>NC_056737.1:993883536-993943536 GCF_019279795.1 Protopterus annectens | reverse complement strand
GTCTGTAAGCCAGTTGGCAACCCATCTCGTGACGTAGGGGTTTATGTTCAGGCTGGTGAGTTTTTCTATAATTCCCGAGTGGATAATGGTGTCAAAAGCCTTGGTGAGGTCAAGGTAGGCTGTGTGAACCATCTTCCCCTCATCTATGGCCTTGGTGACTGTCTCGAAGAAGTCAACCAAGTTTAGTAGGCGTGATCTGCCCTTAACAAAGCCGAACTGGGTCAGGTCAAGTGTGTGGAGGTTCCCAATGTCTTTGTTAATGAGTTCCATAATGATGCGCTCCATAGCCTTGCAGACCAGGCTAGTCAGGCTTATGGGGCGATAGTTACCAGGGTCAGTTGTGGCCCCTCCTTTGTGGAGTGGAATAACTGTTGCTGTGTGCCATTCTTTGGGCATATAGCCTGTGGAGGAGCTGAGGTTGAACAGTGTATTTAGGTGGGGGGTTAGTTAATTCTGTAGTTCGTGCAAGACGTAGCCTGAGACACCATCTGGCCCCATTGACGCTTTGCTTTTGACCTTTGAAAGGCCTGTTTTCACCTGTGTGTCTGTGATTTCCAGGACACTACACTTTTCCAGTATTGTTGTGGGCCCTTTTGGGGGTGAGAGGGCGGTGAAGTTTGCACTGAATCTATCTGCCAGAATGTTGGCAGTATCAGTAGGTTCAGTATATTTTGTGCTGTTTTGCACTAGCTCAGAGCATATCTGCAAGTTGCCACTTAGATTCTTAACATAGCTAAAGAAGGCTTTGTAGTTATTTTTCAAATCCTTGGCTATTTTTCTTTCGAAGTTAGCCTTGCATGACTTTATGTGGGACCTTAATTTCTTACTGATACTGATCAGGGATGTCTTTTCTTCTTGGGATTTGCTTTTTTTCTGAACTAGTTTCCTCCTTCTATTGTATAGCCTGTTTATGGCAGGGGTCCACCAGACTGGTTTCCTTCTCTTAGGGGAGTGAGTCTTGGTTTTGCTAGGGATGGCATGATCCATGCATCCTTGTAAGTGATTATAGAGTGCATTTGTAAAGGTTCCTGCATCTTGGACACTGTTATCCTTTAGCGAGGGGGTTGTGAAACTTACCACCTCTGTCTTAAGTAAGGTGAAGTTTACTATAGAAAAGTTTTTCACTGTGGTTTCCTTAGTTGGGCATGGTGATGTGGTGTGGACATCCAGAGTGATTAGTTTATGGTCCGATCTAACCAGTGATGGGTTGACCTCTGGTGCGGAACACCTGTCGCCCAAGTTGGTGACGACCGGGTCCAATATGTTTTCACCTCTGGTAGGGCAGTTTACCACCTGATCCAGGGCATTTGAGTTGATAAATTCCAGGAAGCGCTGGACCTGGGAGTTTGTACTTGAGTAGTTTTCCCAGTTAATGGTAGGATAATTGAAATCGCCCAATATCAGAGTGTTCCGTAGGACCTTTTCATGTTTTCCATTGTCTTCAGAAAGGTGGAGTAGTGGACCTGGGTCATGTAGGGTGATCTGTAGCAGGTCACAAATTGCATTGCAGATTTGCCCGATGTTAGTTGCACGTGGATGATCTCAGAAGTATCATGCTGCGCCACTAACCTGGAGGTGTAGGTATCCTTGATGAATATGGATACACCCCCTCCTTTTGTGTTTCGGTCCATGTTTTGTGGCCGAAATGTGTGGTATGAGTTGTAGCCCAGTAGTGCTGGGGTGCTCTGTGGAGCCTTGAACCAGGTTTCAGTTACTGCACAGATGTCCACGTTCTCCATATTAAGGAGTGCTTTGAGCACGTGCATTTTGAGATTTAAACTCCTGGCGTTGAGTAGCATAACCCTTATTTTTTATTTGTGCTGTTTATGGAGGTGGGTTTGACTTTTAAGCCTTGCCTAAAAAAGGCACTATGGGGGCAGCAAGAGCCTTGGCCAGTATTCAAAAGCCTAGGGGTGACAGGTGCAAGCCGTCTCTTACGAAGCAACGAGGCTTGTCGAGCATGTCATCCCAGGCTGACAGATACTAGATCCCCTTTGAATGACACCAGAAGCTTAGCCAATTGTTGAAATTGATCATGCTTTCTTTATACTGCAGTATCATTCTTGGTGAGTGCAGGATGCTACTCACGGTCAGGGTCATACTCTCCTGGGCTACATTATCAGAGAGCTCTTCAATGTCTCTTTTCATGTAGTCCAGGGAGGTACATCTCAGGTCATTCACACCAACATGATCAATGACAGAGTCATATTTGTACTTGTTCTGGAGTGACCTTAGTGCTTGTGTTATGTGGTGGATTCTGGCTCCTGACAGGCAGCTCACAGTAACCTTCTCCTTGTCCAGCCTAGTGAGTGGGAAGTCAGTGTGCCTGACTATAGAGTCACCTATTACTAGTGTGTTAGGTATGTTTTTTCGCCTTAAGGGCTGTGATTGTGCAGCACACTGATTTTGTGTTTTATGTGTTGTCTGGTTTGTGATGGGAGGTGCAGGTTTTTTGGGTGTCTGCTTTGGAGGTCTCTGATGCTTTTGCAGGTTTTTGTTTAGAGCCTCCAAGTATGATTTTGTGTATTTATGTGTATTTTTGCCAGAGCTGGTGTAGTAGGTCTATGTGAAGCTGGAGGTGTGGTGCAAGTGTTAACCTTTTCCTCATGACTGCCTGTTCCAGTCTTGGGTGGAGAGAGCTTAGCCTCCAATTTAGCTATATAATTGCATCTTTCACATATGTTAATGTTTTGTGGTAGGAGGAGAAGGTTGTCTGTGTACATGAGGCAGTTGTAACATTGCCTCAGGATACCCAGGTTCACCAGCTGGACTGGAGAGTATACCTGAAATTGCCCTTTGGTCATGTCTGAATAGTAGGGTGAGCTGCTTAGTCACTTGGTTGGTGAGGAGTGACTAATGAGCCTTGCCCTGCTGGCCAATCAAGTGTCGGAGTATATTAGTGCTTGCTATTAGGTCTGAGCAAGTGCTGGACTGTAGGATGCTTTTTAAGTGCTTAGGTTGAGAGTTAGACTACTTTCAAAGGAAAAACTGAAGAGGAGACTTGGTGGAGCCGTGAATAATTTATCCCTAGCTAACTGCCGCTGCCCGTATGTGCAAAACTGTGCAAACACGGTTTTTACAGCAGGGAAATGAAAGAGATAGAAATTATCCCAAAATGGCCTATAAACTACTAACTTCTGGGCTGGAACGGGTCACTCCTCCAGGGACAGATGGCTGCTCAAAGCTCCTTCTCTCACAGGTGAACAGAGAAACCTCCTTCTATCCAGTTAAGGTATGGGCAACTCAGAAACTTGTAACACAACCCTAGCCTGAAAACTGGACTATACTAGCTTAGAAAGGTGGGAAACAAGGAACATTTTTTTTTTTAAAAGATAAAGCAAAACAGTAAAAAATACACTTAAAACAGCTTCAAACGACTACAAACAGTAAAAAATACACTTAAAACAGCTTTAGATGACTACAAGCAATCAGAAAAGGCTTTTAAAGAAATTACCCAATTAATCAGTAAAAAAATCTCAAAACTGAGCCCTGTTCTTGTAGTCTTCAATCAGACAAGTTCTAACTGGACACTCCTACCACTGGGGTGCAGGGGAACCTTCTCTAAAAAAGAAGGCCTGGATTAGTGCTCAAGTTATACAAACAAAGCTAGATTCAGCAGACCTGGATCTAGTCTATGCTACAGCAAGCAAGGTGCACCAATTTCAGTAAGAAACAGTTCAAATATGCAGGCACTATAAACCTTTAACCAGACATTCCCAGCTCAGAAGGGCAGAGTCCAGCCTCCCCTCCCACAAGAGTGCAGACCACAAACCTTCTTAATGTAAAATAACTGGCCTGAAGCCCAAGTGCTTAAACCAGAACTAATGCACTTTAAGAATAACAGACATTGAGCCTTCAATCAGCAGTTTCAAACTTAGAAGGATGTAAGCTACCTGTCCTGCCACAACAGTGCAGACCACAAACCTTCTTAATGTAAAACAAATGGTCTGAAGCCCAAGTGGTTAAACCAAAAGGCTTAGAATGATAGTTACACCAAGCAGTAATAAATGCAATTGAGTGCGTTTAAGATGATGCAAAAGCAAAATAAAGCAATAAAGTAGGAAGAAACACAAATACAGTAAAAGCAGTCAAAAAAATTTTTTTTTGAGCGAGCAAATGAAATGGGCCCAGGAGGAGTATCCAAATGCAAATTTACAAGAGGGCCGAGCAATTTCAAAGCCACCAAGATTAACACCAAAACAAAAGCAGGGAGAGCGCATGGGGAACTAACTGAAAAAACAGAGTGACAACTTCCAGCTAGATAGTATTCAAAGCAACACAAATAAATCAATTTAAATGCTGTATTATTTGAAAAAAGTGCAGATAAAGATTTATTTAAATTCACTTATACGTCCAGTTGATTGCAGGTAGGTCTCAGCAGGCCAAAGCTCAGAGTTTAAGCAGAAAATAATCCAAAATGTACCACTTATATAAGGCAGAAACCGAATATCAATGATGTGAAACTTCCCCCACTTATAACTGGCTATGCAGGAAATCTAACTAGCACTAAATTCTAACAAGCATTAACTGAAAAAGCAGAGCCACAACATCCAGATAGATAGTATTCAATGCAACACAAATAAATTAATTTAAATGCTGTATTTGAAAAAAGTGCAGATAAAGATTTACTTAAATTCACATATATGTCCAGGTTATTGCAGGTAGGTGTTAGCCGGCCAAAGCTCAGAGTTTAAGCAGAAAATAATCCAAAATGTACCACTTATATAAGGCAGAAACTGAATATCAGTGAAGTGAAACTACCCCCACTTATCACTGGCTATGCAGGAATTCTAACTAGTACTAAATTCTAACAAGCATTAACTGAAAAAAACAGAGCCACAACTTCCAGCTAGATAGTATTCAATGCAAAACAAATAAATCAATTTAAATGCTGTATTATTTGAAAAAAGTGCAGATAAAGATTTATTTAAATTCAGTTATACATCCAATTGATTGCAGGTAGGTCTTAGCTGGCCAAAGCTCAGAGTTTAAGCAGAAAATAATCCAAAATGTATGTTGTTTATTGTTGGAGATATGGTGGGGGGAGAGAAAGATGTCAATTAACAACTAGTATATTCCTGTAGTCCGCATTACTTTCCTAGCCAGTACTATTATCTGTACCATACAAGTCTTACTACACTACCCTATAGCCTTAGTTTGAACATTGATATGGCTGTCATCATCATTATACATGAACTGGTATTTCCTGCAGTATACACCTCTTTCCTGGTATACCTGTGGAGGGAATGTATGTTAACAATAACTGCTTCTACACATACTTCCAGATTCTGGGTTGATGTTTTGCACATGGCTATCCAATTCTTTCTGCACAGACTCTGGCCATGTGTTGACCACATGCAGGTGTACCGGGACATATCTAGACTATTGCCCTCTCCAACCTTTAGTGACTTGAAACACACATATACATGCTTTCATGCACTGTTATATTATGTAGCATAGTGTGGGTGGCCATGATCAGTGATACTTTATTATTCAGAGAAACTGCAACACTCACAATTCCCTACAATACCAGAGTAAACAGTACCAGTACAAGGTATAATGGTTTTTATTTCTCAGTACAGTGTTCGTATCCAGCGTACCTGTGGGAGCAATGTTTATTAGCACTACCTGACTGTTGCCACACAAAGTTCCAGATTACACATTAGTATTATGCACATACATCTCACTCTGTTACTGTACACACTCTGGTCACAGCTTGACAACATGGGGGTGTAGATAGGACATACTTGGCTTATTACTCTCCTAACAGTTTCAGGAGTTGCTACAGTGACAGGTTTGTTCACATAGATGTTGGACAATCACTTGTATTCCTTGTTTGCTGGCTAAACATCTGGGATCATCCCACAGACTTACCAGGGAGACAGGGGGACATGTAGCAGATATGGGCCCATATACTGGACATTCTGGTCTCATCTGTACAGTTGTGGGGTATGATTCTGTATGCAGCCTACTTCACTCCCAGGATTCAGACCATGGCTGTGTCTGTTACAACTTAAACACTGTCCATCAGAATTGTGTGTGCTATATAGATATTGCTGTATATCTCCTATCTGCTTTCTGTTCTATCATTCTCCTGTTCTTTTGCATTCTGACCTTGTATTACAACACTTTTATACAGATTTCCTAGACAGTTATATTTTGTAGGACAGTGTGGGCAACAGTGATGAGTAATACCTCATCATTCAGAGCAAATGCATCACTCACAATGCCATACAGTACCAATGTAAACAGTACCAGTACAGGGTATCATTCTTGTATTTCTGGGCACAGTATTGGTATCTGATAGACCTGTGGGAGAAATGTTTGTTAGCACTACCTGATTGTTGCCACACACAGTACCAGATTCCACATTACTATTATGCACATACATCTCACTCTGTTACTGTACACGCTCTGGCCACTGCTTGACAAGATGGGAGTATAAATGGGACATACCTGGCTTCTGAGTCTCATAAGGTTTTGGGAGTTGCTAGTGTGTCAGCTTTGTTCTCATAGATGTGTCAATCAGTTGTATTTCCTGTTTGCTACCTATACATCTGGGATCATCCCACTGATTTTCCAGGGGGACAGGTTGACAGGCAACAGATATGGCCCACTTTACTGGACATTCTGGACATATCTGTACAGTTGTGGGGTATGATTCTGTATGCAGACTACTACCACTGAGAGTATTCAAACCATGGCTGTGTGTGCTAAAAAAAACAACAGTTCACATCTCAGTTGCATGTGCTATTCGGGTTTTGTTGTCTGCCTTTTTCCTGATTTCTGTCTATGTGTTTCTCAGTTGTACTAAATGTCCTCTGGGGATTACACCATTCATATACAGGCATTCCTACACATTCTATTTATGGTGCACGGTGCGGGTAACAGTGCTTATTACAACAGCACTATTACATGAATGCAAATCTGCATTACCATATGATACCAGAGTATACACATGCAGTCCAGCAGTTAGACCATTATTGTCAGGCTATTAGGCTTTTATTTACGTGCATACTATATGAGTCTTTTCCTGCTACATTCTCTGGTGTATGCAGTGCTTGCCTTAAACAATACAGGTTTTATACAGGCGATTAATTTACTAATACTTTTAGATTTATTTCCTAGTACATGCAAGAGTATTACTGACCTGCCTCGCATCATAACCTCTCCAGGCGACTGCCATGGACCTCTTGGTTTGCAGCTCACTCGATTGCAGCTGTGGAAGACATAAGAGGAATATTTAGCCATACCTATCCATGATATACATGAGCTGGCAATTATTAAACAGGTAGTGGACTGATACTTACACACAGCTGGAACATCCCCTGCCATTCTAGCCTCTTGGATCCACTGGTCCAAGAGTTCCCCCTTACACCACTTCAGGTTGGCACAGTAATGCCTGACTTGCTCACCAGTTCAGGGTATGCCAGTGGCACTGGTGAGGTCATGGGCAAGATGGTCCCAAGCATCAGCCTTATATTGGGAACTCTGGTACTGGCCCTGCAGCAGTCTCTGCTCATGGTCTTTGACAAGGAGTCCTGCCATGACTCTGGACTCCTGGATGCACCAGCGCTGCACCCGAAAGCACACACCCTCTCCCCTTCCTGATGTAGTGCCTGCAAGGGAAGCTACAACCAGTTATGAGATGTATTCACGCCTCTTGGGATTAAGTAGGGACAATTTCCCACACTTTTTCATGATTGGCCAGTTTTGAAAAGGCTAAGCTATGGGTAAACCTGCTTACCCATGATTGGCATTGTTTAAAGGGATGTAACACTGGGCACATTGAGTTAGCTTCCCTACACATTGCTTATACCTCCTAAGCTGGCCTGTGCAATGCTTAGTGTTGCTTTCATTTGACTTTGCATTATATTTCCTTTTTGGCATTGATTTATTATTCATTACATCTTATATTTATGCTGGTATCCATGATTCATGTGTACGTACACTGTATGGGGTCCTTGTGTTTTATTGGGGACTTCAGCATTCTATTACAATTATACCTGACTTCTGGGCTTACTGCTGTACTCCAGTTCACGTATTTATGTTATGTAATGGGTTATGGAATGTATGTATACTGAGTCCTTTCACAGGTTCAGTTTTATTTTACTATAGTGTAGACTTGTTTATTGATACCTTATTCTTCTGTACTTCTGTGATGGCTTGGTGGTTAACTACTGTGACTATAGTGTATAGGGTCCTGGGTTCAAGACCTGCAAGGCTGTTTATTTTGTTGATGGGCATAACAAGGGCCATTGGATACAGAGTGATTGAGGCACTTTTGAGAATTTGTAAGCAGGTTTGCGTGGGTTTGCACAAAGGTAAGCAATGCTAACCTCTGGTTATATATGCTTACAGAGAGTTAGCTTCAAAATTGCTTAACCTGTGTGCGCATTGCTTAAACCCACTTACTAGTGCTTATATATGCTTACTACTGCTTATTGCAGCTTATACCTGCTTACTAGTGCTTTATTCATTATTACACTGACACCTCACATGTGCATTTACTACAGTACTCCAGTTCATAAATATATGTTATTTAGTGGGTTATGCAACAAACATATTGGTAATAACGTGCTTTGCCAGGGAAAATGGAATGTGCTGCAGTGGGACTTGAACTGGGAATGCCTGCTTATAAGGTGAATGCTCTGCCTACTACACTATTGCTGTGCTGCTTCATTTGCATATATCTTCCTTGTTATCCTCTTCAACCATTTAAGCTGCATTAACCATAGCTAAGCGTTGGGCACACCCATGCACCTACGGTTAGCTTTAATAAGAGTTTTAAAAAATAAAAGGGTTTGTTCAGTTCATTTCTATATACTTGCTGTTGTACACAGGGGGACTGTTGGTGGGGATATGCGGACACCTATGAGTGATCTCACTCATTTCTTAGCCCTTTCAGCTGTTCTTCATTGCAGGGGCATGTATATTCTGAGAGCTCTGCTCTCAGACATGCCTCCTGCAGTATTACATGCTCCATGTAAGATTAGGAGTTCAGGCAGCGCACCTCATTACTATGCATGGTGCACTGCCATCCTGCTCCTAAACGTCCGCTTCCGTGCAGGACTAAACTAGTCCTGCATGCAGGATTAGTAAATTTGGGGGCAGATCTTAATGTGGAAGGAATAATACTAGCTAAGTTACTGTCATGTTTACCATAAGTATTAGTAAGAAAAATGAATAGAAATGTTACTGAAATGCTGCTATGATTTTGGAATAGCCTTCCCCCAAATTTTAAACTCATTCACTAATCAGCTTCAGAAATACACTAAACATGGTTATAACAGAAGTCTCACAGGCCAAATGGCTATGGCCTTGCTCTTACAACTTATAAAACTTATAAATCCATGAATGTACACCATTCTAATAATCTCTTTCGCTCCCTTTTTGTGGCCCCTAAATTATGTATACCAACTCCACAATGGCACTGCAATGGAAAAAAAGCTAAACTTCCCGAGAAATACACTGAAATCTAACACAATCCATCCAACACACATGGCTTTTACTTTAAAATATTAAAGATATGGTACATAAATTCATTCTGCATCCTTCTGTGTCCATCAGTTTGAAAAAAGAAAAAAAAAATCTTGCTTTTTTCCCACTTTCTGAAAGTTAAGAAAGTTCAGTTACAGATTTGCTGTTCTGAACTGTTTGGAAGTTTCTAGAAGGCCAGTGCTTGCTTGGGCTAAAGGAAAGTCTCTGTGTTCACCAGTGGGAGTGGTTAACATTGAACAGCCTGCCTATCCCTGGAGGAGTGGTTACTACCTAGAAGCTGTAGTTTTATTGGCCATTTTGGGTCAATTCTAAACTCCTTGATCTCTCTCTCTTAAAACCCTACAACTCTCTTTTTGCGCGGTTTTGCACACTGAGCAGCATCGGGCAGTGCCGTTTAAACTATTCCAGGCTCCACAAAGTCTGCTCTTCACTTTTTCCCTTAGAACTGTTCAAACTCTCAAAGTAATCACTCTATTCTCTTTCGAAATCCCTGCACTTGCTCAGCTCTTATAAGGAAACACTAACTAACTAAAGCACTACACCTCCTTGACTTCTCATAAGTATTAGACTCCCAATTGGTCCTTCCTGATCAAGTGAAAAATCAGTTCCCTTCCCTAATCTGATCAGTAAAAAAACAGTTCCCTATACTAATCTGGTATGTCCAAGGGTCAGTTTCAAGGTTACTCTCCAGTCCAGCTGGTGAATCTGGGAATTTTAAGGCAATGTTACAATTGCCTTATGTACACAGACAACCGTCTCCTCCTTCCAAGAAAGTCTAATACATGTGAGAGATGCAGTTACACAGCCAAACTGGAGGCAGAGCTCTCTCAACCCAAGACTGGCACAGTCAGTCAGGAGGAAAAGGTAACCACCCACACCACAAATCCAGTCTCACACAGACCTATTGCATCTGCATACCCAGCACATAAACACACAAAAACATACTCGGAGGCTCTAAATAAAAATCTGCCTAAACAGCAAAGACCTCCTAAGCAGATATCCATGCAACAGCCACCCTGCAACAATACCCACAAATCACATATCTCACAAAATCAGTGTGCCTCACAGTCACAGCCCATAAGGCCAAACAACACACCAAATACACTTGTTATAGGGGACTCTATTGTCCGGCACACTGACGTCCCACTCACCAGACTGAACAAGGAGAAGGTCACTGTAAGCTGCCTGTCGGGTGCCAGGATCCGCCACATAATGCAAGCACTCAGGTCACTCCAAAGCAAGTACAAGTATGACTCCATCATTGTCCATGCTGGTGTGAATGACCTGAGACGTACCTCCCTGGACTACATGAAAAGAGACATAGAGGAGCTCTCTGACCATGTAGCCCAGGCTGGTATGTCCCTGACCTTGAGTAGCATCTTGCCCTTACCAAGAATGATGCCACAGGATAAAGACAAAATGATCAGTTTCAACAATTGGCTAAAGTATCGGTGTCATTCAAATGCGATCCAGTGTCTGTCAGCCTGGGATGACATGCTCGACAAGCCCCGTTGCTTCGCTAGGGACAGCTTGCACCTGTCACCCTTAGGCTTTTGTATACTGGCCAAGGCTCTTGCCACCCCATAGTGCCATTTTTAGGCAAGGCTCAAAGGACAAACCCACCTCCATAGACAACCCAAAGATAAAAAAACTAAAGGTAATGCTACTCAATGCCAGATGTCTAAACCCCAAGATACATGCACTCAAGACTCTCCTCAGTATGGAGAAAATCGATGTCTGTGCAGTAACAGAAACCTGGTTCAAGGCTCCTGAGAGCACCCCAGCACTACCAGGTTATAACTCATACCATGCGTTTCGGCCCCTACACCTCCAGTTTAATGGCATTGCACGAAGCATCGGAAACCATCCATATGCAACTAACAGCGGGCAAAACTGCCTTTCAGTTTGTAGCCTGCTACAGAACACCCTCCATATTACAGGAACCCCACTTGGCATTTCTGAGAACACTGGAGAATATGAAGGTCTCTCCAAACACTATGTTATTGGGTGACTTCAACTACCCAAACATTGACTGGGAAAACTACTCAAGCCCAAACACCCTCGCCCAATGGTTCATTGAATTTATAAACTCTAACGCAATGGAACAACTGGTCACCACTCCCACAAGAGGGAACAACATATTGGACCTGGTCATCACCAACATGGGGACCCTATGTTCCACACCAGAGGTAAACCCCTCATTGGTAAGATCGGACCATAAACAAATTTCCCTGGACATCCATATCCCGTCCCCACCCCCAGCCAAGGAAATCACTGTAAAGAATTTCTCCAAAGCCAACTTTGCACTTCTCAAGACTGAGGTGGAATCCTTCAAAGTCCCTGGGCCAGAGGATAATACAGCCCAATCTGCAGAATCCTTTACAAATACATTCTATGAGCACCTGCAGTAATGCATGGATCGTGCTATCCCAAATAAAACCAAGACTCACTCCTCCAAAAACAGGAGACTGGTCTGGTGGACCCCGGCCATAAATAAGCTATACAACAGAAGGAGGAAGCTACTATATGACAGAGCAAAATCCCAAAAAGGGAAGGCATCTCTGATCAGTATTAGCAAGAAACTTCAATCCCTCATAAAATCATCAAAGGCCAGTTTTGAAAGAAAAATTGCCCTAGACACTAAAGATAATCACAAGGCCTTCTTTAGTTATGTCAGAAACATGGGCGGAAACTCCCAGATATGCTCTGAATTGTTGCATAATGGTACAAAATATACCGAACCTACAGACATAGCCAACATCCTAGCAGACAAATTCAGCGCAAACTTCTCCCCCCCCTTCCTCCTCAAAGGAGCAAACACCTATCCCAACTGAATGTAACCTCCCTGACATCACAGATGCACAGGTAAAAGCTGCCCTCTCCAAAGCAAAAAACACAGCATCTATGGGACTGGACGGTGTCCCAGGCTGTGTCTTACACGAGCTCCAAGAAGAACTGAACCCTCACATTAAGTCACTGTTCAAACTTAGCCTTACTACAGGATATGTACCCAAAGAATGGCATACAGCTACAATGGTCCCACTCCACAAAGGTGGTGCCACAACAAACCCCGGAAACTATCGCCCCATAAGCCTGACTAGTCTGGTCTGTAAAGCTATGGAGCGTATTATCATGGAACTCATAAACAAAGACATTGGAAGCCTCCAGACACTGGACCCTACCCAATTCAGCTTTGTTAAGGGCAGATCTTGCCTCTTAAACCTAGTTGATTTCTTTGAAACAGTTACCAAAGCCATAGATGAGGGCAAGGTAGTCCAAACAGCCTACCTGGACCTCGCAAAAGCCTTCAACACAATACCCCACTCGGGCATCATAAATAAGCTTACCAGCTTAAATATCAACCCCTATAGCATACGATGGGTTGCAAACTGGCTCAGAGATAGAACCCACATGGTCAGAATCGCAGGTGCTATGTCCGAATCCAAACCATTTACAAGTGGCGTCCCACAGGGCTCAGTTCTGGGACCTCTCTTGTTCAGTATATACTTCTCTGAGGTTCAGGCTAACACGGGGGGATTATGGCTGACAAAGTTCGCAGATTACTGCAAACTGGGGGCCATAATCGAATCTCCAGCTGACACAAGCATCCTCCAAAAGGGTCTCACAGAGACGGATGCTTGGTGCCAGAAACACGGCCTCAAGCTAAATGCTAAAAAGTGCATAGTCATCCCCTTTGGGAAAAACAAGGTGCCCACAAATTACCACATAGGTGGTAATCCATTAAGTACGGAAGATGTAATTAGAGATTTGGGGACCAACGTAAATAGTAATCTCTCCTTTGATAATCACATTGTCAAAGTGGTTAGAAAGACCTTCTATATAGCCCACCTTATCACGAAAGGGTTCGCATCTAGATCAAGAGAGGTCATTGTGCCCCTCTACTCGTCACTCATCAGGCCCATAATTGAATACAATGCCCCTTTTGGGATGTATCTTACCCGACACCTGCAGCAACTGGAGAGACCCCAAAAGTACTTCACCAAGAGGATCATGGGCTACAAACAGATGTCCCATGCAGCTCGACTAAAGAAACTCCAGCTCTACTCAGTTGCTTACCGCCTACTCAGAGGCGATCTATGCCTGACGTACAAAGCCATGTCAAACCCAGAATTAATGGACATGCTCCACCTCAAAAAATCCAAGTCCCTTAGAGCT
Organism: Protopterus annectens; assembly: GCF_019279795.1. Classification (NCBI taxonomy): domain Eukaryota; kingdom Metazoa; phylum Chordata; order Ceratodontiformes; family Protopteridae; genus Protopterus; species Protopterus annectens. The sequence goes on along the minus strand of NC_056737.1, from coordinate 993,929,859 downwards.
ACACACTCCAGGGACCTAAACCTCAGCACAAAAATAAATAGGACATGCTGGAGGGACAGATTCATTTCCCAGAGGCTCCCCTCACTCTGGAATAGAATCCCAATTCATATTAGACATAGCCCCTCGCTGACCCTCTTCAAGCGAAATGTGGACGCATGGATGGGAAATCGCAAATTCACCCCTGGGATCTCTCCTGTGTCCCTGCTAGACAGAGGCACAGTAAACTAATCTTAAAAGGGTACCTTCTGTGACCTACTTTACAGAGGCACAGTAGGCTAATCTAATAGGGAGGCGGAAGCCAAATACACTCTGGCTAGGCTTATAAATGCCCTAGGGCAGATAGCCTAGTATCTACCTATGAACCTATGAACCTATGAACAGTCTACAATCTCCATTTCCTTAGATGAACAACATTGTCAGTACAGAGTATACTTTGTCTTATACTAATGCAACGTCACTTAATCTTCCTTTCTCATCTTCATGCCCACTGACCACAGATGCCCACTGACCACATTCACTAATTGCATACTGCAATACCTTATGGCTTTAAGCCTTTTTTTTTCTCTACTGTCTACCACTGCCTTCTACTGCCTGTAAAGTAAGTAATCATCTAAAATAGAATACACACAATTTGTTTAAAAAAGAAAATTTATTACAAGATTTACCAAATTTAGTTTTGGCTGGATGAGTGCATTTCTCCAATTTTTTGTTTGCTTTAAACATGAAAGCTCTTAATTTAAGCATGAAAGCATATCATAAGGTATCTTTCAAAGTCTGTATGGATAACACCATCTCAAATAATGTACAAACAGTGCCAAGTTTTACAAAAAATGCCAGAAGCATAGCTAGGGTGGGGCAAAGGAACAAGATGTTAGGGGACATGATCGGTTGCGTTTGTATTTATTTTTATACTGGCATTTCTGAATGCGAGTACGTAAATGGTACTTTATGTTTGGCATAAACTGTAGCAAACTTGTTGCAGTTTTACAAAGCAGAATCAGAAAATCTTTTTTTTAATTCCTCTAGTTGAGGACAAAAACATCAAACCTTGTTTTGCTCTTCAGCTTAGTGGACTGGCACTAGGTGCTTATGGCTCTGAAAAATATAGTTCATACTGACAACACCTTAAATATCTGTATCAACTATAAATACAACAGATGCCCCACCCTATGAGTGTGCACAGACACCCCCCCACACACACACAAATACAATGACTACATATACAGATGTTTATGAAAATACCTGCAAAAGCCTAATCTGTGTTTCAAGAAACTATAAAGACAATAAAATCTGATTATAGTCTTTAAATATTTTAACAATGAATTATTGGCATTCTTATTTGTATACCATACCCTGGAAGCAAGAACCTTTTTGTTGAAATGTCTGTCCCTTTCTCCAAAACATAGGTTCATAGTTTAGTGCTAAGCTAACTGCCTTTGCAAGCCATTTTAAGCCTAGCCAATTATCCCTTGTGAGGCTCAAACCTTGCGTTTGTAAGGCAAACACCTTAGACATTAAGCCACCCTCCTGATGAATAGCATGTTTATTTATAGGGCTAATAACATCTGGAATTGACGACTTATTCCTGTAAAAAATATACTGATCTTGTCTATATTTAATATTGAATTGATTATATTGCTTGGTGACCAAGTGAAAGAGTTATGTCATGCTGGTTACAAACCCACTGGCTGTCTCTCTTTAGACTTTGAGTTTCTTGTTTCGCATTGAACCTTGATCTTCATGCATATAACACACTGCAATGTGGTAATGGCAACAATCTATAGCAATAAAATATGAGGGGCTAAATCTGAACTAAGCCAGACACAAAAACCTATAAGGCAGGCATTGAGACCCACCATCCACAAAACATCCTGGTAATTGTTGACTCCATTGTGCATTAAACAGACCCATAACTCACTAGACTTAGTAAGGAGCTTGTGATGGTGTCATGCTTACCTGAGACCAAAATTAGGCACATCACAGCTTGGTTAAAATTGTTAATTATGATATAGTCATTGCTCATACTAAAATGTGCAATATGAGGAGGTCATGTCTCCTCTTTATGCACTAAGGTATAATGGGATTATGATGCATCTTTACAAGCATGAGAAAATATATATTTTTTACAAAGTTTTATTGTTAGCTGATATGCAACCTCCATATCAAGATGAACAGTGGCATTTACTCAATGGTTAAACATTTCATGGGAGTTTGGGTGTGGGCTTCAGTGTCTGCCAGCCTTGAGTGATGGGTGCAGCAGTCAGAGAGTTTTGCATTCACCTGGCTTCACCTTCCTCGCTGGCTAGTGTGTGTACTGAAAAGGAAACTGAAAACATACAAAATTTAAAAAAAATTAATTGTAATGGAAGCCTTACAAAATACCAGGCATTTCAACAATAAAATGATGCATTTAGTATGTCTGTGTTTTCTATGCCTATGTGATTCTGACATCTGTTCCATCACTGAAATATGGGTAAAAATTGAAAGTTCATAAAATAATTTCCAGCGTAGGTCACCTTTCATTGTTGCAAATCTGAGAAGGACAGGATTGTAAAATAATGCCTAAATGCCAGAATCCAAGAAATAAATTCAAGGCTAAAAACTGTTTAAACAATTAAAACTATCTTCTTCTTCTTCTTTCGGCTGCTCCCATTAGGGGTTGCCACAGCAGATCAACTGTTTCTATTTCTTCCTGTCCTCTGCATCTTGCTCTGTCACACCAACCACCTGCATGTCCTCTCTCACCACATCCATAAACCTTATCTTAGGCCTTCCTCTTTTCCTGTTACCTGGCAGCTTCATCCTTAGCATATTTTTCCCCAATATACTCTGGATCCCTCCTCAGCACATGTCCAAACCAATGTAATCTTGCCTCTCTGGCTTTGTCTCTAAACCTTCCAACCTGGGCTGACCCTCTAATATACTTATTCCTAATCCTGTCCATCCTTGTCACACCCAGTGCAAATCTTAACATCTTCAACTCTGCCACGTCAAGCTCCAATGCCTGCCTTTTTGTCAGTGCCACTGTCTCCAATCCATATAACATAGCTGGTCTCACTACCCTCTTGTAGACCTTCCCTTTCACTTTTATTGGTACCCGTGTGTCACAAATCACTCCTGACACTCTTCTCCACCCACTCCATCCTGCCTGTACTCTCTTCTTCACCTCTCTTCCACACTCACCATTACTCTGAACTGTTGATCCCAAGTACTTAAACTTATCCACTTTCGCCACCTCTACTCCCTGCATGCTCACCATTCCTCTATCTTCCCTCTCATTCACACACATATATTCTGTCTTAGTCCTGCTGACCTTCATTTCTCTTCTCTCTAGAGCATATCTCCACCTCTCCAGGGTCTCCTTCACCTGTTCCCTACTCTCACTACAGATCACAAAAACTATCAGTGGTATTAAATGTAACATTATGAGAACTTATTGCATTCCATCTATGTTCTCTGCAGAGTATGTGGATTGCCTGCCTAAATTCCAGGATGTAAAAATCAGTAAGAATAAAATCCTTATTGTGGGGGTAACAACTTCCACAGTGATTGGGATATCAATTGACTATGTTAGTGTAAACAAGTTGAAACAAGCAGTAGGAAATGCATAAAGGGGTGACCATATTTAGTTACTTAGTAGCAAATTTGTAATTATTCTCGTCACTAGATAGAGTTTCTTTAAGTAACACAGATCATGATACATAATTATTCCCGTCACTGGATACAGTTTCTTTAAGTAACACAGATCATGATACATAATTATTCTCCTCACTAGATACAGTTTCTTTAAGTAACACAGATCATGATACATAATTATTCTCCTCACTAGATACAGTTTCTTTAAGTAACACAGATCATGATACATAATTATTTTCCTCACTAGATACAGTTATATCCTATTTAAGTAACACAGATTGTGATACTTCAACATACAAGTTAAGTCATACCTGCTCATAAACAAATCCCCCTTTCCAGACTTTACTAAACTATGATGTAATAAATGACATACTTATCAAACAGGCTGGCATACTACCCTGAAGACTGAAATAAATATGCAAAGGATACTGTCAGTGAGGTATTGATGCTACTAAGTTCTACGTTCATGAATATGTGCTGGTATGACATAAATATACAAGTAAGTTCAACAAAATTACTTTGGTAGAATCACAAAATTAATAAGATATACAACAGAAAAAGGCATAATAGCTAACTTCGGTTACTCTAATAAAAACAAAAAATGACTAGATGAAATATGATACATAGACTACTTATTGTCTTATGAAATTTTCCAAATCTAGCAACAAGGTTAAGGTTAAAAGGGTTAAAGCAATAATAAGATATTATTTACATGCATGACAAAACTGAAAGGGTAGAGAAATATTACTAGCATGTTATCAGTTAACAATGAAGTACTCATCTACCCACAGGCCCTAGTGAATATTACCTGTAGAAACAAAAATGTTTAAGTATATCAAGATAAGCAAAAACATATCAGAGTGAAGTCTGAGCTCCTGAGCTTCAGCTGTCAGACGATCAACCCACCAGTGACTGGAACTTCTTCATAGGAAATCAATGTAGGGAAGTTGTGGCAACAGTAATGCCCTTTTGAGGTAAATACCCCCCTTCTTCAAGTCGGTGTGAGCGTGTAGTTGTCATATGTATGTTTGGGGTGGGGGGTTGCCCACTGCAAAAAACACTTTAAAAAGTGTTTTGTGGGGGTTTTTTGGCCTTTTTTGGTAAATGCAGGTCAGAGATTCCAATCCTTTGAGCATTTGCTTTTGTCCAATCGCATTTGAAGCTGTCAGAGTGCAGTATAGACATAGGGAGAACCTCTTATTTATCTACAGATATAGTAAGTATTGACTGGTAAAATGTACAAATCCATGTTAAATATCAATCCTAATGGTGATTTGCAGTATTCTACAAGACTGTTTATTGAGAACATAAAAACATAACTTAAAAACATGAAACAGAATTGTACAGACAATATAAGCTTTTAGGTACAGTCTAAATGAAATAGCTAAACCTGATATATTTCAATAGCCTGTACTAAACGATGAAAGAAAATATTTTCCATGCAAAATGCATCTGTTTTCAGACCAGTCAACCTAAACAGTTAAAGAGCAAATAAACCAAAAATAAATGAATTAGAACTATAAACAGAAATATAATGTACTTATACACACACACACACACACACACACACACACACACACACACACACACACACACACACACACACACACACACACACACACACACACACACACACACACACACACACACACACACACACACACACACACACACATATGTGTGTGTGTGTGTGTGTGTGTGTGTGTGTGTGTATAGCTGGGGAAAGCATAGAATATAACAACCTAATGAACTACTTTGCTGTAAGAAAAAATAAGTGCTGAGTAAATCATTCATTAATTTCCACAAAAATAATATGTATACACAGATTCATTGGTTCATAGGTTACTACTAGACTAACTGCCTTAGCTGGTCAATTTAAGGCTAGGCAAATGTTCAGTTTGGTTCTCAGAATTATCTATTCTGGTCAGAGTTCAGAGTAACCTTACCCCTTAATGGACTATATTTATATTACCTCTAGTGATATTTACTGTAGTCACACTGTAGGCATTTTCAAATGACCAAAGCATGGGTTAAAATCATTTAGGAGCTGTCTCTTTCCTTTACCACAACAGAGGGAGCCCGGGTTTACCTTTCCTGTTTCCCATCCATATATCCAAGTTGTGCTTGAATTTGGACAGTGATAAGCTTTGCTTTACAAGGAAGAGGAATCTGGTCCAGACCACAGTTATACATGTCCCTTCATAACATTTTGCTGTTGCTGTTGTTGGAGAAAAGGTTTAGATAACTGGACCAAATATTGCTGATGCTGTTTGACTTGATAAGGTATAGTAGGTCCACCAGTATTGGGTCAAAGGATGTCCTGTATACCAGGTACAGGTGACCTCTTAACAGTCTGTAATATACCAAGTAAAGTGACAGGGCCTTGAGGCAACCTATGTAAAGTAAATTGTTTAAGCCTATAAACTTTATTTGAGGGTATCTCTGTGAGTGTTCCAGTTGTTAACAAGCTAAATCTGTCTTTTCAGTAAGTACTGCTTTATTTGTCCATAAATCATCAGGGTCTACTTATTAGTTTCCACTCAAGTGTTTGGCAGTGTCCTGTATAGACACAGACACCTTGAGTGACATTTTTCCTGTAAAAGCACACTTGACATTTCACCAGTACCTAGCTGCACACAGGACAACTAGTTTGCAGTGGCAATCATTGTCCGCAGAGTTAGAAACTGGATACTCCTGACATCACTTTATATTCTTACTTCAACTGTGTAATCAATTAAAAAGGGTCCTATTGCCATGGATATGAACTTTTGCACTATCTCCATTACCAGCTTGGTGGAATGGGCATCCTGAGGCTATGTAGAAATTGCCTCATTTACTGACAACCAGTTAATTTTCAAAAAAAAGATATAGTATTTCATGTTGGGGGAGAGAGAGGTAAAGTTTGAATTAAATTTATCAGCCAGTAGGCTAACTATGTCTTCAACTTTGGTGAAAGTAACATCTTTTTTGGCTAGCTCTGGGCATTGCTGCATTGTAGTTCTAAGATTGGGAACATAACTAAAAAAGGCCTTATGATTTTCTTTAGCTTTGGTGGCTATTTCCACCAAAAATTTGGCTTTGGTGGATTTAATTAAGCATCTGAATTGTTTGTTTAATTTAATGATGAAAGCTGTATCATTTTAGGTACACCTCTTCTTACTTTAGGCCCAAATTCTCTTCCTTTTATTGTACAGTTTGCTGGTATAATATTTCCATCACGGGGGGGGGGGGGCTTGTTTCTGCGTGGAACAGCAACATCAGTGCAGCTGTTTACATGCTGGTACAGTCTGGTGCTGTATGACTCTGCACATACAGACCGGCTGTCTGAGCTGGTTAGAAAATATCATGGGGGTTATAGCAATCAAGTTTCTTGAAAGACAGTAGGTAGTAATTTAGGCAATCATACCTATGAATCAATGAACATGTGCTTTTGGTTAAGTCATGCCCAGGAGACAGGTATCAGTGTCTCTCACACCGAAATATTGTATACCTTCAATTGGCATGTACAAGCCCTCAAGGTACAGCAGTCCATTTCAGGTTAGTGGCACTCAGAGCTGGGATTCAGTGAACTTTAAAATCATATTATATATTATATTGGTAGATGATTGCACAAAAAGAAATCCATGGAAATATTAAAAAATAGAATAAAAAAAATCATGAACATTCAGCTCTATTGTATCCCCAGTGGACTGTTGTAATGAGACTCTACCCAGTATTGACATAATGACTAAGCCATAGCTAGGGTGTGGTGAAGGGATTTGTTGCCCCATGTACATGCTGTTAGGAGAAGCAATTGTCACTTTAGAAAAGGTACAGATTAGTCCCCACAAGTCAGAGGTCTGATTGCTGGGCAAACGTGCTGATCAGTCCTTGTGACTGCGAGCAGTAACAGTAATTATTTAAGCAGCAGTGGTTGAGATCATCACTGCTTAACTTATGTGTGTGCACAGTATGCATGATAGGTAGGGTTCCTTGCACTGTATGTATGACAGTATGGTTCCTTGCAGTGTATGTATGATAGTACAGTTCCATGCAGTGTATGTATGATAGTATGGTTCCTTGCAGTGTATGCATGATAGTAGGGTTCCTTGCAGTGTATGTATAGGTTCATAGGCTCATAGGTAGGTACTAGGCTATCGGCCCTGGGGCCTATACAAGCCCTGCCAAAAAGGTACCCTGGCTTTTGCCACCCAAGAAAATTATTTTCCTGTGACACTGTCGAGCAGAGCCACAGAGGTGATCCCAGGAGTGAATTTCCTATTTCCCATCTAATCATCAAGATTGTTCTTGAAGTGTGCTAATGAGGACCTTTGTTTGATATAGACAGGTAGTTTATTCCAGAATATGGGAAGTCTCTGGGACAGGAATCTATCCCTCCGGCATGTTCTGTTTATTGTGGTGACAAGGTTTAGGTCCCTAGAACGTGTAGCTCAGAGGGATTGGGATTTCTTTAAGTGGAGCATGTCCAACAGCTCTGGGTTTGACATAGCTTTGTATGTTAGGTAGAGATCACCTCTGACTAGACGATATGCGACTGAGTAAAGCTGGAGTTTTTTAGACAGTCTGGGTAGGCCATCTGTTTGAGGCCGGTAATCCTCTTTGTGAGGTATTTCTGTGGTCTTTCCAGTTGTTGTAGATGTCTAGTAAGAACATGAACATTCAGCTCTATTGTATCCCCAGTGGACTGTTCCTTGCAGTGTATATATGGTAGTATGGTTCCTTGCAGTGTATGTACGATAGAATGGTTCCTTGCAGTGTATGTATGATAGTACAGTTCCACACAGTGTATGTATGATAGTATGATTCATTGCAGTATATGTATGATAGTACAGTTCCTTCCATGCAGTGTAGGTATGACAGCATGGTTCCTTGCAGTGTCTACATGATAGCAGGGTTCCTTGCAGTGTATATATGATAGTATGGTTCCTTACAGCATATGTATGATAGTATGGTTCCTTGCAGTGTATGTATGATATTACAGTTCCATACAGTGTATATATGATAGTATGGTTCCTTGCAGTGTATGCATGGCAGTATGGCTCCTTGCAGTGCATGTATGATAGTATGGTTCCTTGCAGTGTATGTATGACAGTATGGTTCCTTGCAGTGTATGTTTGTTAGTATGGCACCTTGCACTGTATTTATGACAGTATGGTTCCTTGAGTGTATGTCTTATAGCATAGCTCCTTGCACTGTATGTATGACAGTACTCTTTTTTTTTTTGCACTGTGCATATGATAGGATGTTCCTTGCACTGTGTTAATGACAATATGGTTCCTTGCACTGCATGTATGATAGTATGGTTCCTTGCACTGTATTCATGATAGTATGGTTTTCTTGCACTGTATGTGACATTGTGGTTCCTTGCAGTGTATGTCCGATAGTATGGCTCCTTGCACTTCATATGTAATAGTAGGGTTCTTTATACTGTATGTAATATAGTATGATTCCTTGCACTCTATATATGGTCATACAGTTTTCTTACACTGTATGCATGATAGTATGGTTCCTTGCAGTGTATGTATGATAGTATGGTTCCTTGCAGTGTATGTATGATAGTATGGTTTCTTGCACTGTATGCATGATAGTAGGGTTCCTTGCAGTGTATATATTATATATATATATATATATATATATATATATATATATATATATATGATAGTATGGTTCCTTGCAGTGTATGTATGATAGTATGGTTCTTTGCAGTGTATGTATGACAGTATGGTTCCTTGCAGTATATGCATGATAGTATGGTTCCTTGCAGTGTATGAATGATAGTAGTGTTCCTTGCAGTGTATGTATGATAGCATGGTTTCTTGCACTGTATGTATAATAGTACAGTTCCATGCAGTGTATGTATGATAGTATGGTTCATTGCAGAGTATGCATGATAGTAAGGTTCTCTGCAGTGCATGTATGATAGTATGGTTCCTTGCAGTGTATGGTTCCTTGCAGTGTATGTATGATAGTACAGTTCGATGCAGTGTATGTATGATAGCATGGTTCCTTGCAGTGTATGTATGATAGTATAGTTCCATGCAGTGTATGTATGATAGTATGGTTCCTTGCAGTGTGTATATGATAGCACAGTTCCATGCAGTGTATGTATGATAGTATGGTTCCTTGCAGTGTATGTATGATAGTACAGTTCCGTGCAGTGTACGTATGATATTCCTTGCAGCGTATGTATGATAGTATGGTTCCTTGCAGTGTATGCATGATAATATAGTTCCTTGCAGTGTATGTATGATAGTATGGTTCCTTGTACAACATGTGTGATAGTACAGTTCCTTGTACTGTATGTATGATACTACGGTTCCATGCAGTGTATGCATGACAATATGGTTCCTTGCACTGTATGTATGATAGTTTGTTTCCTTGCACTGTATAGTACCATTTCCTGCACTGTATGTATGACAATACAGTTTCTTGCACTGTATTTGTGATAGTCTAGTTCTTTGTACTGAATGTACAATAATATGTTTCTCTGTATGAATGTTAATATAAATCTTTTCTACAGTTTCAGAAATGAGTTTCACATGGTATACATATCTACTTTTTGCTCTTTAGCTCTGGGGCTCCTTTTTTTGTCCTCACCTCTTTTTGAGGTAAACACCAGTTGGGGTAATGACCAGCATATTGATTGACCTAATTATAGCTCTGCATAATGGTGTGGTGTGAGTTTTTGGAGATGAAATACATCTCCTAGCAGAAAGTCCTCCTGTCACTCATTCCATTTGGAACATAATAAATAACAATTATGTCATATTTCTGCTGAGCCTTAGGTGTTCATATAAGTAGGGATTGACTCTTTCATTTATATATCAACGTATATTTTGCATTACAAGTTTTCTTTTGTTGCTTTCCATGTTATGTTGCATGTCCCCAGTACAAAACTCCTGGTAACCCTATCAGAATGGACAACTAGAATCCCATCATGACTCATGTCTTCTTCATTAATCATGTTGCTACCAGTGGACTTTGTATGGGCTAATATTTAATCCTCTTCATTTCTCATGTTATTCCATTAAGGAGATCGGTGCTGTATATTTTATCAAGAGTAATGCTCCATCAGTCCTTCTGCATGTGCTGATTTTACCTTTTCTAAGAATGCCACAAGGTTCAGAAGGCAAGAGCTCTCCTTAAGAAAGAAAACAGCACGTCCTACAGTTCTGATTTCAAACCTCTCAAATATAAATTGCTCATTTCTTGAAAGGCTTGAAAGACCCTGATGATGTCTGCTTTCCTAGAGTTTGCTTAGTAGGGCTCTTCTGAAACGTATTGTTTTCTGCAGGAAGCAAGACGTTATATTTTCCTGATGCAGACAAATTGCTTATTGGGAAGCGAAATGATTTGCTTGCACTTTTTGTCAACCTCTATCCTTCTATTTGCTATTTTCCTGTAGCAAAGTTAGTTATGTCTGTAATATTTTACTGATCTAAAGTGTCACTAAAATGGAAAAGAGAATATCATTGTCACAACCTCAGTGCATTAGGTATACGGTAATGTTTGTAAATGCTTTATGTTCCAGATGTTGTAAGTAACTATCTTTTATTTTTTCTAGTTCTGACTTCTTAACAACTAAAATCCAGTTCCTAACTCATTTTTGGATGAAATAAATATTTGCCAAACAGGCATAGGCTGTATTACTGGAGAAAGCAACTAGTTAATCAAATTGGAGGATGGATAAGATGATTTACAGGGAAGAAAATGCATTTAATAGCTTTATGTGTTTCAACATTTTATCAGTTACATAACTGTTCTAGGACTGAATGTTGGTAGTATTTGTGGCTGAAAACAAATACGAGAAATATCACTGTGGCTACATGGATGGAGTACATTATTTCAGACTGTAGACAGATATTGTCTGTAGTCAGTTACATGTGGCATTTGTATTTATTTATTTATTATTTTTTTTGAGTGAGTAACTGAAAGATTTTTCTGGAAGTATAATACTGGATATCTGTGTTATGCATAATGCAGAAAGCTCATAACTCAACACTGGAAAAAATGTGCCCTCATACATTTTGTCACATTTCATTTGAAACAAGAATGATGAAAGTTTTATTGGTAGCACAAGAAAGATCTGTCACTGTTAATTTTATTACTGGAAGCTTCTGAATATTCTGTGGACAAGCATTATTGTTAATCTAAGGATATGCAAAGCTCCCCCTTAATAAAATGTTACTTTTGTGGTCTGCACTTTAGAAGCAACACATCCTGTGTAGTGAGTCTGTTTTTCCTTCATAGCTGTATGCTCAAAAAAAATCCAGTAGAACGGATAATTAAAATATAGCAATGAACCTCATGTTCAGTGTAGAAATAATTACATTTCTTCTCATCTCCCAGTGTCAGGCAGGCACTGACTTGATTTTTCCAGTGTTTCCCACACTCAGCTTTTCAGACATTGGAGTCCCTTACACACGTCCGCATTACTCTGTTCACAACCAGCCAGGTGGTGATCTGATTTAGCTCATTTGTTCCTCTCCCAGCCTTACAAAGATCAAAGATTCACCCCCTGTCTGTGTGTACCTAGCACTGGAGTGATCTGATTTCTCTCACTTTCTCTACTTTCAGCCTAACAGAAGCCAGAGACCACCATCTCCTCAGCCTACTTGTAACCTCAAAGGCAGAGATTAGATTTTTCCCACTTCTTTCTCACAAAACCTTGCAGTGATTCTGATCCACACAGTATATACACATGTAGGCTGGCAGTGCCTTACCTATGGGCTGCCCACCTGATTATAATCATCATCCCTTCACAGTACCTAGGTACTTATGTACTTACACACCCAAGCTACCAGTAGCTGTCATATGAGCTACCACCTGGTATGACTATAAATGCTGCCTTCTCACATTATGCACACACCCAGGCTGCCAATGGTTGACTTATAAGTTCTCTGCTTATAGTGACTGCCACCTCTGTCCCCTCGCAGTAGGCATACCAAGCTGACAGTGGCTGATTTACAAGCTTCCCACCTGGCATGACTGGAATACCTTATCACATTATGTGCACACTCACTCTAGTAGTGGCTGATCTATTGACTGCTCATCTGACCATAGTCATCATACTCTGACAGTAAATACACACCCTGGCTGGCAAAGACTGACCTATGAGTTCTCTACTTGGTGTGGCTAGTTTCACTGTCCATTAAAGTATTGATATGCAGGATGACAGTGTCTAAATTGTAAGCTGCCCAGCTGGTATTACTATAATTAATATCCCCTCATGGATTATTCATGGAAGACATGCAAGAACATTGATTATATTTCAGAAATTAGAGAAAAATAGCCTTTTCAGAGTGACAGTCATTTGCAGAACCTACTTATAACAAGCTTGCACACTGAGCACACTAACTGTAATGTGTAACTGGATACAAGAAAACCTTGCTGTGCTCTTCTCTGGAATCATAGAAGAGTATAACAACTTTTCTAGTACATAAGGTACACTGATTATACACCAAATTTGGGAAGAGGACAAATGTATTAAGCACATTTCTGATGCAATAAATGTGCTTAACAAAGATTGTTAAGTACTTGTCATCACTGTTAAGCTCTAGTTCTATGTTACAGCTTAAACTGTGGCCACCAAAGAACAGTGGCAGGAAATTCAAACCACTTTAAAAACTGCAATATAGTTATGGCTGCCATACTTCCTTTTGGAAGAATGGTACAGACTTCAGTGGTGTAAAACATTTTATTCTGCTATAGTTTCTTTTTTTCTCTCTCTGTCTTGTAGTAAATTGGAACAGCTATACCTCTGTGTACTATAAAGATTTGTAGGGCAGCAATTTTGTGTGTTTTGCATTTCAAAGATGTAAAGCCTTTTTTTGGTTCTCTGTAGTTTGTAATATGTAGAGTTGGTAACCTTCATGTACAACAGAGATTTGTTCCAGTATCTGTCTTCACAGCTAGGCACTAATATGTTCTCAAAATTAAAGTCAAGGTTCACTTCTCAAACCTCACTTTACTCTGCTCTCAAGACAATTTTATTAGCATCTGTTTTATAAATATAGAACAACTTTGCTATGATCAGATACCTGAATGTAATCTTCTATGTCATGCACTGTTTGAAGCTGTTACACTCTTTTTCTCACATTTGAGGGCAAATGCCATCTGCTGCATAACAGTGTTAGAAAAACTTTGAGCTTTTAAAGATGTAATAGACCATGCAACACACACATACACACACACACACACACACACACACACACACACACACACACACACACACACACACACACACACACACGGGTGAGCATACACACAGGGTGTAAGAGTGAAGTGTCTAACAGCTTTTAAAGCTATTGGTTAATCAAGAGTGCTCTTATTTACACCAGCACCAAGTGTGCTACAGCATCATAAGCTGTAAGACACTTGCAATCCCATAGTTTCTCTTTCTGTAACTCAGTACATTGGAACAGCTAATCCTCTAGGTGCTTCAAAGAATTTTAATCAGGTTTCTCCAGCCATAACCCACTAATTATGTATTAATGAGATACTCAAAGATGTGCACCAGATGTTGACAGCATCAACAGGTGTGGACATGAGGGAGCTACAATTTTTCTCTGGATTGTGACATGATGCATAGCTATGGCTTCTGAAAACAATAAGGGTGGTAGGGCTCCTAGGTAGTGCTCAAAAAGAGTGAATAATTTGTGTAAATATATAAAGGCTTAGCTGAGAGCATCTACTGGGGGATGTCAGTATAAAGTGGATTACAGCGGCCTTGTCGGGGGGGGGTAAGAGCTGCTAATGGCTTCAGCCACTCTGGAGAGCAGTATAGATACCCTTATAGTGACCTAAGTGAGAACCGTTCTAGTGCACCTAAGATGCATAAGTGTGCAGGGCAGACCACTGCCATCTTATTTCACATCTGGTCATTTATTTATTTATTTATTTTACAATTTGATGACTGGGTAGATGAGCAGATCAAATGACCATCTTCAGTAGCTCAATAAATATTATTTATTGATTTATTTTATTTATAGGTTCATAGGTTGGCACTAGGCTATCAGCCCTAGGGCCTATACAAGTCTAGCCATAACAATTCCCTGGCTATTTCTTCCCACACTATTTACTTCCCTGGACCCCTGTCTACCAGGGCGATTGAAGTGATCCCTGGGGTGAATTTCCTTTCTCCCATCCAATCATCAAGGTTCCTTTTAAAGAGGGCCAAATAGGCACTCTGCTTGACATGTGTGGGCAATCTATTCCAGAGTCTGGGGAGTCTCTGGGTCAGGAACCTATCCCTCTAGCATGTTTTGTTTATTGTGATGACAAGGTTTAGATCCCTGGAGCATGTGGCTCTGAGGGATTGGTATTTCTTTAAGTGTAGCATGTCCAACAGCTCTGGGTTTGACATGGTCTTGTATGTTAAGCAGAGATCACCTTTGAGTAGACGATATGCGACAGAGTATAGCTGGAGTTTTTTAAGGCGGTCAGAGTAGGCCATCTACTTTAGGTCTGTGATTCTTTTAGTGAGGTATTTGTGCAGCCTTTCCAGTTGTTGTAGATGTCTTGAGAGGTAAATACCAAACGGGGCATTGTATTCTATAATGGGTCTAATGAGGGATGAGTACAGTGGGGCAATGACCACCTTTTTTCTGGATGAAAAACCCTTAGTGATGAGGTGTGCCACATAGAAGGATTTCCTGACTGTTGTGGCAATGTGGTTATCGAAGGTGAGACCACTATCCACCTGTGTCCCTAAGTCTCTTATCACACTTTCGGTGTTTAGTGTACTGCCACCTATATGGTAATTCATGGGTATATGTTTTTTCCCAAAGGGGATAACTATACATTTCTTGGCATTGAACTTGAGCCCATGGCTCTGGCACCAAGCATCTGTTTCTGTAAGGCCCTTTTTTAGAGTATCCACATCATTTGGGGATTCAATAATGGCTTCCAGTTTGCAGTTATCTGCGAACTTTGTTAGCCAGAGTCCCTTAGTGTTGGCCTGTACTTCAGAGAAGTAGATGCCAAACAAGAGCCGTCCCAGGACTGAACCCTGAGGTACTCCACTTGTCACTTGTCTGGAGCTGGATTTGGAGTCTGCTACTTTTACAGTGTGGGTTCTATCAGTAAGCCAGTTAACAACCCATTGGGTGACGTAGGGATTAATGCCCAGCTTAGTAAGTTTATCTATAATTCCAGAGTGGGGGATGGTGTCAAAGGCCTTGGCAAGGTCTAGATAGGCTGTGTGAACCACCTTACCCTTGTCCATGGCTCTGGAGACTGATTCGAATAAGTCAATCAGGTTCAGGTGACAACATCGGTCTTTCATGAACCCAAACTGGGTGGGGTCCAGTGTTTGAAGGTTGCCAATGTCTTTGTTTATAAGTTGCATGATAATACGCTCCATGGCCTTGCAGATAAGGCTTGTCAGACTGATGGGATGGTAGCTTCCAGGATCCAAGGTGGATCCCTCCTTGTGGAGTGGGATAACTGTAGCTCTGCGCCACTCAGTGGGCATGAAACCTGAGGTGAGGCTATGATTAAACATGACACTTAGGTGAGGTGCCAGTTCATATTGTAGTTCATGTAGTTCATTTAACATTTATTTTACCAGGATAAGTCCAACTGGACATCATGTGTCCTTTTTAAGTGGAGTCCTGGGGAGAAAAGCACCAAAGAAATAACATACATGCTTTAAATAACAATAAAACTGGCATACAAGATAAGAGAAACAATGAAGTACAAAAACAATTACGTAGAACAATAAGATACTCAGGAGTAGTACCATTATTTACAATATATACAAAAAGTACATTTCAGGTGAGAGTATAGTGTATGTATTAAAGGCTTCAATGGGTCACTTACATATGGAAAAGTGGGTCTTCAAGGGGGGTCTTTGCAGTTGCAGAGAGGGTTAGTATTGAGGTGTAATTTAAGAAGGCCTTTGAAGGTGCCTGTGTGACTTTGTAGCCTGAATTCAGGTGGGAGGGTGTTCCATGCTTTGGCAACATCATGGGAGAATAAGGCCTCCCCAGAACTGTTATTGCATGGATTAACTTCAATCAGGTTTTTGATACATGAACGTAGCTCCCTTTTAGGGTTGTGAAAGTTTACCATGTTGGCAAGGGCAGGGCACTTCCCCGGATGGAAGAGAATTTGATGGGCTATGATCAGTTGGTGGTAGCGTAGGAGGTTTGGAAATTCTAACCAGTGCAGTTTAGTTAGGGATAGGCAATGGTAGGAATGTGATCTATTATAGGCAGCGAACCTAGCTATTTTATTGTAGCATGTAGACAGTTTGTTCAGATTGGTTTTGTTAATATTAGTGAGAACTGGAGAGGCGTAAAGTAGTGTTGATAAGAGATGAGTTCTTGCTATTGTTGTTCTAGTCTCAGGGGTTAGGAATAGTTTGCAACAATATAATGATATTAGTTAAAGAAAGTGCAGTGACTAAAAGTTAACAGCAAGGAACCATTATGTAGCACATGCCTAAAAACAGAAAGCAAGTAAACATTAGATAGTGGATGGCAGCACAGAGATAATTGCTTTAGAACTAAGATTAGGGAAGAACAAGTTGTTAGAATGCAGAATTTGAAAAGTAATCAGATTGTTCAAAAATAGATCCACCTTTTGAGAGGAATTTAAATTAGGATTTCTTGTTACAAAACTGCATTAACACTAGTAACATGGAGTACATGTTATTAAGGCAGTTGAAGCAATTAGCTAGTGTCTCTAAAGCAAGTATACTTAGATTCATTCTGCAGGTGCTGCTTGAGATGTTTTTTGAATGTTTGAAGTGCTTCTAGATTTATGTCTCTTGGTAGCTGATTCGATAAAGCAGGTACTATTCTTGAGAGAGCCTTTTCTCTGATGGAAAGCTTAACTTTAGTGATATAATTTTCTTGTCTGTTTCTAAGGGAATGGTTCTGTTGTCTAATTTGGAGAAATATTTTTGAGGGGGGCAGTAGCCTAATTTAATTTTACAAGGCTACTTAGGAGATAGGAGACTCTGTTCATAACAAGGAGCCAGTGAACATTTTCTTGTAAGATACAATGATGGCAGTTCTTGTCTGCACAAATCTAAAGTCATAATGGTCCTTGCAGAACATTAAAGTCATGATGTTTGCATTTTTTTATTTTACAGTTTGCAGAGAATATGCTCCTTACTTTTTAATTTCTGCATGTCTTTTGGGTTTCTAATACCATGACAGAAATGGACAGCCAAAGTATGATTAACGTTTAAGAAATTAGTATTGTTTCAATTTTTTTATGTTAGCCAGAAGTGCTCTTCGCAGCACCCACAGTGTGCTCAGAATTGACTCCTGCAATTCACATGGAGTTACATGTATCGTAGCATATCTAAATAACACTGTAAATTCTTTTTTATGAGACCCATTGTCTTGCAACCTGTTTGGGTATCCTTCCACATTGCCCTTGTTTCTGCTTGCAAATCCTGGTATTTTATGACTTTGGACTCTCTGTACATAAGATACTGTAATCACTGGATGTAGCGATTTCAATGGTTAGTGCTATTGTTGTCATCTTTTCATGGAGTACTATATCTGGTTTTCTCATCTTTTTTTAACTGCTGTTAATGGGTAATCCCATGTGATACAAACTTCATCATTCTCTATAATGCCTTGTGGTTCATGTTTCCAATGTTTCTCAGCTACTTCAGCATTGTAATGTTTGCACAATCCCCAGTGCAGCGGTCTTGCCACATTATTATACTTTTTAATATACAGGCCCTCTGCTGTAAGTACATCACACCCAACAAGATGTGTGACTGTTTCCAGTTATGTTTAACACAGCCTGCATCTGTCTGTTTTTCTCACATGTTCAATGGACTTTGTAAACCAATGTATCTGTAGTCCACTCTATTGGACCACCAATATTAACTTTTCATCTTTTGGTTTGAATTCACCTCTCCTTAACTATTCCTGCATCTGATCCTGATCAACATAAGGTTGTTCCAGGAAATTTTTGTACTTGCAAATATATTATGGCTTTTCCACATTTCTTGCTTTCTTATCTGGTCCTTCTCCTTATATACTTTCTTTTTTTTAGCATGTTCAGTTACTGCCTGATTTTTATCTACTTCTGGTTTGGTTTCCATTCCTGTTTGACATTGTTATGGTCCTGCTAAACTAAGCAAGGTGGTCACCTTGGACTTGTTTTCTTCGTGTTTCAAAAGTGTCACTGTGAAAGGAAGTCATCAGATCTGTATGCAGTCCTACAATTACAGATCTATACATGTAATCTATTTTGATGATGGACATACCTTCTTCAGAACGAGGAATATATAATCATGGTATACAATGATTTTTATATATCATTTGAAAAGCGCGGAGAATTTTTCTTGTTTTCCTGTCCAACTGATACATTACCTTTTGGGACCAAAACTGTAAGTTAGAACAAGGACAGCAAATTGGTTTATAGCTTGGACTTTGTTACTAGATGTCAGGGCTGTTTTCAGTATTCATTTTAGTCTTTAAAAATATTCCTTACTAAGTTTTTATCACAATTGTTTATGATTTACTGTCAATCTGTCATCAAGTCCCAGATATTTATACACTGCTAAATATGAACTAAGAATTCCTACAATCAACCTAAAAGTTTAATGACAGTACATAGCTTGGAAGAGGATCAAATAAAGCTAAGGAGGAGGCTAGACATCCTCTGTATCCAGCGGATAAGATGGAAGGGCAGTACAGCAAAGTCATTTGGCTTGGGATGCAGAGTCTACAACTCATGAGGATGACAGACCAGAAATGGTATGGGAATTGTGTTAAAAAGAAGCTTCAGATGACAATGAGGAAAGTCATCAAAATTAGTGACAGACTCTTGGCAATCAGACTACAGTGTAAGGATAAGGCACTATTCATAATCTCAGCTTACACTCCACAGCAGGGCTGTGATGATAAGGAAAAAAGTGCAATCAGGCAGCAATCACAGAACCTACTTGAAAAAGCAGGACAACATGAGTTGACATTGATAATGCAGAACCTGAAAGCACACACTGGGACAGATGGAAGAGGATATGAGGACTGCCTAGGCTCACATGGGTGGAGCAACGGGAATAAAAAAGGAGAGGCCATTCTAGACGTCTGTCTGCCATATGACTTGATGGCCAACACAGGGTTCAGCAAGAAAGACAGTCATAAGATTACATGCAAGAGTGGCCAGAATGCAGCTCAAGTAGACTTCCTCCTAGTAAGGAAAGGCCACCAACTGCAAAGTCATCTTCAGTGAAACAGTCAGCTGACAGCATAAACCGCTGGTCAGAGAACGCTTTAAGGTCAACAAAGACTAGCCTGAAGATCTGGAGGTTGACAGGAGAGAAAGCACATGACTTCAAGTATATACTCAGGGTTTTAGCACATTAGAAAAAAGATTAAATAGTTGGAGTTGAATAAGAATGGCAATACCTCAAAACAGCATGCGTGAGGGCTATATAACAGATACAGAATGTGTGAGGGGTATATAACAGATACAGCACATGTGAGGGCTATATAACAGATACAGAACGTGTGAGGGGTATATAACAGATACAGCACATGTGAGGGGTATATAACAGATACAGCATGTGTGAGGGCTATATAACAGATACAGAATGTGTGAGGGGTATATAACAGATACAGCACATGTGAGGGCTATATAACAGATACAGCACATGTGAGGGCTATATAACAGATACAGCACATGTGAGGGCTATATAACAGATACAGCACATGTGAGGGCTATATAACAGATACAGCATGTGTGAGGGCTATATAACAGATACAGCATGTGTGAGGGCTATATAACAGATACAGCATGTGTGAGGGCTATATAACAGATACAGCATGTGTGAGGGCTATATAACAGATACAGCACGTGTGAGGGGTATATAACAGATACAGAACATGTGAGGGCTATATAACAGATACAGCATGTGTTTGGGCTATATAACAGATACAGCACATGTGAGGGCTATATAACAGATACAGCACATGTGAGGGCTATATAACAGATACAGCATGTGTGAGGGCTATATAACAGATACAGCATGTGTGAGGGCTATATAACAGATACAGCACATGTGAGGGCTATATAACAGATACAGCATGTGTGAGGGCTATATAACAGATACAGCACATGTGAGGGCTATATAACAGATACAGCACATGTGAGGGGTATATAACAGATACAGAACGTGTGAGGGGTATATAACAGATACAGCATGTGTGAGGGCTATATAACAGATACAGCACATGTGAGGGCTATATAACAGATACAGCATGTGTGAGGGCTATATAACAGATACAGCATGTGTGAGGGCTATATAACAGATACAGCATGCGTGAGGGCTATATAACAGATACAGCACATGTGAGGGCTATATAACAGATACAGCATGCGTGAGGGCTATATAACAGATACAGCACATGTGAGGGCTATATAACAGATACAGCATGTGGGAGGGCTATATAACAGATACAGCATGCGTGAGGGCTATATAACAGATACAGAACGTGTGAGGGGTATATAACAGATACAGCACATGTGAGGGCTATATAACAGATACAGCATGTGTGAGGGCTATATAACAGATACAGCACGTGTGAGGGCTATATAACAGATACAGCACATGTGAGGGCTATATAACAGATACAGCATGTGTGAGGGCTATATAACAGATACAGCATGTGTGAGGGCTATATAACAGATACAGCACGTGTGAGGGGTATATAACAGATACAGCACATGTGAGGGCTATATAACAGATACAGCATGTGTGAGGGCTATATAACAGCTATGGCATGTGTTAGGGCTATATAACAGATACAGCACATGTGAGGGCTACATAACAGATACAGCATGTGTTTGGGCTATATAACAGCTATGGCATGTGTTAGGGCTATATAACAGATACAGCACATGTGAGGGCTATATAACAGATACAGCACATGTGAGTGCTATATAATGGATACAGCATGTGTGAGGGCTATATAACAGATACAGCATGTGTGAGGGCTATATAACAGATACAGCACATGTGAGGGCTATATAACAGATACAGCATGTGTTTGGGCTATATAACAGATACAGTATGTGTGAGGACTATATAACAGATACAGCACATGTGAGGGCTATATAACAGATACAGCACATGTGAGGGCTATATAACAGATACAGCACATGTGAGGGCTATATAACAGATACAGCACATGTGAGGGCTATATAACAGATACAGCACATGTGAGGGCTATATAACAGATACAGCACATGTGAGGGCTATATAACAAATAAGCATTCGAGTCAGATATAGAAATAAGGTACATAAGAAAAGCTGGTGGTGGAATTCAGAAGTCCAGGAAGTCATCAGAAGAAAGGAGTGAAAGAAAAAGTAAGAGTTAGATGGACCAGGCTAAGAAGGAATACTGAATTAAAATTTCCAGATGCACAGCAGTTGGTGTTCTCATTTTGTGTATCAGAATAAGAAGGAATACTGGTCAGCTGGTAAAGAGGCTGAGAGAACACTTGTAATGGGAAAGAAGAAGGCGTCAGATGCTCTACCAGCTTCTGGAAATGGATTCAGCAGATGGCAAGGGAAGGCACAAGTATATAGAAGGGAGTTATCAGACAATGGGAGGTTGGTATAATGGTTAAGGTGTTTACCTTACAGACACAAGGTGGGATCTGATTCTCACATGTGGTAATTTGCTAGGCATAAAGTGACCCACAAGGGCAGTTAGCCTAGTACTAATCTATGAAGCTATGAACCTATAAGGGAAGCCGGCGACAACCTGCTCACCAGTCCACTGGACAACATAGGCAGATGGAGTATTTTCAGCAGCTTCTGGATAAAGAAAACCCTACAAAAGCCGTACTGTCCCAGATACACAGTATGAGAAAAGAAGAGGAAAGGCCGACCGTAGAAGAAACAAGAACAGCAATTTTTTTATTATTTATTTATTTTACATTTGTTCACCAGGAAAGTCTGGCTGGACACATGTCCGTTTTCAGCTGAGGCCCGGGGAGAAAAGCTCCATTTACATACAACGCACTATCATACTACTACCGACTACTAACTATTTACAATACAGAGATAACACACTTTTAGTACATTATGGTACGTAGCAGACATACATTTTGTGCATGCATTTGTTTACAATTTATAGATGCAATATTTTGCAGTTATGCTTTCAGAAGGTCACATTAGAATTAGAAATTGGTAGGAAACTTTGGTCTATGGCTATGTAAATAGTTATTGCTTGTATACTTGTCTTTACCCAGGGGCATTATAGGAGTATAGCCAGTGGTTTGTCAGGTGGGTTTTTTGGAGTTTTTAAATTGTGTAGTGGAGGTATTGGATGTAAGGGCGGGTGGTAGAGAGTGCCAGAGTTTGGAGATGTAGTAATTAAAGAGAGATTTCCATGCTTCATTGTTATATTTGGTGACTTCTAGAAGATTAAGGGTGCTGGATCTCAAGGCTCTTGTTGTGGTGTGAGGTCATATTAGATGCTGGATGGCTGGGATTTTGCCTGGGTAGTAGTAGTATAGCTTATGTGCTAGTGATAGTTGGTTGAGTTGAAATAGTAGAATGAGTTCTAACCAGTTTACGCTTTTGAGTGAGGTGCAATGAAGTGTCCTATATACAGATGCTGTAGCAAATCTAGCTATCTTATTGTAGCAGGATTCTAGCTTGTTTAGGTCAGATTTATGAAGGCTGGTTAGGACTGGGGATGTATAGAGGAGGGAGGATAGCAGATGTGTCTGGGCTATTGTGGCTCTGGATTGGTTTGTGAAAAATTGTTTGTTACAATAGAGCAGGCCAAGCTTTTTGTGGACTTCCTTCATAGTTTGGGCCTTGTGCAGGTAAAATCTTAGGCTGTTGTCTATTTCAATGCCTAAAAGCTTGGTGTGGGTAGTTGGGGTAATTACAGTTTTGTTATCAGAGGTTATTGTGAAATTGTCTGTTGGGGGAGGTTCTATGAGAGGAAAATAGCAGTAATTTTGTTTTATTTGGGTTAAGAATAAGCTGGTGGTTAGTGAACCAGGTTTCTGCTAGTGAGAAGGACTCTTGTGTTTGTGAGTGGAGAAGGACTAGAGTAAGGCACCTATGATTGTGGTATCATCTGCGTACTGAATAACTGAGGCCTTTGGTGTGGAGGATGAGAGTTGATTGGTGAATAGAGTGAAGAGCAATGGGCCTAGGATGGAGCCTTGAGGGTCTCCTAAGGATACTGGTAGTAGAGAGGATAGTTGGTTTGGCATTTTACTGCCTGATGCTGATCTGGTAGATAGCTCTTCATCCATGTGAAGGAGGAGCAACTAAGGTTTAAGGTACAGAGTGAGTTGAGAAAACTGTTGTGGTTAACCATATCAAAAGCCTTGGATAGGTCGAAAAATATGGCTAAGACAAGTTTTCCATTATTTCTATGGTAATTAACAGTAGCGTTGTTGCCTCACAGCAAGAGGTTCTCCCATTTGATTCTCGGCTGGAATGCGGGGAGTGCCTTCTGTTTGGAGTCTGCATGTCCTCCCCGTGGTTGGGTGTGCATTCGAAAGACATGCATAATGGGCGTTGAATGTTGAACTTCGAGCTGGCACCTCAGCATTCATGAAAAATCTACTGCCAATCATTAGCGGACCGGAGTTCCGCTGTGGCGACCCCTAACCGGGAAAAGCCGAAAGACACAACAAGTGAATGATATAGGTGCGGTGGACGTACTGTGGAAGGGCCTAAAGCCATGCTGGTTTTTAGATAGCAATTTGTTTTTTAGGAGGTAGTTCAAGTGTGTATGACCCTTTCTAGGATTTTTAGATATGGGTGATAAGATAGCAATAGGATGATAGTTATTGAGTTCAAAAGAGTTACCTCCTTTATGTAACAGTATGAGGTGGGAGATTTTCCACAGTTGGGGTACTTTGCACTCTGTGATAGATCTGTTGATGAGAATAGCAACTGGATAGGCTATGGCTGCTGTTGCTATTTGGGGGTATTCTGTGAGTAGGCTGTCTGCAGGCAGGGTTGCGGGTTTGAGCTTTTGGAGGAGTTTTTGGATGGTTTTGATAGATACTGGTTGGAAGCTAAAATGGGAGCGGCTAGTTTGTGTTTTCATTGTGGCTGGTGTGTTTGTTGGGCATGAGTGAGTGGAGTTTATTTGATTATTAGCTAGGGCCTGTATTCTCAGTAAAGTATTTGTTAAACTGTGTGAGGATATTGTCATTGTTGTTCCCTGTTTTGGGTATGGGGGTAGTAGTTTTCCCAGGTTGCAGTACAGAGTTGACTACAGCCCAGAATTTTGGGGGGTTTCTAGCATCTTTTTCTTGTAGATTTTGGTAATAGGTGATTATGTCTATTTTGATGAGTTTCTTGGCTTTGTTGCGCAGTTCTAAGTATTTTTGTTTTTCTACTTGGGTTTTGTTTTTATGAAATTGTTCCCATGCTTTGTTTCTTTTTTTGAGAATAGTTTTGGTGGCTTTAGTTAACCAGGGGGCATGTCTGGCTTTTATTCTAGTGGTTGTGGGGAGGAGCATGTTGATTCAGAAGGTTCAATTAAAGTGTTGCACTGCCTCATCAAGTGATAACTGTTTTAAAGTGTACATACCTCCTAGTCACCACCGGTGTACCACATGGCTCTATCCTTGGTCATCCCCTCCTCTTTAGCATTCTCACTAACTCCCTCCACACATTAACACAACAGGCCTCCTTAACAAAATATACAGATGATTCCACACTCATATGTGCATCTGACAACCTGGCACATCTCTATTAACTTACTCAGAAAGCTTTAACAGCCACTGAAATAGCTTTGTAACTCACAACTCATGATCGACCCTCCCCAAAAAATGTTTATTTTTTCCCCAAATCCCTCACTCATAAAAAAAACTAAATTTAAGATCCTCTCTAAATAATGCAACCATTGAAGTCTCTTCTGATAGCAAATGGGATGATCATGGAAGATAATTTTAAATTTGACCTGCATATACAAAATTACTTAAAAAATCACCAAAAAAGCCCAAATCTTTCTCACCAACACAACTAAAACTACACTTGTCACTACTTTATACTGCTCCCATCTTTACTAATCTCCAGTCATAATGCTATAATAAAGAGGCTAAATTTGCAGCAAATACTCCTTTCAAAACCAAAAAGCCTAAACTGGTTAGAGCTACCCCATCAACTAATATACACATAATTTCTTACCACCTATAAAATTATCCAGCAACCATCTGCTTGTCCAGCACATTTTTTGGGCAGTCTTTCCATCTCTCTCAACTTTCTGATTTAAAAGCCCACATTTGCACTTGCTTCCTCCCTTTCCTGTAACTAGTTTAATCCAGATACAAATTCTTAGTTTTAGCACTTGAATTTGCTTATTCGTGATCAGCACTTGTTCAGAACTTGTTGTAAGCACTAAATAACCTACTAATTACTACAGCACTCACCCTTCCTCATTACCTAGAGGAAAACAGTTTGGGTACTTACTTTCCTCACTTGCTTAGAGAAAATCAGCTCTTGTACTCAATTTCCTCACTTATCTAGAGGAAAATAGTTTTTTATTCAGGCATGTCCAAGGGTCAGCTCCCAGTGTTCTCTCCTGTCTATCTGATGAATCTGGGAATCTTGGGGCAATGTAGAAATTGCTTCATGTACACAGACAACCCTCTCATCCTACCACCCAAAACTACAACTGGTGAGAGATGCACTTATCTAGCCAAACTGGAGGTAAAGCTCTCTCCAACCAAGACTGAACTAGACAGTCAAGAGGAGAAGGTAAACACTTGCCCCATACCACACTCATCGCATAGTCTCACTAAATCTACACCACCAAAATCCACACATAGAAAAACAAAAACATTTGCGTTGGCTCTCAATAATAATCTGCTCAAGCAACAGAGACCTCCAAAGCAAAAATGCAAGCAACCTCCACCCCCCAACACAACTCAAATGACACATAGCCCACAGACTCAGTGTGCCACTCAACCACAGCCAATAAGGCAAAACAACGTACCCAACACACTAGTCATAGGTGACTCTATAGTCAGACACACTGATGTCCCATTCACTAGGCTAAACAAGGAGAAGGTTACTGTCAGCTGCTTGTCAGGTGCCGGGATCTGCCACATAACCCACACACTCAGGTCACTCCACAACAAGTACAAATATGATTCTGTCATTGTCCATGTTGGTGTGAATGACCTGAGATGTACCTCCCTGGACTACATGAAAAGAGACATGGAAGAGCTCTCTGATCTTGTAGCCCAGGCAGGTATGACCCTAGCCCTGAGTAGCATTCTTTCATCATCCAAAATGATACCGCAGTACAAGGACAAAATGATTGACTTCAACAATTGGCAAAGTTTCTGGTGCCATTCTAAAGGGATCCAGTATCTGTCTGCCTGGGATGACATGGTCGACAGACCACGATACTTTGACAGAGATGGCCTGCACATGTCACCCCTGGGATTCCAGATACTGGCTAAGGTTCTTCCCACCCCTATAGTACCTTTTTTTGGCAAGGTTCAAATGGCAAATTCACCCCTGTAACAGGAACAGGCAAGATAAAACTGAGGGTGATGCTACTCAATGCTAGATGTCTAAATCTCAAAATGGACTCACTTGAGGCACTCCTTAAAATGGAGAACATCGATATCTGTGCAGTGACTGAGACCTGGTTTTAGGCTCCAGAGAACACCCCTGCACTACTAGGCTATAACTCAGAACACACTTTTCAGCCATGTAACCTGGACCAGAACACCAAAGGCAGAGGTGTGTCCATATTCATTAAGGATATCCACACCTCCAGGCTAGCTGCTCAGCATAATGAATCCAAGGTTATCCAAGTGCAACTAACTCTGGGCAAAACTGCAATCCAAATTGTAGCTTGCTACAGATCCCCCACCATGCCCCAGGATTCCCACTCCTCTTTTCTTGATGTACTGGAAAATATTAGGGTTCAACCAAACACCCTAACAATGGGCGATTTCAACTACCACACCATTAACTGGGAAAACTACTCATGTACCAACTTCTTTGCTCAACTTTCTTTCTGGAATTCATAAACTCTAATGGCCTGGATCAATGTAGCCATACCCCCACCAGGGGCAACAATATCTGAGATCTAGTCATTACCAACATGAGTGACCGGTGTCCCCACCTGAAGTCAACGCCTCATTGGTCCGATCCAACCATAAGCTAATCACCCTAGATATCCACATCCTGCCCCAACCCCCATTAAGGAAACCACGGTCAAAAATTTCTCCAAAGCCAACTTCATGCTTCTTAAGACAGAAGTGGTGAACTTCATGACACCTATGCAGATGGACAATACAGTTACAACTACTGAATCCTACACAATTGCACTTTATAAGCACTTACACGAGTGCATGGATCGTGATATCCCAAACAGAACCAAGACACTATCCTCCAAAAAAAGGAAGCCAATCTGGTGGTCCCCTGCCATAAACAAACTGTACAACAGAAGGAAGAAACTGTTGCAAAAGAGAGTAAAATCCCATGAGTGGAGGAGCTCCACGGTCAGCCTCAGTAAGAAGCTGTGATCCCTTATAAAATCCTCCAAAGCTAGTTATGAAAACAAAATCACCACTGACTCTAAAGACAACCACAAAGCATTCTATAGCTATGTCAATAATCTCAATGGCAACACTCAGATCTGCTCTGAGTTACAGTACAATGGCACTAAATATACAGACCCAACTGATATTGCCAACATCCTGGCAGATAGGTTCAGTGCTAACTTTACCCCCCTCTCACCCACTAAAGGGCCCATCTCTATACCGGAAGAATGCAAAGTTCCTGTAATCATGGCTGCACAGGTAAAAACCACACTCTCCAAAGCCAAGAACACATCATCCATGGGACCAGACAACATCCCAAACTGTGTTCTACACAAACTACAGAATGAACTGGCACCCCACCTAAGCACCATGTTCAATCATAGCCTCAACTCAGGCTTTGTGCCCACTGAATGGTGCACAGTGATGGTTATCCCACTCCACAAAGGGGGAGCCACCACGGACCCCAGGAACTACTGCCCCATTAGCCTGACGAGCCTGGTCTGCAAGGTCATGGAATGTATCATCATGGAACTTATAAACAAAGACATTGGTAATCTACAGGCGCCGGGCGTGTGGCGTATGCCTGTAATTCTAGCAAACTGGGAGGTGGAGGTTGATGGATCGAATCATACCAGTGCGTCAGAGACCATATCTATCTATCTTCTAAACTCTGGACCCCACCCAGTTCAGGTTTGTAAAAGGCAAATAATGTCTCCTAAACCTGATAGACTTCTTTGAAGCAGTCACCAAAGCCGTAGACAAGGGTAAGGTGGTTCACACAGCCTATCTAGATCTTGCCAAGGCTTTCAACACCATCCCCCACTCTGGAATTATAGATAAACTCACTAAATTAGGTATAAATCCCTATGTCACAAGATGGGTTACCAACTGGCTCACTGACAGAACCCACACTGTGAAAGTAGCAGACTCCAAATCCGACTTCAGACCAGTGACAAGTGGAGTACCACAGGGTTAAGTCCTGGGTCCTATCCTGTTTGGTAACTACTTCTCTGAAGGACAGGCTAACACAGAAGGTCTTTGGCTAACGAAGTTTGCAGATGACTGCAAACTAGGAGCCATTGTCAAGTCCCCAAATGATGTGGACATCCTTCAGAAGGGCCTCACTGAGTCAGATGCCTGGTGTCAGAGCCATGGCCTCAAGCTCAATGCCAAAAAGTGCAGTATCATCCCCTTTGGTAAAAACTCTGTACCCATGTACTACCACATAGGCAGCAATCTACTTAACACCAAATGCGTGATAAGAGATCTTGGGACCCAGGTGGACAGTAGTCTCTCCTTTGATAGTCACATCGCCACAGTAGTCAGGAAGTCCTTCTACATGGCACACCTCATCATAAAAGGGTTCTCATCCAGAAAAAAAACGGTCATTGTTCCCCTCTACTCATCACTCATTAGACCCATTATAGAGTACAACGCCCCTTTTGAAATGTACCTCACAAGACATCTGCAGCAGATGGAAAGGCCACAGAAGTATCTCACAAAGAGTATTACTGACCTCAGACAAATGCCCTACACTGACCACCTCAAAAAACTCCAGCTTTACTCCATAGCATATCGCCTACTCCGAGGTGATCTCTGCCTAACATATAAAGCTATGTCAAACCCAGATCTGATGGACATGCTACACCTAAAGAAATCCCAAACCCTCTGAACTACTCGCTCTAGGGACCTAAAACTTGTCACCACAATAGACAGGACATGCTGGAGGGATATACTTCTGTCCCACAGACATCCTATACTCTGGAACAAGCTACCCATCTATGTCAAGCAAAGTTCTTCATTAGCACTCTTCAAGAAAAATCTTGATGAGTGGATGGGAAATAGGAAATACACCCCCGGGGATCACTTCTGTGTCCCTGGTGGACAGTGGCACAGGAAAATAAATTTCTTGGGTGGTGTAAGCTATGGAACCTTGCTAGCTAGGCTTATGTAGGCCCTTGGGCCGATAGCCTAGTACCTACCTATGAACCTATGAAACTATGAACATATTCCAAGCTGCTGGAATATTCTTAGAGAATATTTTGTCTTCTTTGCTCAGTGTGATAAATGGTCATTCAATCCTGTCTGCCTCTGCCAATTTGTATGTGATGGACAGGAGGTACTATCTCATGATTTGCATATCTGCTGCTCATCTGTATGTCTTTGTTTATATGTTATTAACTGAAATGGCTTAGATTTCTACTCCATAGCCCTTCCAAGGCTGTGGATAAATATGTATGTATGCCTTTAAGAAGCTTTCCAGGGGCTTGTACAAGTGTATATATACTGAGCATGTGCAAGCATGACTACCATTTTATAGTAAGCTGTTGAGATATAAGCATGCATGTCTGTGTAGTCTGATTTTTAAATCAGTTTGTTTATATTTTGTACTGCTGCTATCCATCTTGATGCGTTTCTATGTAATAAAGTATATAAATGAACTACCCCTCCTGTTCATCATCTATACTAGAGAGGGATGAGCGACAAAGGCAATAAAAGAACATTTCTGTAAAAGTAGATTACTGTCCAAGAGTAGAGTAGGAGAAGCCTCATGTTTTCAGTGCTTCACTCCCTTATTCTGCCCCATCCCTCACACTTTTAAAATATTTTTTTATACACAGTCATTTCCTCATACGTTTATCCAGACAACTACAATTTATCCTGTTCAAATTCCCCTTCCATTCACCCCCTCACCCTCTTAACATATACTTTGATCAGCCCCTTTAATATCACAACAAAGAACCAACCCCCCAAACAGCCCTTCCTAATCAATCTTGCCCCACATAGCATACTCGTTCACAATCACCTGCTACATCACTATCACCACCCTAAACATTGCTCTGCAACTAAAATATTTAATCTAATACATCGTACCTAGAATTTTTCTGCCTGCACTCCTGAATTTAATAAACAGACCACCCTTGACTAATAACATTACAGTAAAATGGCAAATATTATCCATATCACCTCCTCTCTTTCGACATTATTTTCTTAGTTTTACTCTAACAGCCACTGAGACTTTTTGCACCACAATGAGCAAGAAACCGAACATATAAGTATCTAATCTTAATTCCAAAGTAAGACACTTTAAAATTCAACCTACAGATAATCTTAACTCTAAAGTAAGCCACTTTAAAATTCAATCTAAAGATAATCTTAACTTCGAAGTAAGCCACTTTAAAATTCAATCTACCAATAATTTTAACTCCGAAGTAAGCCACTTTAAAATTCAACCTACAGATAATCTTAACTCCGAAGTAAGCCACTTTAAAATTCAACCTACAGATAATCTTAACTCTAAAGTAAGCCACTTTAAAATTCAACCTACAGATAATCTTAACTCTGAAGTAAGCCACTTTAAAATTCAATCTATAGATAGTCTTAACTCCGAAGTAAGCTCAATCTACAGATAATCTTAACTCCGAAGTAAGCCACATTAAAATTCAATCTACTGATAATCTTAATATCAACGTAAGCCACTTTAAAATTCAACCTATAAATAATCTTAACTCCAAAGTAATACACTTTAAAATTCAACCTACAGATAATCTTATCTCCTAAGTAAGCCACTTTAAAATTCAACCTACAGATAATCTTAACTCTGAAGTAAGCCACTTTAAAATTCAACCTACAGATAATCTTAACTCCGAACTAAGCCACTTTAAAATTCAACCTACAGATAATCTTAACTCTGAAGTAAGCCACTTCAAAATTCAACCTACAGATAATCTTAACTCCGAATTAAGCCACTTTAAAATTCAACCTACAGATAATCTTAACTCTGAAGTAAGCCACTTTAAAATTCAACCTACAGATAATCTTACCTCCGAAGTAAGCCATATTAAAATTCAATCTACCGATAATCTTAACTCTGAAGTAAGCCACTTTAAAATTCAACCTACAGATAATCTTAACTCCGAAGTAAGCCACATTAAAATTCAACCTACAGATAATCTTATCTCCGAAGTAAGCCACTTTAAAATTCAATCTACAGATAATCTTAACTCCGAAGTAAGCCACATTAAAATTCAACCTACAGATAATCTTAACTCGAAGTAAGTCACTTTAAAATTCAACCTACAGATAATCTTAACTCCAAAGTAAGCCACTTTAAAATTCAACCTACAGAGCACATCCAAAAATGCTTCTACCACCCAAACTCCTTAAAAGACAAAAATACACTACTGTAATTAAATGAATGCCAATCATTTCCTGTCCTACACAATGGCTCCAGAACCACTTTCACCTTACATATACTGTATCCCCAATCTAAAGACTGTCATATCATTGGATATTGACAGGAACTTTTATCTTCTCTCATCCACACATCTACCTCAAAATATCCCACACCTACTGAACCTAAAAAAACAGGTCTATATCATGTAATTGAAATGTGATATACCAGAGTGCCATTGCATTGACACATATTACATGAACTGTAACAAAGCTGAAATGCATAAATGACGATATTCATCATATCAAATTACCATGATTGGCCAACATGAATGGAATAACATTTCCTAATCATCGCAAATGATTAGGAAATGTAATTCCATTCGTGTTGGCCAACCATGGTAATTTGATATGATGAATTTTGTTGTTTAGTTGTATCGGCTTTCTTACAGTTAGCATTATATGTGTCGACGTAATGGCACTCGGGTATATCACATTTTAATTTCATGATACAGACCCAAAAAAGACATGTATTTGTGGCACTGCATACCACAACTCATCCCTTCCCACAATTCCAGTTAGTATGGAGACCAAAATAAGATCATACACTACCAAATGGCAAGTACACTTGTCTCCTTCAGCAATATAACTGTCTCAAACATTCATACAACTATGCCATATCAACAAAACCTACAAAATCCCTCACGAGACTTAGCCATGCAGCAAGCCAAATAAAACATGACATAAAGGCATCAAACTTGAAACTTAATGCTCAAAGTCTTAAAAGCAGGATTGACTGTATTGAGAAGTGACTAACCAGCAACAATCCTGCTATATTACCAGTTAGTGAAACTTGACTCAAACATCCACAATTCCCTTTACATACAGCTACACAAATTATCATATACATCTTTTCAACCATCCAAAACAAAAAGGTAGGAGGGGGTATCATTTGACTAGCTAAAAAGCAGCCTAATATTTCAACATCAGCAGCAGTTCCCAACTCCCTTCCCCAGAAAATGTGTTTATAATTTATGAACAGAATCATATGTATGAGTGGGCAGGACTTGGTGTTTATATAATTATGTAGTTTGTGTCACTAACATTTTTTAAGGGAGTCAGGCAAAAGTGGTCACTTTCATGCAGTTTGAATGGTGATTACATCTGAATTGTTTTGGTCTATGATCATGGCAATTTTTATACACATTAATGATGCAAAACAAGGGATCAAGGCAGAAAAATGATAACTTCAGTCATGAGGAAAATTCCATCCTATTGGCTGCCCTTAGAGTATATGGGCAATGTCAGTTTGGTGTATAAAAAACACCACAAACACTGAACAAAAATGTACAGAAGAACTTCTGCAGCCAAAAACATTTAGCAGCAATGTTAGTGGCTTCTGAAGCTCTTTTGAATATCTGTTTGGTAAAGGAGAGCCCAAACAAGCTGTGATGATAAAAGCCTGAAATCAAGCTGTCCTGGATATTAATGCAATGGGTGGCACAAACTCCACATTAACACAGTGCAAGAAGAAGGCAAATTATATGGTAGGACATGCTAGAAGAAAGGTGAGGCAGAATGTAATTGATTGCCCCTTATCAGTACGGGAAGGGGTCCAACAATTACCCCATTAATACCAGATGAGGAATACCTTTTCACTATCCAGGGGGATGACTATGACACCAACTGTGTTACTACTGGAGTAATCAGAGGTGGTGTGGACACCACCTATTATCAACTTCTGCAGAAGTATCATTTGTCTGCTCATGAAGGTGGGTGGTGCAGCAGTTAACATTGTTGCCTCACAGCAAGAGGTTCTCTGATTTGATTCTTGGATGGGTGTCATCTGTGCAGAGTCTGCATGTCCTCCACTTTCTCTGTCTTCTCTGGTTTCCTCCCACATTCCAAAGACATGCATCTAGAGTGTTTCTCCCTGGAACTCTGGTGAAAATAAGCTCTGTCCCAGTTGGACTTTTGCAGTAAACACATTTTAAATAAATAAAATAAATTTAGAGAATTGAATGCTGACAATGAATGATTGTATTAAACAAATGAGTATTACTAGGTGCAACTTCTACATCAGCACAAAATAACAATGAAGGCAGTGTGCACGGTAAGTGTTCCCCACACCCTTAATAAACATACAGTAGTGTATGCTGTTTCATTATGAGTAATGCATTTCAAATATTGTTTTTTTACATAGCATCAGAAACAAACCGTTTCCAGTACCTATGATTTTGGAGCATATCAGCAGAAGAATGGCTGTTGGTAATAATGATGATGAAAACATAACTATGGTTATGATGCAGCCTGAGGAAAGTAGTACGCAGTCCCCATGTTTAATGCCAAGATCTCTTACCACACAGCATTAACAGTAATTCTGAAGGAAGTGTCAGTAAATCAGAAAGTTAAGCACATGCCGGCATTTCACTCAGGCTTGTACAGGAGGGTTAACCATGCACCTCTACAGCAGTATTGCCAAACTCAGATAAACACTTTGATGATGCTGATAGGCATTTAAAGATAACAGTGTCCAAAGTGACACCACTACAAAGGAGAGCCAGGTGCAGACAGCTCTTACAGCTACCCCAGGAAAAAGGAAAGGTATTGGCTGCTCATCAACAAATGTGCAGTGATGTTTTTACTGCTCAGAGCACTGCCACAGACAGTCAGCTGGAAATGTTCAAGACACTCAAGAGTATGTGTGAGAGTCTCCAGCACTACCTCAAAATGACAGAGAATAGGGCTAATGCCATGATCACACTGATGCATAGTATGTTGACACATAGCAGAGAGTAGAGATAATGCCATGATCACACTGATGCATAGTATGTTGACACATGGCAGAGAGTAGAGATAATGCCATGATCACATTGATGCATAGTGTGTGACACATGGCAGAGAGTAGGGATAATGCCATGATCACACTGATGCATAGTATGGTGACACATGGCAGAAAGTAGGGATAATGCCATGATCACACTGATGCATAGTATGATAGTAAAAGACAGAGAGTAGGGATAATAGGGATAATGCCATGATCACACTGATGCATAGTATGATGACAAATGGGAGAGAGTAGGGATAATGAAATGATCACACTGATGCATAGTATGGTGACACATAGCAGAGAGTAGGGATAATGCCATGATCACACTGATGCATAGTATGGTGACACATGGCAGAGAGTAGAGATAATGCCATGATCACACTGATGCATAGTATGGTGACACATGGCAGAGAGTAGGGATAATGCCATGATCACACTAATGCATAGTATGGTGACACATGGCAGAGAGTAGGGATAATGCCATGATCACACTGATGCATAGTATGGTGACACATGGCAGAGAGTAGGGATAATGCCATGATCACACTGATGCATAGTATGGTGACACATTACAGAGAGTAAATATATTGTCATGATCACACTGATGCATAGTATGATAGTGACACATAGCATAGAGTAGAGATAATGCCATGACCACAGTGATGCATAGTATAATGGTACATGGCAGAGAGTAGAGATAATGCCATGATCACACTGATGCATAGTATGGTGACACATAGCAGAGAGTAGGGATAATGCCATGATTACACTGATGCATAGTATGATGGTGACACCTGGCAGAGAGTAGGGATAATGCTATGATCACACTGATGCATAGTATGGTGGCACATGGCAAGTAGTAGGGATAATGCCATAATCACACTGATGCATAGTATGGTGGCACACCATGACACACAGTAGGGATAATGGCATGATCACACTGATGCATAGTATGATGGTGACACATGGCAAAGAGTAGGGATAATGCCATGATCACACTGATGCATAGTATGATGGTGACACATGGCAGAGAGTAGGGATAATGCCATGATCACACTGATGCATAGTATGATGACACATGGCAGAGAGTAGGGATAATGCCATGATCACACTGATGCATAATATGATGACAAATGGGAGAGAGTAGGGATAATGCCATTATCACACTGATGCATAGTATGGTGGTACACCAAGCATCTAAAATGGCAGAGAGTAGGGATAATGCCATGATCACACTGATGCATAGTATGGTGGTACACCAAGAACTATCTCAACAAGCTGTCAAGTGGAAAAAAGCCACCTCTTCTTTCCTTAACACTCCCACAGATGTTCCACAGGGTTCCATATTGGGTCCTCTCCTCTTTAATATATTCATAAATGATTTTTTCCGCTCAGTCCCTTATGCTAATATTATTCAATATGCAGATGATTCTACAATCATCTGTGCTGCCTCATCCATCCCGGCTCTCTTAAAGCTGACTCAAGATGCCTTCTCTACTACAGAACAGTGGATGAAAGACAATCATCTAGCACTAAATGCAGCAAAAACCAAACTTATTATATCTACCCCCTCTAAAACCAACACCATTGATAGAAAACGTTTCTCCATCACCAGCCAAAATAATACACCTCTTGCACTGGTATCTGAAACCAAACTACTAGGAGTCCAGATCGATGAAAAGCTTAAATGCAATTCCCATCTACAACTAAACATAAAAAAATACCACCAAAAACTTGGCATGCTCTACCGACACAAGTGATACCTCACTACAGCTACTAAGCTCACTCTCTCTACTACATTTCTCATACCATCCCTCCTTTATGGTGCCCCTCTCCTAACAAACCTACAATCATCTCTCAAAACAAAACTGTCATCTTGTTATAATAAAATTGCCAGATTCACCACTAGCAACAAATCATCAACCCATCACAGTGCACATCTCCACAAACTAAACTGGCTAGAGCTTTCCAACTACCTCTCCCATATTCAGCTCACCTATGCACGCAAACTCATTTTCCACCCCTCCCTCTATCCCTCCCTCTCCTCTACCTTTAAAATGAACCACCCACAAAGACTCCTAAGATCTAGCAATCAAAACCTAATAGAAGTGTACAAATCCCTTCACCCCCCAGGACAAAACCACCTGTCCTTTTCCCTAGCATGCCTATGGAACTCCCTACCTCCATTCGTACCATCACTAGCCTCCTATCCTTTAAAAAATTGCTTCACTCACATCTAACATCCACATGGGAATGTTCCTGCTCTCACCCCTCATAGCCTATTCTCCACTTCCTACAGTCATCTATCTGATATATTCCAAAAAACAACTTCATATTTGCATCAAGCAAAAAACTTCATATTTGCATCTTGCAAATTCTAAGCCTACTGCAATTAACTTCCTAATTTCCTCTAATCCTATTTCATCTTAAGAAACCATATATTTACTACAGCAATGTTCTCCTTCTACTAAATGTAACAAAAAAAATTTTTTGTAACCTCAGTAATTTTTGTTTTGTCTCAGAACCAGAAATAGATAAATTGTAAATTGCTGTAATCTTTGTGTTGGAGGTTTTCTCCCCAGGACTCCATTGAAAATGGGTTCTTTTGGCCCAATGGACTATCCTGGTTAACCAACTGCAAATAATTAAATAAATAAATAAATAAATAAATAAATAAAATAAATAAATAACATGGCAGAGAGTAGGGATAATGCCATGATGCTTGGTATGGTGACACATGGCAGAGAGCAGGGATAAGGCCATAATCAGAATGACGCACAGTATAGTGACACATGGCAGAGAGTAGGGATAATGCCATGATCACACTGATGCATAGTATGGTGGTACACCAAGCACTACCTCAAAATGGCAGAGAGTAGGGATAATGCCATGATCACACTGATGCATAGTATGATGGTAAAAGACAGAGAGAAGGGATAATGCCATGATCACACATATGCACAGTATGGTGACACATGGATATGCACAGTATGGTGACACATGGCTGAGAGTAAAAATAATGCCATGATCACACTTGCATAGTATGGTGGTACATGGCAGAGAGTAGGGATAATGCCATGATCACACTGATGCATAGTATGGTGACACATGGCAGAGAGTAGGGATAATGCCATGATCACACTGATGCATAGTATGGTGGTACATGGCAGAGAGTAGGGATAATGCCATGATCACACTGATGCATAGTATGATGGTACAAGACAGACAGTAGGGGTAATGCCATGATCACACTGATGCATAGTATGGTGACACATGGCAGAGAGTAGGGATAATGCCATTATCACACTAATGCATAGTATGGTGGTGAAACATGGCAGAGAGTAGGGATAATTTCATTATCGCACAAATGCATAGTATGAAGGTGCACCAAGCACTACATCAAAATGGCAGAGAGTAGGGATAATGCCATGATCACACTTATGCTTAGTGTGGTGGTACATGGCAGAGAGTAGGGATAATGTCTTGATCACACTGATGCTTAGTATGGTGACACATGGCAGAGAGTAGGATAATGCCATGATCACACTGATGCATAGTATGGTGACACATGGCAGAGAGTAGGGATAATGCCATGATCACACTGATGCATAGTATGGAGGCCCATGGCAGAGAGTAGGAATAATGCCATGATCACACTGATGCATAGTATGGTGACACATGGCATAGAGTAGGGATAATGCCATGATCACACTGATGCATAGTATGGTGGCACATGGCAGAGAGTAGGGATAATGCCATGATCACACTGATGCATAGTATGGTGGCACATGGCAGAGAGTAGGGATAATGCCATGATCACACTGATGCATAGTATGGTGACACATGGCAGAGAGTAGGGATAATGCCATGATCACACATGCATAGTATGGTGGTACAATGCACAGAGTAGGCATAATGCCATGATCACACTGATGCATTATATGGTGAAACATGGCAGAACATAGGGATAATGCCATGATCACACTGATGCATAGTATGACAGCACATGTCAGAGAGTAGGGATAATGCCATGATAACACTGATGCATAGTATGGTGCATATGGCAAAGAGTAGAGATATTGTCATGATTACACTGATGCATAGTATGATGGTGACACATAGCATAGAGTAGAGATAATGCCATGATCACACTGATGCATAGTATAATGGTACATGGCAGAGAATAGGGACAATGCCATGATCACACTGATGCATAGTATGGTGGCACATGGAAGAGAGTAGGGATAAGGCCATGATCACACTGGCATAGTATGATAGTGACACATGGCTGAGAATAGGGATAATGCCATGATCACAATGATGCACAGTATGATGGTATATGACACAGAGTAGAGATAATGCTATGATCACACTGATGCATAGTATGGTAACACATGGCAGAGAGTAGGAATAATGCCATAATCACACTGATGCATAGTATGGTGGCACATGGCAGAGTGTACGGATAATGCCATGATCACACTGATGCATACCATGGAGGCAAATGGCAGAGAGTAGGGATAATGCCATGATCACAGTGATGCATAGTATGGTGACACATGGCGGGAGTAGAGATAATGCCATGATCACACATGCATAGTATGGTAGTACAATGCAGAGAGTAGGCATAATGCCATGATCACACTGATGCATTGTATGGTGAAACATGGCAGAGCATAGTGATAATGCCATGATCACAATGATGCACAGTATGATGGTACATGACACAGAGTAGAGATAATGCTATGATCACACTGATGCATAGTATGGTAACACATGGCAGAGAGTAGGAATAATGCCATGATCACACTGATGCATAGTATGGGGACACATGGCAGAGAGTAGGGATAATGACATGATCACAGTGAATCATAGTATGGTGGCACAAGGCAGAGAGTAGGGATAATGCCATGATCACACTGATGCATAGTATGATGGCACATGTCAGTGAGTAGGGATAATGCCATGATAACACTGATGCATAGTATGGTGCACATGGCAGAGAGTAGAGATAATGCCATGATCACACTGATGCGTATCATGGAGGCGCATGGCAAAAAGTAGGAATAATGCCTTGATCACACTGATGCATAGTATGGTGACACATAGCAAAGAGTAGGGATAAGGCCATGATCACACTGACTCATAGTATGATAGTGGCACATGGCAGAGAGTAGGGATAATGCCATGATCACAATGATGCATAGTATGATAGTACATGACACAGAGTAGGGATAATGCTATGATCACATTGATGCAAAGTATGGTGCCCCATGGCAGAGAGTAGGGATAATGCCATGATCACACTGATGCATAGTATGATGACACATGGGAGAGAGTAAGGATAATGCCATTATCACACTGATGTATAGCATGATGGTGACACATGGCAGAGAGTAGGGATAATGCCTAGATCACACTGATGCATAGTATGATGGTACATGACACAGAGTAGGGATAATGCCATGATCACAATGATGCATAGTATGGTGACACATGGCAGAGAGTAGGGATAATGCCATGATCACACTGATGCATAGTATGATGGCACATGGCAGAGAGTAGGGATAATGCCATGATCACACTGATGCATAGTATGGTGACACATGGCAAAGAGTAGAAATAATGCCATGATCATGGTGATGAATAGTATGGTGACTCATGGCAGAGAGTATGGATAATGCCATGATCACACTGATGCATAGTATGGTGGCACATGGCAGAGTGTAGGGATAATGCCATGATCACACTGATGCATATCATGGAGGCACATGGCAAAGAGTAGGAATAATGCCATGATCACACTGATGCATAGTATGGTGACACATGGCAGAGAGTAGGGATAATGCCATGATTACACTGATGCATAGTATGGTGGCACACAATGACAAAGAGTAGGGATAATGCCATGATCACACTGATGCATAGTATGATGGTACATGGCAGAGAGTAGGGATAATGCCATGATCACACTGATGCATAGTTTGATGGCACATGGCATAGTGAAGGGATAATGCCATGATCACACTGATGCATAGTATGGTGGTGACATATGGCAGAGAGTATAGATAGTTTCATATTTTCATAGTTTCATAGTATAGTACTAGGCTATCTGCCCTGGGGCATTTGTAAGCCTAACCATAGTGATGTGGCTTTTGCCACCCCATGAAATGGTACAAAAAATGTACAGAATAAATTTAGAATACTGTGCCTCTGTCAAGTAGTGACACAATGAAGGTCCCCTTATATAATAGAATTAGTTTACTGTGCCCCTGTCTAGCAGTGAAACAGATGTGACCCCTGGGGTAAACTTATGATCTCCCATCCACTCATCAAGATTTCTCTTGAAGAGAGTCAGTGAGGGGCTCTGCCTAATATGAACTGGGATCTTGTTCCAAAGCATGGGAAGCCTCTGGGTTATTAATCTATCCCTCCAGCATGCCCTATTCATACTTGTGCCGAGGTTTAAGTCTTTATCTCTCGTGGTCCTGATGGATTTGGATTTTTTGAGGTGGAGCATGTCCATCAGATCCTGATTGGACATGGCCTTGTATGTCAGGCAGAGATCACCTCTGAGCAGGCGGTATGCTACTGAATAGAGCTGAAGTTTCTTTAGTCTGGCAGAATAAGACATATGTTAGAGACCCTTTATCCTCTTGGTGAGGTACTTTTGTGGTCTCTCCAGCTGTTGCAAATGCCGGATGAGGTACATACCAAATGGGGCATTCTACTCAATCATGGGTCTGATGAGGGAGGAATATAGGGGTACAATGACATCCTTGGATCTGGATGTGAATCCCTTCATGATGAGGTGTGCAAGGTAGAATGTTTTTCTAACCACTTTGGCAACGTGGGTGTCAAATGAGAGGTCGCTGTCGACTTGGGCCCCTAGGTCTCTGATTACATTTTCCGTACTCAGTGGGTTGCTGTCTATGTGATAATTTGTGGGTACTTTGTTTTTCCCAAAGGGGATGACTATACATTTTTTGGCATTTAGTTTAAGACTGTGGCTCCGGCACCAGTTGTCCGTTTCTGTGAGGCCTTTTTGTAGGATGTGTGTGTCTGCTGGTGTATCGACTATGGTGCTTAGTTTGCAGTCATCTGCAAACTTTGTCAGCCACAGCCCTCCCATGTTTGCTTTAACATCTGAGAAATAGATGCCGAACAAGAGGGGTCCCAGGACAGATCCCTGTGGGACACCACTTGTGACTGGCTTTGAGTCTGACATTGCTCCAGCGATTTTAACTTTATGTGTTCTGTCCTTTAGCCAGTTTGCAACCCATCTAGTGACATAAGGGTTTACTTTTAAGCTATTGAGCTTATCTATGATGCCTGAGTGGGGTATTGTGTCGAAGGTCTTAGCCAAGTCCAGGTATGCTGTATGGACTGCGTTGCCCTCATCAATGGCTCTAGTGACTGTTTCAAAAAAGTCAACCAGGTTTAAAAGGCAGGATCTGCCCTTTACAAAGCCGAACTGGGTGGGGTCAAGTGTCTGTAGGTCCCCTATGTCTCTGTTTATGAGTTCCATAATGATTCTTTCCATAGCTTTGCAGACCAGGCTGGTTAAGCTTATGGGGCGGTAGTTTCCAGGGTCTGTAGAGGCACCCCCCTTGTGGAGTGGGACCACTGTTGCTGTACGCCAGTGTTCAGGTACATATCCCGAAGTAAGGCTAAGGTTAAATAGTATTTTTATGTGTGGGTTTAGCTCCTCTTGCAGTTCACGTAACACGCAACCTAGGATACTGTCAGGTCCCATTGATGCTGTGTTTTTTGCTTTGTTTAGGGCGGTTCTCACTTGGACATCTGAGATGACAGGGAGATTACATTCAGCTGGGATAAGTATTTTTTCTTTTGGGTGTGAAGGAGGGGAGAAATTTGCACTGAACCTGTCAGCCAGAATGTTGGCAATATCTGTGGGTTCAGTGTATTTTTTGTTATTGTGAACCAACTCTGAGCATATCTGAGGGTTTCTTCCCAGGTTTCTAACATAGCTGAAGAAGGCTTTGTGGTTATCTTTAGTGTCCTTAGCAATTTTTCTCTCAAAGTTGGCCTTGGATGTTTTTATGAGAGAACGTAGTTTTCTGCTAATGTTGATCAGAGATGTCTTCCCTTCATGGGATTTTGTTCTGACGTGCAGTAGCTTCCTTCTTTTGTTATACAATTTGTTTATGGCTGAGGTCCACCAGACAGGACGCTTACCTTTGGTGGAGAGGGACTTGGATTTGTTTGGGATTGCATTATCCATGCATTCTTGGAGATGTCCATAGAAAGCATTTGTGAAGGATTCAGCATTGTGGGATGTGGTATCCACTGGCACAGTGGGCTTAAAGGATACCATCTGAGTCTTAAGAAGAGTGAAGTCTGCTTTGAGAAGTTTTTCACTGTGGTCTTTTGTGCTGGGTGGAGGTGGGATATGTATATCCAGGGTGATTAGTTTGTGGTCAGATCTCACTAGTGAGGGGTATACTTCCGGTGTGGAGCATTTTGTCCCCATGTTTGTGATGATCAGGTCTAGTATATTATCTCCCCTAGTGGGAGAGGTGACTAGTTGTTCCAGTGCATTTGAATTTATGAATTCCAGGAACCTTTGGGCTAGGGTATTAGGCTAGAATAATGTACCCAATCTATGTTTGGGTAGTTGAAGTCTCCCAGTATGATGGTATTTTGTGATACATTCATATCCTCCAATGTCTTCAGGAAGGCTGAATGGGGTTCTTGAGATTGGAGGGTGGTCTGTAACATGCTACCAGTTGTATAGCAGTTTTGCCTATGGTTAGTTGCACCTGTATGGTCTCTGATGCTTCATGTGTTGCTACTAACCTGGAGGTGTGGGTGTCCTTGATGAATATGGACACTCCCCCTCCCTTTGTGGTTCGGCCCAGGTTTTGGGGCCGAAAAGCATGATACGAGGTATAGCCTGGTAGCGCTAGGGTGCTCTCAGGAGCCTTGAACCAGGTTTCAGTTACTGCACAGACGTCGATGTTCTCCATGCCGAAGAGTGGATGAAGTGCCGGAATCTTGAGATTTAGACTTCTGGCATTGAGCAGCATTACCCTTAGTTTTTTTCCATTTTTGTTTTCTAAGGAGGTGGGTTTGTCTTTTGAGCCTTGCCTAAAAAGGCAGTATGGGGTGGCAGGAGCCTTAGCCATATCCGAAGCCCAGTGGTGACAGGTGTGCCATCCCTGCGGGCAGCGTGGCTTGTCCAACATGTCATCCCAGGCAGACAGACATTGGATCCCCTTAAAATGACACCAGTACTTGAGCCAGTTGTTAAAGCTGATCATCTTGTCTTTGTATTGTGGTATCATTCTTGGTGAGGGCAAGATGCTGCTCAGGGTCAGGGTCATACCAGCCTGGGCTACATAATCAGAGAGCTCCTCTATGTCTCTTTTCATGTAGTCCAGGGAGGTACGTCTCAGGTCATTTACACCAGCATGGACAATGACGGAGTCATATTTGTACTTGCTTTGGAGTGACTTGAGTGCGCGTGTTATGTGGCGGATCCTAGCTCCCAATAGACAGCTCACAGTCACCTTCTCCTTGTTCAGCCTGGTCAGCAGGACATCAGTGTGTGTGACTATAGAGTCACTAGTGTATCAGGCAAGGTGTTTGGCCTTAAGGGCTGTGATTGGTTGACACACTGATTTATTGAAGTATGTGCTGCATGTGTTTTGTTTTGAGGTGGCGGATTTTTGGATGTCTGCTTTGGGAGCCCCTGTTGTTTTGGTAAGTTTTTTATTAGAGCCTCCGAGTATGTC
Source organism: Protopterus annectens (assembly GCF_019279795.1). Classification (NCBI taxonomy): domain Eukaryota; kingdom Metazoa; phylum Chordata; order Ceratodontiformes; family Protopteridae; genus Protopterus; species Protopterus annectens. The sequence continues at coordinate 993,884,934 of NC_056737.1, read as the reverse complement.
TTTGTGTTTTTATGTGTTTGGTTTGCAGTTGTGGTAGGTCTATGTGGGACTGGGATTGTTGTGTGTGTGGTTGCCATCTCCTCCTGTCTGGTCATGCCAGCCCTGAGTTGAGAGAGTTCAGCCTCCAGTTTGGCTATATAGTTGCATCTCTCACATGTATTTGTGTTTGTTGGGAGGAGGAGGGGGTTGTCTGTGTACATGAGACAACTGATGCATTGTCTCAAAATACCCAGATTGGCCAGCTGAATTGGAGACGATGCCAGTAATCTACCACTCGACATGCTAGAACAGTATAAGGGAGTGCTGTACCTTTAAGGGAAGTGGATATTCACAGGGGTGGTAAGTAGATGTAGTGCTTTACTTAGTACGAGAGTGCTTACTTAATAGAGAAGTATTGAGAACAAGTGCTAGGCTTATAATATAGTGAGTAGTCTGGTTATACTAAGAGTAGAGCTTCCTTAAGGAAAATTTGAAGAGCAGACCATGGAGCCAGAAAAAGTTTAATGTTGTTTAACCGGCACTGCGCTATGCTATATGCAAAGGCAAAGTAGCGTAAACGGATTTTAAACAGTGAACTACAAAAGAGCTAGAAATGGTCCAAAACAACCAATTACTACAGCTTCTTGTGCTGAGGTCACTTCCTACAGGGACAGGTAGGCTGCTCAAGGCTCCCCACTCCCACTGGTGAGCAAAGAAACCTCCTTCTATCCAAGTAAGGTAATGCCATGATCACACTGATGCATACTATGATGACACATGGCAGAGAGTAGAGATAATGCCATGATCACACATGCATAGTATAGTTGTGCATAGCAGAAAAAAAGGATAATGCCATGAATCACAATGATGCATAGTATGGTAAAATATGGCAGAGAGTACTGATAATGCCATGATCACACTGACGCATAGTATAGTGACACATGGCAGAGAGAAGGGATAATGCCATGATCACACTGATGCATAGTATGGTGGTACACCAAGCACTACCTCAAAATGGCAGAGAGTAGGGATAATGCCATGATCACACTGATGCATAGTATGATGGTACATGCAGAGAGTAGGGATAATGCCATGATCACACTGATGCATAGTTTGATGGCACATGGAAGAGTGTGGGGATAGTGCCATGATCACACTGGTGCATAGCATGGAGGCACATGGCAAAGAGTAGTAATGCCATGATCACACTGATGCATACTATGGTGACACATGGTATAGAGTACGAATAATGCCATGATCACACTGCCAGATAGTATGATGGTACATGGCAGAGAGTAGGGATAATGCCATGATCACACTGATGCATAGTCTGATGGCACATGGCAGAGTTTAAGGATAATGCCAAGGTCACACTGATGCTTAGTATGGTGACACATGGCAGAGAGTACGGATAATGCC
>NC_056737.1:993708759-993883036 GCF_019279795.1 Protopterus annectens | reverse complement strand
ATAATGCCATGATCACACTGATGCATAGTATGGTGGCACATGGCAGAGAGTAGGGATAATGCCATGATCACACATGCTTAGTATGGTGGCACATGGCAGCGAGTAGGGATAATACCATGATCACACTGTTGCATAGCATGATGGCACATGGCCGAGAATATGGATAATGCCATAATTACACTTTTGCATAGTATGATGGCACATGGCAGAGAGTAGGGATAATGCCATAATCACACTGATGCATAGTATGGTGGTATATCTAGCATCCAAAACCGCAGAGAGTTGGGATAATGCCATGATCACACTGATGCACAGTATGGTGGCACACCATGACACAGTGTAAGGATAATGCCATGATTACACTGATGCATAGTATGGTGGCACATGGCAGAGAGTAGGGATAATGCCATGATCACACTGATGCATAGTATGATGATGACACATGGCAAAGTGTAGGGATAATGCCATGATCACACTGATGCATAGTATGGTGGCACATGGAAGAGAGTAGGGGTAATGCCATTATCACACATGCATTGTATGGTGGCACATGGCAGAGAGTATGGATAATGCCATGATCACACTGATGCATAGTATGATATCACATGTCAGAGAGTAGGGATAATTCCATGATTACACTGATGCATAGTATAGTGGCCACCATGACACAGAGTAGGGATAATGTCATGATCACACTGATGCCATGTATGGTGGCTCACCATGACACAGAGTAGGGATAATGCCATGATCACACTGATGCATAGTATGGCAGCACATGGCAGAGAGAAGGGATAATGCCATAATTACACTGATGCATAGTATGGTGACACATGGCAGAGAGTAGGTATACTGCCATGATCACACTGATGCATAGTATGATGACACATGGCAGAGAGTAGGGATAATGCCATAATCACATTGATGCACAGTATGATCATACATGGCAGAGAGTAGGGATAATGCCATGATCACACTGATGCATTGTATGATGGTACATGGCAGAGAGTAGGGATAATGCCATGATCACACTGATGCATAGTATGGTGACACATGACAGAGAGTAGAGATAATGCCATGATCACACTGATGCATGTTATGATGGTGACACATGGCATAGAGTAGGGATAATGGCATGATCACACTGATGCATAGTATGGTGGCATATGGCAGAGAGTAGGGATAATGCCATGATTACACTGATGCATAGTATGATGGTGACACATGGCAGAGAGTAGGGATAATGCCATGATCACACTGATGCATAGTATAATGGTGACACATGGCAGAGACTAGGGATAATGCCATGATCACACTGATGCATAGTATGATGGTGACACATGGCAGAGAGTAGGGATAATGCCACATTCACACTGATGCTTTGTATGATGCTACATGACACACAGTAGGAATAATGCCATGATCACACTAATGCATAGTATGGTGACACATGACAGAGAGTAAAGATAATGCCATGATCACACTGATGCACAGTATGGTGGCACACCATGACACAAAGTAGGGATGATACCATGATCACACTGATGCATAGTATGGTGGCACATGGCAGAGAGTAGGGATAATGCCATGATCACACTGATGCATAGTATGGTGTTACACCAAGCATCCATGGCTGCCTCTAATTTTACACTAGTTAGGCCTAACAGAATAAAGTAGGAGTGACTCTTTGAAGGGGAAGAGGATGGAATACTGTCTGGACATGCAGCTGAAAATTACATGACATGTCAAGTGCTTCTCAGGAAACTACTGTACCTTGTGAACGAGGACAATCACAGCAGGTTTCATGCAGGCCACGTCAGTGTTCATCTACACCTATAAGTACCACTTCTTCAAGGTCGCAATCATCTTCACAAAATACTGCCACATCAATGCTCATCTGCACCTATAAGTACCACTTCGTCAAGGTCTCAATCATTTCCACAAAATACTGCCACATCAGTGTTCATCTACACGTATAAGTACCACTTCTTCAAGGTCTCAATCATTTCCACAAAATACTGCCACATCAGTGTTCATCTACATGTATAAGTACCACTTCTTCAAGGTCTCAATCATTTCCACAAAATACTGCCACATCAGTGTTCATCTACACGTATAAGTACCACTTCTTCAAGGTCTCAATCATTTCCACAAAATACTGCCACATCAGTGTTCATCTACATGTATAAGTACCACTTCTTCAAGGTCTCAATCATTTCCACAAAATACTGCCACATCAGTGTTCATCTACACGTATAAGTCCCACTTCTTCAAGGTCTCAATCATTTCAACAAAATGCTGTCACATCAGTGTTCATCTACACCTAAAAGTGCCACTTCTTCAAGGTCGCAATCATTTCCACAAAATACTGTGACATCAGTGTTCATTACACCTATAAGTACCACTTCTTCAAAGTCTCAATCATTTCCACAAAATACTGCCAGATCAGTGTCTGCAAGGCCTCCTGCATCATTTCAGTTATAGCCTCAAACAAACTCACCTTATAGCTCTCAAGACAGCTGCTCTTTAAAATCACATCCACTGTCACCTAGCCTGTCCTTATGAGATGTATATGAATCACTGGATCTCGATCTTCTCTGAACTAACTTTGACATTTCTGTTACTTATAATTTCACCTTCATAAATACTGTTGAATAGTTTATCTGGAAGGCAAAGAACATATAACAGAAAAATATTACAGAGGGGTGGGGTTAGGGCACTTTACAACTGTAGAACCTTTAGTACCTCATGGATTTGTATGACAGCACATTAGCCCCCGACCCTTTTGCGGACTGAATGGTCCAAGGGATGCTGAGAAAGGAGGTTTGATGGCAAATAAGGCTAAAACCATGTAAAATATGAGCAAAATGATAACTCAGTGATGCCATGTTTTACTGCTGTAGAAATCATCAGTTAAGCGACACACAAATCAGAACTGACAGTGATTGGTTCCAGGCTGGCAATACTGGCATGAGCTATTTTTTTTTCTGGCAAGCAGCAAGGCCCACTATCCCATCTCTACACTCTCTGAATTTTAATATCACCTCTTTGTGACTGCACAAAAGGGAGGAACAGATGCCCAGTTTCTGACTGCATTCATGGTGTATCTGATACTTTGTAATGTTGATAACCATATCCTGGAGATGGGTGGGCACATCAATGAATGGCTTGTGAAAAAGCACTACCAGTTATCTTTCCATTTGTATTCTGTGGGTGTATTTAGTTGTTTTAGCCTCTATTCAATTCTATGTTCTGGTGCAATTTATATGAGCCATAAAAGAGAAAAAAATGAGGTTGTCTGCCCTGTGCATTCCTGATCTTGGCTAAAGGGTTTGCAATATAAGACGTGTTATCAGACTTTTATTGTCATTATGTTACATCACACAGATTAAGAAAATAAGCATGCATGCCTTAGAAACACCACCTGAAGACAGTCGACATCATTCAACATATTTCAGCTCATCAATGCTAAGTTCTAGGTCATGCATTATTCTGTGAGTTTTGCTTCAGTGAGAACAAATCCCTCAAATACTGCTTTCTCGAAGGAAAGATATTTGGGAATGACCTTTCTATTTCAAACTTTGCACCTCCTCCCCCACTTCTGTTCCTACTTCATGTTTATGTTTGCTGTATTTCTAAAAATAAAATAACATACTTTGTAGCACTGTCAGAGTGAATACATTCTTGGCAGTGAAACAACCAATTTAAGTTATTTTGTGAAAGCTGGTTATGATCAAGGCTGTGGCTCACATTTTTAAGTAAGTGTTTCCTTATGCTAGTGTCCCATTTATGCCAATTAACACAGATTACTGGGTGGAGAGGAGAAACAGTACCTGTTTTCGCTGATGGAGAATATTGTCTCAGTTGAAATAACCAACCACAGCTGAAATGATAATCCTTAAGAAGCACAAACTTAGAAAACTGAAAACAGGGACCAAATAGCGGTACAACCTTCGCCACAGAAGTAACAAATATGCCACAGGATACAAAAATTTATTTAAGTGAAGCGCTTTTCGTCTGCATTTTAAGGTTACGATTAGGTTATGTGAGAAATGAATAACTTTCGGTTTATGATCACTTTTATACATTGATTGGACATTTTATTTTCAATTGTCTATGATTATGTGTAATATTTACATGAGACAAAGACAATTCTTCCAACAGCATCAGGTACTGCTTAGTAAGTTTGCTTAAAATGCTATAAATCACTTATGCTGCTACAATTGTATATATCTTAATATAGGTATATTTATGTACTTTTTGAATTTATGTAGAGCTGTGTGGGGTACTTAGTTTTTTAAATAAGTTAATTTTACTACGTGGTTTTTAAAAATGTGTATTTCCTATTTAAGTTTCTTTTAACTGATTTTTTAATTAAGCATTTCAAGATGTTAATTGTTTAAATCAACGTAGTTGATGACGTCAGTATAAGTATAAAATGACATTATCACTACATTTATTTTGTCTGATGAAGTCTGCTGTTGGAGCAGACGAAAAGCGCTTCACTTAAATAAATTTTTGTATCCTGTGGCATATTTGTTACTTCTGTGGCGAAAGTTGTACCGCTATTTGGTCCCTGTTTTCAGTTTTCTAACCACAGCTGAAATGTTGGTGTTACTGTGTGACAAAATAAAAGGGCATTTTATAAAGGGCTCAGAGGAGCACAAATTAAAGAAATAGCCTGAAAGGAATGGAAAATGGTGGTAAATAGTTTTATATATGCTGTTCCTCAATTTCCCGTTCTGCAAAAGACCCTGGCAGGGCTAGTATCTTTTCCTCATGTTGCTAGAGGGTTTAGTGACAGAGTCATTTGAACTGGACAGAAACAATGATGAATTAAATAAGGCAGGGTACAGCACACAGGCGTTCAGAAAACAAAATAGATTTGGCAGAAGATAATAGAGTTTTTTGGGGGGAATCTGAAACATTTAAAGAAGCTGATCTTGCATCTTCTCATGTGTCTGCATTGCTTGATGTTAACACAGCTAAATCTTTAAAAAACGCAAGCTGGTATATCTCCTGTACCTCGGAGGCAATGACTATTTATAATGCTAATAAACTCAGCCATCTGCTTAGCACAGACCTCAGTACTGGATGACATTTCATTACGGCACCTTTACAGAGTTTAGCAGGCAGCAATGAAGTTGTTTCTATAGTCTCTGAAACCCCAAAGCTCTTTTGTAATTATTACCTGTGAGGAGACAAATGCAGACAGCGGGACACAGCCCACGGGGGACTTACCGGCTGGAGCCTTCAGCAGTGTTTAGATCCAATCCATATTTATTACACTGGTCACAACAATATTAGCTCAGAATGTTGCTGACTGCGTGGGAGTTGATGAGACAACAGCAAAGTAATGAAAAATCCCTGTAAACCTGATGGATGTCTATTAATGTAATATTTAACAGCTCCTGCTTTGAGGAATTCTCCAAGGGACTACTAGTAGTAAAAGACAGGGTACAACATATTTTTTAGAAGTTGACAGCCATGTAAATATTTTAAATTATAGACATCTTGCAAAAGAAAAAAATAATTCAAACTTGATTAGTCGTGGCTTTTACAGACCTGCATCATGTAAGGATACATGAGCACTTTTATTATTTTATTTATTTATTAAGGTATTTAAATTACTTAAAAATTTGAGATTGCACAGGTAAAAATAAATGCAGTGCATAAATAATCTTTACAATTATTGATGCCTAAAATAGGTAAAATGTCCCTGAGAGTAACAAGGTAAGTTTTGATAATTCAAGTCATATTTCTGAGAGCTCGTGTAGGCAGACTTAGAATGGTTATATAACATTTCATTTCATTTGGAGCTTGTGCGTACAGATACACTATTGCCAATGCATTGTACCTGGCATACCCAGAATTCATGTACTGGCATTTAGAGTTCACCTGCCCACTTTCAGCATTATAAGCACCTATAATTGTAAAACAGAGTGCTGCCAGAATACTTCATTAAAAAGTAGGATTAATTTGATGAGATATGACAGATGCATTTCAGGACGTGTGCACGACGAGCATTAATGCTAGTTAGATGGGCATGCAGCCAATTCAGTGTGCATGGCATTGAACCAGTGTGCATGGCATGGAACCAGTGTGCATGGCATGGAACCAGTGTGCATGGCACAGAACCTCTCATCACTTCTACAGCACAGATTCATGACTAGATCATGGTAAACCACCCTGAAGCTACACTGACATACAAGCAGATGACGTAAACAATGTCAGTGCATGACCACCCCGAATATCGGATGTGAGTGTATGCACACAGTTGCATAATGTGAGTGTAATCAACAGCAAACAATATATATCTCAAGAAGTGTGCTACAGAAATGATGCACCACTGATGATGGCATAGTGTAGTTTACACCATAATAGCAGAATCCGCCGAGATGGGCAGCATAAAGTGTTAATGGAGAGTTGCACAACAAAGCAATTGTTAGAAAAACAGAGTGAAGAAACTGTTATGACAAGAAGTCAGTTTTGAAGGTTGTGAAATATATACAAGAGAGATGGGATACAATAACTTAGCATGGGATACCGATCTGTACTAGACCTGGCAACCATTGAGTGTCAGTAGTGGATCTGTACTATACAGTAAATGTAATTAGTAAAGAAATATATGTTACCCTGAGGGGAGTCAATCCAGCATTTCAGTCCACATGTCTGTATGTCTACAGTTTACTGACAAGGGGAGCCACTACATCAATCAGTGTAGAACGGGTCATAAAACATGACTATCTATAAATATAGCCCATGTGCAGATGGATGACAAAAAAAAATCCTTGAGGGAATTGAACTCATGACTCCCATACTTAAATGTTACATAATAGAGCATTAGTGAGAGGAGTCACAACAGCAGCAACAGAAGCAGTTGGAGTAGGTGAGGTCATGAGACATATATTTTGGAAACATAGCCCAGGTGCAGATGGATAGCAAAAAACCCTTAAGGGTGTTGAATCCATGACTTCCACACTTGAATGTTTCATAACAGTGTATAAATAAGGGGGTCCATTGCTGCAGTCAGGCTACAAAATGTCATAAATCACATATATTTTACAAGTGTGCCTATGTGCAGACTACAAACAGAGAAGTTATAAAACAACATACAACTGACAGGGGATTTGAACCACCAACCACTTTAGTTACACAGGAAAAACCACTGCATAAGTGCAGTGAGCCATCAAAGGACCTCTAATGATGACACTAGCAATACATTATTTCAAAAGGTAAGGTGGAGACAGGCTTAGTTCATTTTCATGAGTGATTAGCACATGCTAAGTATTTTTCTTCCTTTTTGCCATAGAATATGTAGTGCCAGTTCTCTGTGACTACCATTCACTATCAGTGTGTTGCTCTCTGCCAACCAAAGCACAACATGCGACTACAGAATAATGACGGTGAATTATATCCTCAGACTTGGTATGTCTTTGCTGTGTCTATCTACTTTAGGACCACAGCGTTTATTGGAAATGGGATTATAGGGCAGAGTGCGATGAAAAGGGGAAGCAAGAAGAGAGTCGAACACGAGGTACGAAAACACGGAATGAACATGTTGGAGGTGGGATTGGAGTCCATATCGCCTACAGTTTAGCTCAACAATGGCAGAAGAAATCCAGAAACATATTATGTTAGAAAGTGACACCCCCCATAATGCACAGATTGATGACAAGATTATTTAATGCCAGGGGAAGTGAACACATGATATCATGAAAAGAGTCGCACACTTGAATGGAATTAAACAACTGCCCATGTCACTGATATACTCCAGACCAGTGTATCAGCAAAACATGCTATACAAGCACTGACAGAAACAAGGGAAATGGAAAACACACTGTTACAACTTCGACTTCAACAGATTTCAGTCTCTGCCTGCCTAACAAATATTCTCTAAACCAGAGTATTAGCAAGTGACACCACAGAGGAACTTATGAGAACATTTCAGGAAAACACATATTTAAAGGAAATGTTAGAACACTGTGAATCAGTACAAAATGAAAACTAACTGTCATACAACAATCACCCATGCCTTACTATTTTGACAATGTACACATCTTGTTATGACTACAAAGAGACATGGAATGCATATAATGCAACTATTAATGTCATGGTATGTCAGTATTGCCTGGTATCATGGATTAGCAGTCACTTCAGTTACGAGAAAGATGGCAGGATCGTAGCACATTCAAATGATTTCTCTCATTTTTTGCCACAAGATGAACAGTGTCATTTATCTGTGCTTATATATGGGCAGCGAGATTGCTCTCCAACAACTGTCATACAATTTATATTGCATACATATGATCTTTCTTGTTTTATAAGCTCTTTTTGGCCATGTATGTGGCATGATAATGTGTTTCTGATAACAGTAAATTTTGTAAAGGATACAGGAGAGAGATTACATACGTGGCAAGTGCACAGGATGACAAAAGATGAGGACATAAGGATTGAGAAAGGTGTAGGTCAGTGAAGAAAAAGCTGGACATCACCGACTATGAACCTATGATTTTCACACTGAAATCACACTCGTCAATGCATTATTAAGGGCAGCCTCTAAAGCTGTATGACTGTAAGAGGTCATTATGAAGACACATATATGAGATATGTGGCACATTTACAAAACTGATACCAAAGAGTGTAAAACAGCCAGTCACTTAACTTCATTTTGATTTGGTGAGTTGTGTTTGTTTTTGAACCAGGTAGGAGGTTGGACATGGGAATACAGAACCAAGATTAAAAGGTGGCAGACAAGGAATGTAACACAATAGTTGAGCTAAGAAGGTTTGAGATGGATAGAGTTGGGTTAGGAGCATATCTATTAACTTTTTAACTCAATAGTGCCGAAGGACTCCATAATAACATTTTTTTTCAACATGGCTGAACTTCATGACAGAATGTACACAATGAGCACATTTCATTTGAGAGGAAAGGAGTGCATGGTTACCAAAAAAAAAAACATGTTTTCACCTGCATTGCTTTGAAACAATCCCTTTGCCACACATATTCTCCATAATAGAGTATTGGCAGGTTATACTGCATAATCAGACAAAGAGAAGGTGTTAAAACAGGTATCAAGGTAAAGGAACATAGAATAGAAATGAAAGTGAAATACATCTAACCATATTTGAAACCATGCCTGTAACATTTATATCCCCTGAACCAAAGCATTTGCCCAGTGTAAAACTGAAGTGTCTGAAAGCTTTATACAGTGGTAGATTACTCCTAACCCTGGGACTCATCACCACTAGATCCTGCATCAAGACCTGGAGAGAGTTGAGGAGGGATACAACTTGACAAGTCATTGGAACATGTCCACTAAAGATGTGATTTGGATATCGAACTTTCTGACTAGTATGACCCCCATATTCTCCTCCAGTTGCTGACAGGTGACAAAATTGTTATTTCTGTTTGTACTGCTGCCAGCAGGTACCAGTGTACCAGCCTCTATTTCTGAGCTACCTGATAAAGATAGGTGCAGGTAGGGCAGGAAATGTGCAGGTGGCTGTGGAAACAGGGACTCCGATCTGTTAGGTGCTTCTGGTGCTTGTAGTGGTTGCCAAGCTGCAGTCACCTGTGGAGAACAACAGGTCAGGTTGGAGTGGTCAGCCAAGGTCTCTGTGCTACTGCATATAAAAGCAAGAGAAATGCAGAAAAAATATAGGGACAAAGGATGTGGGGAAGAGAAATATAAAAATAATGTAAGTACCTAACTCATTCAAGCCTATATCAGACCTTTTTTGGGTCTGGCTTCGTTAACTAAGTGAATTACCAGCTAATAATAGGCAGTATTAGAAAGACCAAGGAGTTATTAACAAAACAGTACTAAGGCTGTTAATGTCTTATGTCCTACAGTAGAGAAATTAATCGTCATATTTTCATATTTATGTTCATATTTTCATAACTGAGAGACCTTCATACTACTGAGGAGTATGGTATAAAATATCAAAGTGGGAGACAGGAAAATTCATTGTCAATGTCCATATGTATCACACTATACCGGAGATAATGCTAGTTTACTTAATACAAAATAAGTGACTTACAAACTATTCACGATAGCTGAAACCTTAGATGATATTGAAGAAAACTGTTTTTTTTGTATTTGCACTGTAAGTTGAACATCTTCAGAGATATTCAGTGTTATTTATATTGCTAATTTAGCATAGGTGGTGCTAGAGGGGGTCACATGGGGGAACATACAGCCCATTAAAAGTTTGTGCCTCCCCCCGGTGCCCCATTCCATGGATTACTAAAGGTCCCTCACCCATTGGAGAATCCACACACTTTATACCTTGGCACACAAGCACATCTGACTCTGTCTTCAAGTGTTCTTACATAACAGGGAGGGGGTCAGACATTTTGAAAATACTCCAAGATATATTTTACTGTATTTTTAGGCAGTAGTCGGGAGAAGTACTCTAAGATGCATTTACTACATTTTTAAACAGAACTGGAAGATGTTTTACTACATTTTAAGCAGCACTCAGTTGAAGGGTCTTTAACTTCATTTATCAGGAAGTAAAAGTGTAAGTGTGTGTAACAAACACTCCCCCCCCCCCCACGGTTAGAGATTTCTAGTTAAGTGACTTGTTCAGAGTCATACAGAGGTAGAAACAATCATGCCTGTGCCCTTGATGCAGCTCTTTAAGAGCATGAAGACATAATAATCCACATCAATTACCAGAACCCCCCCCTTTAATTTCTTTTTTTGGTAAGTCAGTTCTGAAAATGCTTGAGCATGCAACACCAGTTGAAGTTCTCTCCATTATTTTTGGCTTTGTCTAGAATTATGGACCAAATAAGTTGAAGATATGGTGCTACCCCAAAAATTTCAGGCTGAAATTATTTCTATTGGTTTAATTTCAGCAAATCAGAAACTTATTAGTGGGCGTTTCATGTTGCTGCATTTACTTGGCAGAGTTTTGTTTTTATCAGTGCTATTTTTCTTGGTGGGTGTGGAAAAGCTGGCATGTTTATTTGCAGTCTTAACAGATAGGGCATTCAACTTTGATTCAGAAGGCTGTGGGTTCTATTCCAACATCAGGTAGTTAGATTACTTTTTCCAATACTGAAATTGCAGTGCTGCATAAAGGGGAGGGGTTGCACTCCTGGGTGATCCATCCTTTTATAGATATGCTTAATCAAGACCCATCTGCCTGAGTTGGTAGTAGCTTAGCTGGATGGAAAAGATCCCACATTCTTATCAAAAAGAGAAGGGGTGCTTTATTAACATTTATTTTCATGTTATACCATATAAAATGTTAAATTATTTGTAAGTTATTAACGCAAAATCTAGACATTTCTTTCACTCTGTTTTATTTTACATTTATCCTGTATTCCTCCACCATTTCTTCCACATCCATTTCTTATTTCAACTGTTAGATCATTCAATTCAATTTCTTGTTTTATAACATGTTGACATCTTTTTCCTCACAGCACTCATACTGACACAAACAGTACTTCATCCCAATTTCAGTATCACATTTCATCACTTTATCATTCATACTTCTCATGTAAAATCATATTCAGATTTCTACCTTTAATCCTTTCCTAAAAGTCTTTATTTTTTTATAATCCAAAAACAATGTTTTCTTGTTTCTTCTTCACTACAGACAATGCATTTTCTTTCCTCCATCACCTTATATTTCATATTCCCTTTCAGCTTTTGTCTAATAAAATTATCCAGAAAAAAAATCCTCTGCTTCATGTAATTTTCTGGTGCAGATTCGGTAAAGCCAACACAGTCTGCTAAAACTGTGTGCACATCGTGGCATAATGCACACATGATAACACACCATTTTGTTTTCAGGAAGAGGTTCAACACACCATGTAGCGCCAGGAAAACATGATAAACATGACTCGCTAATTACAGAATAAGCAGATGAATTGTATGCTAATCAACCAATCCAAGATGGAGGAGCTATTCAGAAAGCTATAAAGAAATCGTGTACACCTAGTGCAGGTTTAGCCTGTGAGTTCCAAAACCTTTTGGAATACAGGCATGTAAACTAGTCTATACAGAAGCAATGTTAGCGGCTACTGTTGTCTTATTCATGCGTATGTGCAGCAGGCCCATGCCTATGCTGCTGCTGCTGATAGACCTTAGCCAAGAAAGTGAAGGGTGTTTAGGCCCTGTTTTGTGGAGCACTACATGGTGGATAGAGCCACACTACAGGAACTTTGCAACCTCTGTTGTACTCAGCTGAGAACAAGGGCAGACTGAGGGGAACCAATACTTGTAGAAACTAAGGTATGTGTAACACTTAAAATATTAGCTACAGGAACCTTCCAGAGACTAACAGGGGACATGCTGGGTATATCACAGGCATCAGTATACAGGATCCTACATCAATTCCTGATTGCTATGATACAACATGACAGTGACTGCATACATTTTCTCCATACAGTTGTGGACAGAGCCACAACTATGCTGGACTTCTACCCTGTAGTACACTACCTTGAAGTCTTGGGTGCCATAGACTGCACACTTATCAAAATTAAAACACCCCCTAGGGAACAGAGAAAGGTGTACATAAATAGAAAGGGCTTCCACTCCATTAACTGCCAGGTCATGTGTAATGCTAAGGGAATCATCCTGAATGTGTAAGCTGCCAACCTAGCCAGTTAGCACTACTTACATATCTGGCACAACTCACAACTTTATCAGATGTTTTCTGGAGGAGGTGGGGATTTCCCACAGGGTCATTTACTGGGGGATGCAGGTTATGCACTTACACCATGACTGATGATGCCCATCAGAAATGTAAACTCACCAGCTGAAGAAACAAGAAATATCACAGAGCATGTGTTTGGGCTGCTGAAGTCATGGTTCAGGTGCCTAGATACATGAGGGGGAAACCATGCAGTACAATCCATGTACATGTGCTGAAATTTTCACCATCTGTGCCATACTTCACAATATTATTTTGAGAAAACAGCTTCAGCAGAAACACCAAGGGGAAGGGCACACATCCAACCACAAATGGCAAGGTCACCACAGCCCACACAGGTTAGGAGTCAGAGGGGGACCCAGTAGACACTGTGGGTGTAGGCAGATGTAGGCATGTACAATATGCTCTCTCACTGGCCAAGAGGCAATGGATAGCACACATGCTCACCAACTAAGATGCTAAAACCTTCATCCCACACACATACATGTAGTAATACTGAAGCCAGCCAATGCTCACAACCTTTACTTACCCATGTAATGACTATGTACTGCTAACATCACACAGAGTCAGCCCCGAATTAAAACTCTTGCAACTGTCAGACTTGCAAGGTAAGTGTTAAACCTGCAATAGAATGGCATATCCTTGCATTCTGTTACTTTGTAATGGAAGTAAGTAAAAGGTGGGTGATTTGTACAGCAATTACATCAATATGTTACAGCACTGACTTATGTCAATACATGTATTCTCTATCAACTAATAGGTCTCATGCATCAAAGATTCACACATTCATGCCTCTGAAATGTACAGATTTCCACAGAATGTCCACAGTTTGGCCTCATAGTTTTGTACTGGAAAATCATTAAAGATTAAAGTTAGAAAATTATACACATTTCGGTTTCAGACTTCATATCACTAAAATAAATCATATGGTAATGCAAAACGTGTTATTCTATCAATTTTCTAAGTTTGTAAGACCAAAATATTTCAAAATTGTCCCTATTTATGGGCCTTTGTCCGACTTTTATTTATGACTTGGTCCAGCTTTGTTGGTCTAAGAGGGTGAAAGGGATGTACACATTACAAAAACTTTAATAAAGCAGTATAATTTGCAAAATAGTATTACAAACGCATAAACACTAAGTAAGCTATGCACCCTGAGCATCAGACAAAAGACTTATGTATCACTGAATCCAAAAGATAGAAAATAAGAATATGGCACAGTTACCATCATTTCAGGTGTTGTATGTGGGGGTACATGAGGCCTAGGCTGACACAAAATGTATTGAGTGAGTGTGAGTAAGAAAGAAAGACAGGCAGACATTTGGATAAACTATTAAAGAGCCACAGAGACAGAATGAGCTGTAAGCCTCATGACAGACCCATGTAACTGTTATGTGTGTGTGTGTGTGTGTGTGTGTGTGTGTGTCTGTCTGTATGGGAACTCAGGGTGAAATGTGTGTGTGAGTGTCTGCAAGAACACAGCCAAGCTCTGTGCTAGCTCTACATCATGGTATGTTGGATAGGTGTAAGCCATGCATGGCAGAAGTGACAGTTTATAGTCATTTTCCCCAATGTGAAAACTGGCGGTGCCATGAGTTGCACTGGCACATCCATGCCCACGGTCAGATGTACTCCTGCTACCTGAATATGACTGATGTCTGCTAGATGAGCTCTCCTCATGAGGGTGCCCAGGACCATGACTCCAAGGCCGGGTCTATATTACACCGTCGAATGCTCATGTGTTTGAACAATGTGATATCGAACACACAAGTTCGAAATGCAAGAATTTTAAACACACAGATCAACGATTTTTTTTTCCCAGGGAAAAAAATTGCTGAAACCAAAAAACACACGTACACTTCAAACTGTTCCTAATGTGGGGGGCAAAGTCCCCCACACCCCCCTACTTAAATATACCAACTCCGAGATCGCACCACAGTGGAGGAAATAGCAAAGCCATGAAAATGGCCCACTGAATTTTTTCCCTGGGAAAAAAAAGTGGTGTTCTGTGGCTTCACTATTTTCTCATTTCATACTTCCGAGTTCGATATTATGACGTTCAAACACCTGCGCATTCAACATCATGATATAGACCCCCCATGGCCCACCATGTCTGAGTGTAGGCACTTCAACCACTGATGAAGCAGTGGAAGTAGTGCCACTATAGGAGTGTGATCATGCAAGGCCACATTGGCTAACATCAGATGATGTGGCTGACCTACATCCACATGGATGCCATCTCCCTCCCAGCAGACATTCCATCACAGACACCACCTGTTCCAGTGTATCATTCATCTGATCATTTGAATCAGTAACAAGATGGAGGCAGTTATACATGTTAGACTGTGCCACATCAACAACCCTAAGCATTTCCTCAGAGGTCTTATTGGAATGTGCCTGTGCCTTCATAGCATACACTAAGTGGCACAGAAAGATACACCAGGATCATTTGGAGGGAGGACAGCAGGCCTCCTCTGAACATCACTAACAGCCCTCCTTCATGGTACCTCACCCACACTTTAGCAATAGCCAGAGTTAAAGGGCCAATATGCTTGCCCAACGTTTCCTGGAATTCATTAATTTCACTGTCCTAGACCAGCTCATTCTTACCCCACTAGAGGTACCAACATACTTGACCTGGTCATTACTAACATGAGCGACCGTTGCTCTACACCAATAGTCAACTCCTCCCTGGTTAGATCCGACCACAAATGAATCACCTTGGAAATACCCCCCCCCCCCCCCCACAAAGTTAATCACCATGAAAAACTTCTCCAAAGCTAACTATGGGCTCCTAAAAACAGAGGTAGCTAACTTCACGGCACCCATGCAAATGGAGAATAGTTGCATGTCCACTGAATCATATACCAATGTACTGTATGAACACGTACACAAATGCATGGATCTCGCCATACCCAATAGAACCAAGACACTCTCCTCCAAAAAAAAGAAGCCAATCTGGTGGTCACGTGCCATAAACAAACTCTACAACAGAAGGAGGAAACTGATGCAGAATAAGGTGAAGTCCCAAGACTGGAAAAACTCCCTTATCAGCCTCAACAAAAAGTTGAGATCCCTCATCAAATTCTCTAAAGCTAGCTATGAAAACAGAATTGTAGCAGATAGTAAAGACAACCACAAAGCCTTCTACAGTTATGTAAAGAATCTCCACGGCAATACTCAGATTTGCTCTGAGCTACTGCACAATGGTATCTCCTATACAGAGCCAACAGATCTTAACAATATACTGGCCGACAGATTCAGTGCCAACTTTACCCCTCTCCCCCCCAAAGGACCAATCACAATACCAGTACATTGCTGGGCACCCAGTATTACTGCTGCACAGGTTAAAACAGCACTGTTCAAGGCCAAGAATACAGCTTCCATGGATCCTGACAATATCCCTGGCTGTATTCTACATGAACTACAGAGAGAACTGGCACCTCACTTGTGTGTCCTGTTCAATCACAGCCTCACCTCAGGTTTTGTCCCTACCAAATAGTGCACTGCTACAGTCAACCCTCTCCACAAAGGAGGAGTGACTACAGACCCTGGGAACTATCACCCCATTAGCCTGATGAGTCTGATATGCAAAGCTATGGAATGCATCATCATGGACCTAATAAACAAGGATATAGGGAATCTCCAAACTCTGGATCCCACACTGTTTCATTTTGTGAAGGGTATATCATGCCTGCTCAACTTGGTCAACTTCTCTGAGTCAGTCACCAGAGCTGTGGATGAAGTTAAGGAGGTTCATACAGCCTACCTTGACCTAGCCAAGGCCTTTGATACCATTCCCCACTCAGGAATCATAGAAAAACTCACTAAGCTATGCATCCACCCCTATATCACTAGATGGGTTGTAAACTGGCTCACAGGTAGAACCCACAGTGTGAAAGTAGCTGACTCCAAGTCAGACTGCTGACCAGTCATGAGTGGAGTCCCACAGGGTTCGGTCCTGGGTCCTCTCCTGTTTGGTATCTACTTCTCTGAAGTCCAGGCCAACACAAAGGGACTCTGGCTGACAAAGTTCGCAGACAATTGCAAGTTGGGAGCTATTATTAACTCCCCAAGTGATGTTGACATCCTACAGAAAGGCCTCACTGAGATCAATGACTCATGTCAGAACCACGGCCTTAAGCTCAATGCCAAAAAATGTGTCATCATCCCCTTTGGGAAAAACCCAGTTCTTACGAATTACCACATCAATGGTAGTCCACTGAACACAGAAGGCGTTATAAGAGATCTGGGAACACAGGTTGACAGCAACCTCTCTTTTAACCACCACATTGCCACTTTGGTCAGAAAGTCTTCTATGTGGCACATCTCATTACTAAGGGTTTTGCATCCAGGAAGAAAGAGGTCATTGTCTCTCTCTACTCTTCCCTCATTAGGCCAATCGTCGAGTACAATGCCCCATTTGGCATGTACCTCACTAGACACCTGCAACAACTGGAGAGGCCACAAAAGTACCTCACAAAGAGGGTCCTAGGCCTTAAACATTTGTCCTATATGGACAGACTCAAAAAACTCCAACTATTCTCTGTCTCATATTGTCTACTTAGAGGTGATCTCTGCTTGACTTACAAAGCCATGTCTGACCCAGCTCTGCTATAAATGCTAAATCTAAAGAAATCCCAATCCCTCCACACCACACACTCCAGAGGCCTCAATCTCATTACTACAATCACCAGAACATGCTGGAGGGACAGGTTCATAACCCAGAGACTGCCTATATTATGGAATAGAATTCCCAAACATGTCAAGCAGAGAACCTCACTGGCCCTCTTCAAGAGAAATCTTGATGAGTGGATGGGAAATAGAAAATTCACCCTGGGGATCACTCCAGTGGCTTTACTCAACAGAGGCACTGGGAACTACGGTTGGTGGCATGATGGCAGGGTAATCCCATGGGCTAAGCTTGTGAAGGCTCCAGGGCTATTAGCCTAGTACACACCTATGAACCTAATAATTGTGCACTGAGCGACTTAGCACAAACATAGTGAAATGGATAAATCAAATACATTTCATGTAACATTCTTCTTTGAAAAAGAGCATAAATTATACCTGTGAATCAAGTGTGTGTAGCACACCTGGTAAGCACAATGAACCACTCAGTATATATAATCTGTAGATCATGGTTTAAGTGCTACATTAAACTTTTAAGGATGAAACATAATAAACACTTAGAAGGATAATGCAAGGTGAGCTTTACCTGCCATGTTTTTGTGTTGCTTACCTTCACTCTAACACAGTCTAATGGCACACACAAGAAGCAGACATTCTCAATTTCAAAAAGGATACATTGTTACCTGCTGACAGTAGTCAGTTTTAAAATGGATACATTGTTTCATCTTTTGCTTACCATCACACAAACCCATTAAATGCCATTGCACAGCGGTCAGCAAGCTCCCACAACACCCGCAGGTCCAGATCACCTGTAGACAGGAAGCAAACTGTAGACAATTTCAAAATTAATACATTTTATCATTTGTAGTTTGTCACTCTGCAAACACGCTAAGTGGCATTACACAGCAATCAGCACACATACAGAGTAATGAATTTGAAAATATATGGTTGCTGTCTAGTTGTTTTTGTGCAGGCCATTAAAAGTTAAAGGTTATAGTACATGTGAGACTGGGTTCTAAACCAGCTAGGGACAGTCTTTTTTTTACTGATGTTCCACTTTACTTTATATAAAAAGTAATGGTAGAAAACTACTTACATGTAAGAATAACTTATGTATAGCATGTGCACTGAGCATACACAGGGTATCAGAGATATATTACATGTGTAACTGTGGGTATCAGCACAATTATGGATGTACAATTACATAGAATTGCAAAGTTACAGAGCCAGAATTCTAACGTATTACACTTCTAAATGTAGTAATGCTTGTCCACTCAATTTTATAAAATATAAAACAATGTAAACATAATAAAAAATAACAATAAGTATGTATAGCACCGGAGCTCATATGAATTAATGTGTGACTGATGGTATACTTACATTTACATTTCTGTAATTGTCTTTTCTGGCCTTGGATGGACTTCAGACTTCAATGATACCCATACACACATGAATGTATAAACCAAGACCTTGTCAGGTCACACATATACATGGTTAACCCCGCACTCTATAATGTTTATTTATATATAATTAATGAGCATGTCTGACAACAACTTCTTCTGCGGCAAGGGTGAAAAATCACCTATGTGGAAGAATACGTTTTGACTATGTTGCATAGGTTTGAACCCCACATTGTTCAAATTCATTTCATCAGTGTATAAAGCCAGACAAAAAATGTGTCAGGTCATAACATTTATACGCCCAGTACATGTCTGCAAAGTTAAATCAACTAACAGGTATAGCAGCATCCAAACCAAAATGTAATGCAAACTGTCACATTACCCTTCTTAGTTCAAAAACTCCCTTTCTCTGTGTTTGGCACTGTTACTCTCTACTTAACGTTGCACAGACTCAGTTAGCATGGCTGTTTGGGTTTGCACACTAGCATTAAATGTGATAGCATGAATTCACAAGAAAATACTCTTAACAGTTGGCTGTTTGCCCTGAGCAGACATGTCTGATGCTAGAAGGAAAGGTGCCTAATTTAGGGCTCAAATGTGGGGTGTGGAGGGGTTCAGAACTTTTATTGGACTCCGTGTAAAGTGCCACAGCCAAAATCTGCTGCAGGGAGATTACACTGAGTCTCACTCTGAATCTGTGGCTTGGTATAGTCTGGCCAAGGCTCTCTCCAGTGCAACTGGCATTCCACGCACCAGAGAGCAATGCAGGCCCCACTTTAATAACCTCAAAATGTGTAAGTAAGATACACTCAACCAGTGTCTAGATGGGTTTAGGGCTGCTGACATCCCACAGTTATGTAAGTATACAGATAAAGATAATTTAAATTAGAAAGCTGCATATAGACAAGATGGGTGTGCATAATGCTCTTCTCTTGTTCTCTGCTTTTCATTCTACAGCCAGCCAGGAGATAGCAGTGAACAGGGGAGCCCATGCTGAGACTTATGGAAACAAGGGATATGTATGCAGCACAACATAACTCTTATTTTATCTAAAGTATTGCTCTTGTATACTGTGGTAGCAAATTAAGCATGCATATCCTAGCTGTAAAATCAAGCATGCTTGCTTCAGTCTGTAGCACAAGCCAGCTGTAGGAGTAAATTATAATACTGCACTCAGACATTATGGGTTCAAATCCCACAAGTAACAAATGTATAGTAAAATCATTTAAAAATATTCCATAAACATTTCAACCAAATTTGCATACATGGCATGCTGTTAACTTAATAGGTATTATTTGATCAAACATATGTACAATATATGCATATTGTGAGGATTACTTGGAGCAATCATCAGTTATAGTTTGTAGCTGTTAAAATACTTAAATGGAAAAGTAGAAATAGATTCTTTATATTGTACTAATGTATTGTATGTTACATATGATGTTGATTATCTCATTTTTGCTGTTACCCCAACCTTTATCTCTTCTTTTTTATTTTTATATGTGTCATCACAACATTTTGATGTCATCAGTTTCTGACCACTCTCAAAATGTTTTGCTGCACAGGGAGGTAGGTATTGGTTCCTTTGACAATTTTCTCCAGTAAATTCCTGCCCTGTCTTAATTATTCTCTGTACACTTAAATGCAGTCAGCCCTATCAGCAAAATTTCCTTTCTCCATTCTTGTGTTGGTTAGTTCTTACTTTATATATATAATATTCTCTATGACTCTTGTAATTCTCCACAGGGATCTGCATCCAAAATCCCAGTCTCTCTCTTTACTTCTTGAATTTCCCTGTTCTTCTTCCTCATCTTCCTTTTCCACTTTGAATTATACTTTTCTGGTTTTTTTATGTATATCAGTCTTAACTGTTGTTGTTGTTGTTGTTTGTCTTTCGGCTTTTCCCAGTTAGGGGTCGCCACAGCAGAACTCCGGTCCACTAATGATTGGCAGTTAGTTTTTATGGTGTCGAGTTGCCAGCCCAATGCCCAACCTTCAACGAAGGCACGCCCATTCAACGCATGTCTTTCAAATGCCCACTCAACCACGGGAAGGACATGCAGACTCCACACAGAAGGCACTCCCAACCCAAACTTGGAACGGGAGAACCTCTTGCTGTCAGGCGACAACACTACCGCTGCACCACCGCTAGCTCTAAAATATTCCTTCAGATCAGGTAATCCTATATCACCTTGTTCTATTGGCATGATCAGCTTATCCCACTACACCCTTGCCATCTTCCCCTCCCAGATAAAATCCTTCAACTCTTTATTAGTTACTGTCCAGAACTTCTCTTGTTGCTTAAAATATGTCTGACCTGAATAAAATCTAAAGGGACTAGAACATTTTCACTGTGTGTATTTTGCTATCTATATCTGTAAACAAGAGCTTCTAGTTTCTCACTTTCTGTATTATATTTTGTTTAGTCTTTTCCCATATATTCTTAGCTGGCATAAAATAATCCTTTTTAACCAATGCTCCTAAATACTTCATTTTATCATGTCCCTATAAATATGGGTATTGGTGAACCAATGCATGTGATGGTATATAGTTTACAGCTATAGCCTTTGTTTTAGCTTCATTAATTTTATATCTTGAAAATACTTGAAACTGTCTTAGAATGTTCTACAACACTAAGATTTTCCTTTTCTGATTTTATCAGGTACAAAATAATATCATATGCAAATAACGCTATTTTTTCCTGATTACTGTACCAATTATATTCTGAGTCCCTTATTTACTTTGCCAGTGGCTCTAAATACAGTGCAAATAACACATGAAAAAGGAAATTTCACATTTTTTATCTCCCAAATGAATTAATGCTCTTATATCTTTAACGTTAAATCCCAGTGGCAAAATACTGTCTATAATGACATACCTGTTCACACAGCCATCAGTTTTACTTTTTATTCTTACTACCAGTCATCTTCTCTTTGACTGTTGAGAAACTACAACTGTTTGTCCCCTCTCAGTTCCTTCTTCCATTCTTCCTTGTCATGCTGCATCTGAATAACTTCTAAAAAAACCCTTTTGAAGAAGTAAACCCTGTAAACTACTAGCTAGGCTACTAGCTGAGAATATCTCTATTGTTTTCCCTTCACCAATCATTGATTGTGTTTCCATCTCAGTTTCTTTCTCCTGTAATACTCTGTCCACCTTGCTACTCCATCTCGCTTCCTCTCCCTCCTCTGGCTCTGCCTGGTTCATCATATCTATCAGCACTTGTGTCTCCACTCCTTAACTTTCCAACTCTGCAACAGTCATTTCATCTGCTTCTCTTTCCTTAAGTTTTCTCCTAGTCCTGTCTCCAGTGCTGCTGCACACTCCTCCATTTCAGAAGTCCCAGAACTGCAGTAGCAGCACTTCAGCATCACCTGCCCGCTAGTTATACAATTAAGCGTAAGTTTTCATATTTCTGTAAATATCTCAGCATGCACTCAGGAAGGAATTTCTTGCTATCAGGTGAAAGCATATGTCTGGTTAATGAAAGTATTCCAACAATATATGTCTAGATTGTACAGTTTCCAAGATATGACAAGTTGTTTGTAAATGTTGAGCAAAAATATAAATCTGAGTTGTATGGATTATCATATATTATACAACGACCCCCCCATTAATATTCCAAAACATGCACGCTGATTGGTCAGTGTGTACATTGTAAATCAAAGACTTATACTAATGGAAAAAGGTCTGGTCGCCCGGACTTTTTCCATTAGTATAAGTCTTTTTTTTTTTTTTGACAGCAACGGAGAACGGAAGAGCTCTGTTGCTGTTATCTCACTATGTTAAATGAGTTCAACATAGCGAGATATTTAAAAAAAAGCAACAGAGATCTTCCTTTCTCTGTTGCTTTTTTTAAAGCTGTCTCGCTATGTTAAACTTGTTTAACATAGCAAAACAGCTTTAAAAAAAGCAACAGAGAAAGGAAAATCTCTGTTGCTTTTTTTTAAAAGTTATCTCGCTATGTTGAACTCTTTTAACATAGCGAAACAAGTTTTTAAAAGCAACGGAGATCTTCCTTTCTTCATTGCTTCCACACACACAGTTCTGATGTACTGCATAACCATACACATGTGCAGTACATCAGAACTGCCACAGAATACTGGACAGCTGCAGAAGGGCAGCAAGGAGGCATTATACAATGCCATTATTTAAGAAAAGTAAGTATTTTTTTTTCTTAAATAATGTCATTGTATAATAGCAATAACCCACTTCTGGGTGTGGGTAATGCTAGATTTACCCAAGGTTGTCTTTGTTTGGCCACTCGGGCTTCACCCTCATGACCAAACCACACCAACCATGGGTAAATCCAGCATTACCCACATCCAGCCGTGGGTTATTGCTTAATTATAGTATTTATGGAATGACTATGAATGCACTGACTGTTATTTATTTAAAGAACACTTCTTACTGATAGCATTGCTATTTGTACAGTTTTAATAGTTTTGATTGTTTACTAATTATTTATATTTGTTTCTCTTATGCTTTTTAAGTTGATTTTTCAGAAAATGCTCTCTATGCCACACGTTAATTAGTTATTTTTTTTCTTCCTAATCATACAATATATTGAAAAACATACTTTTCTTTTTAATAAGACCACCAATAGGTGTTTTAAAACATTAGCGTTTTTTATTTTTGACAGCTAAAATTGGACCAGGACAAGAAGCCCTTCTCACCCTAGGAAATGTAAACATCAGTGTAGTGACCGAGACATGGTTTAAACTGGCCGAGATCACTCTGGCTCTGTAGTGCTATAATGCCATCCACAAATTCACACCAGGTACTGTACAGGATGGGAAAAAAGTGAACGTGTTTCAGTTTTTGTCCAGAAGAGACTCACATCAAGGTTGGTAAAGCAGCATTATGCACTAGAACTTCTTCATGTCAGAATAACCACCAGAAAGGAGTTATGTCCTGCACTTGTTAGCTATACAACTCCATTTGTGACACAAGAAACCCACAATGCCTACCATTTTCCTAGGTGATCTAAACTATCCAGCTACAGACTGTGAAATCTACACCACTACTGGTGTACAGGAACAGAATTTCTTGGACTTTGTCAATAACCCCTTCCACCCAAGGTACATTTAGAAATTTCTCTAAGACAAACATTGGGAAGCTTCAAATCACCTCCAAACTCAAGTTAACTCCATTAAGTATGCAGAAATGTACACCACCACAATATACCAGCACCTATAAACAGCTGTGTAGATGCAACTGTACCCCATAGGAACAAGTGTAGGGCAACTCCAGAAACAAGTCCACATGGTGGAACCATAATATCAAAGCACTTTACAATGAAATTAATCGAATTTTGACCAAACATAAGAGGAGTAATTCACAAAATGATACAACGCACATCACTGAAGTAAGCAAACAACTCAGGAGCTTAACATCCACCAAAGCCATGTCTGAGACTAAAATACCCACCTAAGCCAATATCAATCACAAAACTTTTTTAGTTATGTTTGAATTCTCAGAAGCACTGCTTTGCACTGAGATGGGAGGGTGGCCTAATGGTTAAGGTGTTGGCCTTACAAACACAAGGTGCAGAGTTTGAGTCTCAAAAGGAATAATTGCCTAGGCTTAAAATGACTCGCAAGGGCAGTTAGCTTAGTACTCACCTATGAACCTATAAGTGTGAATGATGTTACCTACCCTGAAGCTGAAAATATAGTGAAACTATTGGTGAATAAATTCAGCTCAAACTTTCCTCATCTCCCTTGACCAAATCACTTCCAGCTGTCTCACAAAAACAAGTCCTAAAAGCTGTAACAAAAGCAAAAATACTGTATTTATGTGCCTGGACACTATCTATGGATGGTATCTATGTGCCCGAACATCATTCATGGATGGTATCTATGTGCCTAGACTCTATCCATGGATGGTATTGATGTGCCTGGACACTCTCCATGGATGCATCTTAACTAGCATGAAGCATGATTTAGACACCTGTACAACCTCAGCCTCCATACAGGTTTTGTGCCAAGTGGAAGGAGAGCATCTGCAGTCACTCCCAAACATAAGGGAGGGCTTTCCTCAGACCCAAAAGTCTGACCAGCCTCATATGCAAAGCCATGAGACGATGCATGGAACTACTCAGTAAGGACACAGGAAACCTCCAAACACTGGACTAATCTCAGCTTGTATTTGTCAAAGGCAGGTCATGCTTACTTAACCTGGTGGACCTTTTTGAAAAGGTTATCAAAGCGATGGATGAAGGTAAAATGGCACACACCACATACCCCAAAAACTAGCAAAGCTTTTGATGTAATCCCCCACTCAGGCATAGTAGAAAATCTAAATAAACCAGAAAAAAATGACATCACCTGCTGGATTGCCAACTGGCTCACAGATGGGATGCAGGAGATCAAAATAGGGGAAGCCATCCCCACAAGGATACCAGTCAGCAGTGTAGTGCCCAGTACTGGTGCCTCTTAAAGTAAAAGCCAGTACCAAAGTTCTCTGGCTAGATTTGTAGATGACTGCAAGTTAAGAGCTTACTGACCTCTCCAACTATAGACCAATTGCCATTCTCTCTCTACTAGCCAAATTCTTAGAAAAGAGTATACACCACCAAATCCTAGACTACTTCCTTAAAAACAGGTTTCTTTCCAACACTCAACATGGCTTTCAGCACACACACACAGTACCAATACAGCCCTTATAAATCCTCCGAAATAATGGTCAACTCATCTCAGCTACCTTCCTTGATATGTCAAAAGCCTTTGACACAGTATCACACCAAAAACTTCTCAACAAACTTGCCTCATGCAATATCAGTACAACATCCATAAAATAGTTTCATAACTATCTCTCTAACTGTCAACAAGCCACTGAATGGGATAATAAGTTCTCTTCCCTCCTACCCATCACTGTTGGAGTCCTTCGAGGCTTCATCCTTGGCCCCATACATTTTATCATATTTACAATGACCTTAGCACCTCCACTAAGCTCTCCTCAATCATTCAATATGCTGATGATGCCTCTCACATCTGCTCTGCCCAATCTATTAAAGAACTACAAGATAAAACTCAAATTGCCCTACAAAACATAGAAAACTACCTATCCGACCATCAACATATTTTAAACCCCAACAAAACCAAACTCATGGTTTTCAGTAATTCTAATGCTACTAACACCCCATTGTCTCTCACTATCTTCTCGTCTAATGGTACAAAAATTGGACCAGTCAAATAGACAAAACTTCTAGGTGTTACAATAGATAATGGCCTAAAATTTGATAAACATACAGCACTAAAAATCAAAAAAGTCCACATAAAACTTGGTTCACTCTACAGAGTAAAACCCTATCTAACCGAATATGCCAGGTTAACTACAGCTAGATCCCACATCCTATCATCCCTTCTTTACTGTTCCCAAATCTTTACTAACCTATGTAAATCAGATTTGAATAACCTTGAAACCTATTATATTAAACTAGCCCAAATCACCTCAAGCCTTCCTCCCAGATCACATCATTATACAGCTCTTCATCATCTTAATTGGCTAGAACTCCCCAGCTTAATATCTCTCAACCAGCTAATTATTGGTCATAGGATAATCTACAAACCTGAATTCTGCCCTGCTCTAGCTGACGTTGTTCAGTCTTACACAAACCTTAAGTCCCTTAGGTCATCAAACAAACTTATGCTCAAAGTAACCAAATGTCATAACTATCATGGGGGCTGATCATAGAACACTCTTCCCCAAAATATTCAAAAAACTTCTAATCAAATATTATTGTAAACATTGGCTATGTTCCTGCACATCTCCAGGCTAATGACTGTCATATAGTATATCTTCCCATTAATCTTCATAGGTTCATAGGGTCATACTAGGCTATCTGCCCTAGGGCATTTATAAGCCTAGCCAGAGTGTGTTTGGTTTTTGCCACCCATTTTAAATGAATTTTGCTATGCCCTTTTTCAAGGTTAATATACTGTGCCTCTGTCTAACAGTGACACAGAAGTGATACCCGAGGTAAACCTACGATCTCCCATCCACTCATCAAGATTCCTCTTGAAGAGAGTCAATGAGGGACTCTGCCTAACCTGGACTGGGATTTTATTCCAGAGTGAAAGGAACCTCTGGGTTATGAATCTGTCCCTCCTGCATGTCCTATTTATTTCAGTGCTGAGGTTCAAGTCTCTCGAGTGCGTAGCTCGATGGGATTTGGATTTTCTGAGGTGCAGCATGTCCATTAATTCCGGGTTGGACATGGCTTTATACGTCAGGCACAAATCGCCTCTGAGCAGGTGGCATGCCACTGAGTAGAGCTGGAGTTTCTTTAACCGGGCAGCATATGGCATCTGTTTGAGCCCTTTGATCCTCTTGGTGAGGCACTTTTGGGGTATTTCCAGTTGCTGCAGGTGTCTGGTAAGGTACATCCCAAAAGGGGCATTGTACTCAATTATGGGCCTGATGAGGGATGAGCAAAGAGGCACGATGACCTCTAGATGTGAATCCCTTCATAATTAGGTGGGCTATATAAAATGTTTTTCTAACCACTTTGGCCACGTGGTTTTCAAATGAGAGATTGCTATCAACTTGGGTCCCCAGGTCCCTAATTATTTCTTCCGTACTTAATGGATTACCACCTATGTGGTAATTTGTGGGCACTTTGTTTTTGCCAAAGGGGATGACTATACACTTTTTGGCGTTTAGCTTGAGGCCATGGCTCTGGCACCAGTTGTCTGTTTCTATGAGGCCCTTTTGTAGGATGCTTGTGTCGGCTGGAGAGTCAATTATGGTGCCGAGTTTGCAGTCATCTGTGAACTTGGTCAGCCACAGTCCTTCCGTGTTGGCCTGTACCTCCCAGAAATATATACCAAACAAGAGAGGTCCCAGGACTGAGCCTTGTGCGACGCCACTTGTAACTGGTTTGGAGTCTGACATGGCTCCAGCAATTCTAACCATGTGGGTTCTGCCCTTGAGCCAGTTTGCAACCCATATAATGACATAGAGGTTTATATTTAAGCTGGTGAGCTTATCTATAATGCCCGAATGGGGTATTGTACCGAAGGCTTTTGTGAGGTCCAGGTAGGCTGTGTGGAGCACCTTCCACTTGTCAATGGCCTTGGTGACTGTTTCAAAGAAATTGACCAGGATTAAGAGGCAGGATCTGCCCTTAACAAAGCCAAACTGGGTAGGATCCAGTGTCTGTAGGTCCCCAATATCTTTATTTATGAGGTTCATGATGATCCTTTCCATAGCTTTGCAGACCAAGCTAGTCAGGCTTATGGGGCGATAGTTTCCAGGATTCGTTGAGGCACCACCTTTGTGGAGAGGGACCACTGTTGCTGTATGCCACTCATTGGGTACATATCCTGTAGTAAGGCTGAGACTGAACGGTAGTTTTATGTTTGGGTTTAGCTCTTCTTGGAGTTCATGTAGGATGCAGCCCGGGACACTGTCTGGTCCCATTGATGCTGTGTTTTTTGCTTTGGAGAGGGCGGCTCTTACCTGAGCATCTGAGATGTCAGGGGGGCAGCACTCTGCTGGGATAGATATTTGCCCTTTTGGTGGGGAGTGGGGGGAGAAGTTTGCGCTGAACTTGTCAGCTAGGATGTTGGCAATGCCTGTGGGTTCGGTGTATTTTTTGTCATTTTGGACTAATTCTGAGCATATCTGGGAATTCCCACCCAGATTTCTAACATAACTAAAGAAAGCTTTGTGATTATCCTTAGTGTCCTGTGCAATTTTTCTCTCGAAGCTGGCCTTAGACGATTTTATGAGTGCCCGTAGTTTTTTGCTAATACTGATCAGAGATGCCTTTCCTTTTTGGGATTTTGCTCTGTCATGTAGTAGCTTCCTCCTTCTATTGTATAGTTTGTTTATGGCTGGGGTCCACCGGACAGGACGCCTGCCTTTGGAGGATTGGGTCTTGGTTTTATTTGGGCTTGCATGATCCATGCATCCCTGAAGGTGTTCATAGAATGCGTTTATAAAGGATTCTGCGGTCTGGGCTGCATTTTCCACAGGCCCAGGGGCTTTGAAGGATTCCACCTCGGTTTTGAGGAGTGTGAAATTTGCTTTAGAGAAGTTTTTCACTGTGGTTTTCTGGGCAGGGGGTGGGGTCGGGATGTGAATATCCAGTGAGATTAGTTTATGGTCTGATCTTACCAGTGCGAGATACACTTCTGGTCTGGAGCATAGAGCCCCCATGTTGGTGATGATCAGGTCCAGTATGTTTTCCCCTCTTGTGGGAGTGGTAACAAGTTGTTCCATAGCATTTGAGTTTATAAATTCTAGGAACCTTTGGGCTAGGGTTTTGGAGCTAGAGTAATGCTCCCAGTCAATGATTGGGTAGTTGAAGTCGCCCAATATAATGGTGTTTGGAGAGACCTTCATATTTTCCAGTGTTCTCAGGAAGGCCGAGTGGGGTTCCTGGGTTTGGGAGGGTGGTCTGTAGCAGGCTATAAACTGGAAGGCAGTTTTACCCACTGTTAGTTGCACATGGATAGTCTCTGATGCTTCATGCTGTGCCACCAACCTGGAGGTGTGGGTATTGAAAAAATATATTTTGAGATTTACTTGCTTACTTGCTTGGTGTGATGGATTTGCAGTGTTCTTAAGACACTCAGTCTTGCTGGCTGGATTCTGCTAAAATTCAAAGTCTAGTTATATTTGCATTCACAGTCTGTTGCATACAGAAACTTGCAGAATATACACTGATGAGAGAATATACTTTGCAGCACTTGTCTTTAAGAGCAGTAACCAGTAACTTTTATAATAAATAAAACTGGACAAACGTTGCAGCTTAAATGTACTGTTCCAACTTTACTTCTCATATAGTACAGATGATGTGAGAGATATAACATTTACCTTGGGACTTGTGTCCCTACCAAACCTCTCTAACATAGCTGGATTTATACAGCTCTTTATATACTCTTTTTAGTCATGCATAAACATATTTTGGAGAATTGCTTATCCTGTAGAAACAATACTAAACTTCCTTGTTTAACAATTTCTGTAAGAGACCAGCTTTTCTGACAGTGTGAATATCCTGTAACAGTGTCCTAATGTCCATGTAGAAAAACATATTTTGAGGAAACACATTGTCTGTATTCTATTTGGATCTGTGTATATGACCATATGTTCTTGTACCAATGCTGATAAGCATATCCTGTTTTTTATGAAGAAAAACATATTTTTGAGAAAACACATTATCAGAGATCAGCTTTTCTGACAGTGTGAACATCCTGTATTTTATTTGGATCTTTGTATCTGTTCTTATGTCATATCCTGTTTTTCCATGCAGAAAAACATGTCATTGTTCTTTAAAAGCAGATTTTGCATTTTGTTCTTGCATACATCCTGTTTTAGTCTGTAAGGGAAAAATGTCCATTCTTTAAAAGCAGATTTTGTATTTTTGCTCTTGCATACATCCTGTTTTGAGTCTGTAAGGGAATAATGTCCATTCTTTAAAAGCAGATTTTGTATTTTTGCTCTTGCATACATCCTGTTTTGAGTCTGTAAGGGAAAAATGTCCATTCAGCAGATTCCTTTTCAAGCCATGGTCATTTAGTATGACTGCTGATCACATATTACTTAAACTTTGTTTCTGCATTTAAGCAAGCCTTTTCTTTCAGCATATTTACAACATAATTAATTTCAGATTTATATTCATAAAATCTAACAATTCCCTCTGTTTTTAAACATACTCAAAACATTTTATATAGAAAACACAAGAAACAAACCTTTAGTTTGATACAACAAATCAAAATGCAATTTTACATAGTTAATACAATGATATTAAAGTATTACTACCAAAACTGAATGTATTTAACAACTTTTTCTTTTGCAGACCATTCTGTGAAAATATTTTATCAGTTATGAGCTGTGTCTGCTTTAATGTTATTGTTATTTTTTTTAACTTGATCAATTTATTCTTTTGCAATCACAGAATTTAATTTATGACTTAGAACTGTTTCATTAACTCTTTGCAACTGTTGAATTAACTATGAGACAATAACTACGTGCTACTGCAAGCATTTATACACTACTGAAAACACACAATTTCAATGTCATTTGTTAAATTAACTATGAGACAATAACTATGTGCTACTGCAAGCATTTATACACTACTGAAAACACACAATTTCAATGTAATTTTAACCATAACATTGTGGTCATGTCTTTGAACTGCTATAATGTATTCTG
The DNA here is from genome assembly GCF_019279795.1 of Protopterus annectens. Classification (NCBI taxonomy): domain Eukaryota; kingdom Metazoa; phylum Chordata; order Ceratodontiformes; family Protopteridae; genus Protopterus; species Protopterus annectens. The sequence continues at coordinate 993,852,168 of NC_056737.1, read as the reverse complement.
TACAGTATGTATTTACACAGACTGTTTGCTATTTATGCATTTCAATCTAGTAGGTATACTGGACCCACTTTTTTTAAAACATGTTTTTTCACACATATTTATTACTAGACATTTATTTAATTTGTACTGAATTCTTCTGCATTTGTACATACAATGACTATAAAGTACATTTAGTCTAATCTTACAAATTTAATAACATTAATATTAAGCAAAATCTTGGAAAATGTTTGTCTCTTTAGAAATATCTAGTGGAATTGACACCAAATCCATATGTCCTGTTATTTTAAACTACATACTCAGCAATTGGAAACATTGATGCTTTTTTATACCAACATTGTTTTGCCAAAAACATATTGAAAATAGTGACCATTCTTAGAAACATTTATGCATTTTGCATATCTTTATTCTCTCTTGTATAGCTTTAATAAAGCAATTTTAAATCATCTCTTGTTTAACCATTATGATAGCTATTAACAACTTGTAAAATATCTTATCCTGTCAGGTTTAATCCAGTTTACCAGTATTTCTAATACACTAATACCTGTTTTTTCCTCTCATAAGAGTATTGTCAAGAAGGAATGAAATATTTTTTCTGTAGCTTTATTTTAGACCCTTATTATTTATTTTTTCTGTAACTTTATTTCAGACCCTTGTTCAGTACTGCTTATACAGTCAGTGTAAAACTGAGAAAGTGTCCCTCCCCCTGTAGTACTTCAGCACTGTTTACCTGCCCTATGCTGTGAGAATAGAATGCATGTCAGCCCAACACTTTGGCCATACATTTACGTTATTTGGTTACTAATAAACTATGGACTTTTATCTGATTTGATCATTAGTAGGTATTTACACCCTCCTGCACAATTGATTTGAACTGTATATATACTATAGCCCATTTGCTGGCTGTACTTGATGCAACTGAGGTTTTTTTTTGTCCTTTTAACATTTACTTGCAAACAGATTATCAGTGACATCTATGCACAATTGTGGCATTTTATTACAATTACCAAATAGTGTTGCCTGTAAATATTTTAACAATTATGTTTTAATAACAATGATGCTTTAGAAAAACTCAAGCTACTTTTCTGGCAATCAGTCTTGTTGTTTATCTTATCTTTCCAGCATTTCCTGTAACTATTCATTCAGTCTAGGAAGGTCTGAGCTCACATTTCATACTCTGTAAACTATAGTTAATTCTTTTGGCATTTTTCCTTTAATATGATTGTGATTTGCATGACTATGCATTTATACAACATAAATAGACATCATTTTACAATTACCTTACATGGATTTCAGTATTTTTTATTTATTTATCTATTTAACGATTTAACTGCCCTGCCATTAATTTTACAAAAACTGTTTGAATAATACCATCTGTGATTTTCTTTTTAAAATTCAGAACTTTAACTGTTTGGTGTTACTATATAATTATAAACAAATTGTAAAAAACAAAATAGATATTAGTTTAACCAACACATTTATATTTATATTATTTATATGTGCTGTTGTCTGCCTGTTATTCTTGTGTATTGCAACAGATGTACTCTAGATGAAAAGAACATACATGCATGTCTGTCTTGTATCTGTATATCTTTATACAAACATGTCAGTCTTGTGACTTTAAATCTTTATTCTTATTAACTATTTTTATTTAATTTTTATACACTAGAACAGTTTTGTTTACCTTTTGACTATGCTAATGAATGGCATTCATATGCTTTACTTTACTGTAGTACTGATAGATGTCTTGCTTTAACTGAATGAAAGTAAAACATTTAAGAATGATTTGTCCAGACATCAGATCCTACCATCCTATCATGTATGTTTAACCATTTTCAAAACATAAACATATTATAAAATATATTTCTTTTGCACAGATTAGCTGTGTATGCAGGAAATTTCCAGTCTCTGTCAGTTCAGCTAATTTATTTCCTTTATCCTGCAACTGCTTTTGAAGAATTTCCTGGAATGTTGTATGGTCTTTCTGACATTCTTTAGTAAGCTGTTCTGCTGAATTTGAAACTCCTATGCACTTTTGAAAAGATGTATGTATAACTTGTCTAAGCTTCCTGAACTCATTGTGTCTGTCTTTTAGAAGTTTACTACATTCCTTTGTAACAAAATGTACTAGGGTTCTATCAGTAACTGATTTGACTCACATGTGGTGACAGGACATAACTGTTCAACATCAGAATGCAATGGAAACACTTTACCCTTAGTTAATTCTTCAGATCTGTCTTTACGGTCTATTTTTTTAGCAATATGATGCAATATTTTTTTATGACATAATACACAAAATGCAGTTTTTGTTGAATCACACAATAAACATTTGTCATATTTCACATGGTTTTCTTTGAGATACCAGTCAAATATTGTAATACATTTGCATAATGCCTTACTATCAACCTGCCCTAATAAGGTTTTACATTTACTAATGTGCTGTGTATACCAACATAGCAATTTACTAAAGTTTGGTTTACTCCTGCATGAATTATAAATAATATCCATACTGTCTAATATACAAAACCGTCGAATAGCAACCATACTAAAAAATGTGACGTAGAAAAAAGTCTTACCAGTGAGCAAGAAAACAGGTGATCAGGCTGTTGTTGCAGATGGCTGGAATTTTTTCAAAGTCACTTGAGAAGCTGGGAAAGCACAACAGGCAGTGGACTGATGGGCTAGTGGATATCCCCCTTTTCTTTAGTGAAATTATGGCACTGCGACTGGAACTTCTGTCTCACTCCAGATGTAGACTTCTAAAAAACTTTACTACTGCAAGCTGCATAAACTGGAATACTTCTGTTCAGAATTGACACATACGTACAAATGTTAGTTACTGCAATTTAACTGAAGTGACCCTCTGCAGGGCTTACCATCACTCCTTCTGTGTTTGAATGCAGATTGTAGGTTCAAATGCAGGCTAGCTTGCCATTGAAAAAATTACATGGAGCTAGTCACTCAGCTGCCTCACCATTGAAAAAATATATTTTGAGATTTACTTGCTTACTTGCTTGGTGTGATGGATTTGCAGTGTTCTTAAGACACTCAGTCTTGCTGGCTGGATTCTGCTAAAATTCAAAGTCTAGTTATATTTGCATTCACAGTCTGTTGCATACAGAAACTTGCAGAATATACACTGATGAGAGAATATACTTTGCAGCACTTGTCTTTAAGAGCAGTAACCAATAACTTTTATAATAAATAAAACTGGACAAACGTTGCAGCTTAAAAGTACTGTTCCAACTTTACTTCTCATATAGTACAGATGATGTGAGAGATATAACATTTACCTTGGGACTTGTGTCCCTACCAAACCTCTCTAACATAGCTGGATTTATACAGCTCTTTATATACTCTTTTAGTCATGCATAAACATATTTTGGAGAATTGCTTATCCTGTAGAAACAATACTAAACTTCCTTGTTTAACAATTTCTGTAAGAGACCAGCTTTTCTGACAGTGTGAATATCCTGTAACAGTGTCCTAATGTCCATGTAGAAAAACATATTTTTGAGGAAACACATTGTCTGTATTCTATTTGGATCTGTGTATATGACCATATGTTCTTGTACCAATGCTGATAAGCATATCCTGTTTTTTATGAAGAAAAACATATTTTTGAGAAAACACATTGTCAGAGATCAGCTTTTCTGACAGTGTGAACATCCTGTATTTTATTTGGATCTTTGTATCTGTTCTTATGTCATATCCTGTTTTCCATGCAGAAAAACATGTCATTGTTCTTTAAAAGCAGATTTTGCATTTTGTTCTTGCATACATCCTGTTTTAGTCTGTAAGGGAAAAATGTCCATTCTTTAAAAGCAGATTTTGTATTTTTGCTCTTGCATACATCCTGTTTTGAGTCTGTAAGGGAATAATGTCCATTCTTTAAAAGCAGATTTTGTATTTTTGCTCTTGCATACATCCTGTTTTGAGTCTGTAAGGGAAAAATGTCCATTCAGCAGATTCCTTTTCCAAGCCATGGTCATTTAGTATGACTGCTGATCACATATTACTTAAACTTTGTTTCTGCATTTAAGCAAGCCTTTTCTTTCAGCATATTTACAATATAATTAATTTCAGATTTATATTCATAAAATCTAACAGGTATCTTTGACAAATACTGATACTCCCCCCTCCTTTTGTGGTTCAGTCCAAGTTTTGGTGCCGAAAAGCATGGTATGAGGTATAACCTGGTAGTGCTGGGGTGCTCTCTGGAGCCTTGAACCAGGTTTCTGTTACTGCACAGATATCGATGTTCTCCATGCTAAGGAGAGTTTCAAGTGCATGCATCTTGAGGTTTAGACTTCTGGCGTTTAGTAGCATTACTCTTAGTTTCTTATCCCTTGGGATACCTATGGAGGTGGGTTTGTCTTTTGAGCCTTGCCTAAAAAAGGCACTATGGCGGTGGCAAGCGCCTTTGCCAATATCTGAAAGCCCAGGGGTGACAGGTGCAAGCCATCCTTAGCGAAGCATCGTGGCTTGTCGAGCATGTCATCCCAGGCTGACAGGCATTGGATCCCATTTGAATGACACCAATACTTAAGCCAATTGTTGAAATTGATCATCTTGTCTTCATATTGTGGCATCATTCCTTGGTGACGGTAAGACGCTACTCAAGGTCAGGGTCATACTGGCCTGGGCTACATGCTCAGAGAGCTCCTCTATGTCTCTTTTCATGTAGTCCAGGGAGGTACGTCTCAGGTCATTCACACCAGCATGGACAATGACTGAGTCATATTTGTACTTGCCTTGGAGTGACTTGAGTGCTTGTGTTATCTTCTCTACCTACGCCTCTTACAGCTGAAATTGGCTTCATTTTTCTTTGATTGTTCCACAAAAAATAAAGTGTGAGTGATCTATATGTCAAATCCATTTTGATTTCTATTTTGTATTTTGTCACTGTATTGTATCTGCTTTGTGTTTCATCTGTGTTGTATTTTGTACTCTGTAGGTATTTTTCCTTTGTACTTTTCTCTTTTTATTCACTGTACTACTCTTGTATTTGGAATTTGCTGGAGCTTTTCTCCCCGAGTCTCTGCTGAAAATGGGCTTCTAGCCCAGTCAGACACCACCCGGTAATCAAATGTAAATAACTAACTAAATAGATAAATAAATGTCCCTATGCATTTCCTTGTTTTGTGTTAAAAGATGACCTCTTATATACAATAAATAAGATATGGAGGGAATTCTCTACAAATAACGAGTACTAAAACCATGCAGGATGCTAGTAATGAAACTAGCCCATAGTCATGTGTTAGGAGGTCACCTGGAGATGGAATAAACCAAGGCTAGAATACTAGTCAGATTTTGTTGGCCATGCATAATGAAAGTGACTCAAAACTTGTGAGGGCACCTCGTTGTCTTTTCAACAGCCCATTGATCAAAATGCAGATTATAGAGGTAACATTTGTTATGGACATTGTGAGGCCACTAGTAAATTCTAGTAATGGGTATTATTACATCTTAGAAACAACAGACCAGGCTACATAATATCAAAAAGACGTGCTAGAAAAAAAGGCTAATGTCAACACTATTGAAAGACACGGTCTTGAAAGACCGTTTGCATTTTTTTTTCAGATTGGCTATCCCTAAAAGGACACTTATTGGCCAAGTCAATTTCTTTATGTCAAGGGTGTTGCATTATTTCTGCCAGTACTTTAAACTTAAACAGCAGAAAGTGTCAGCCTTATCATTTACATACTGACATATTAGTACGCAGCTTCAATAAATAAAACAGTTAAATCCACACTAAGTAAAAGGTACTGATTTAGGCTGCAAAAAGGGGAAGTACTTTTTAGCCCTCTTTACTGATGCCACAAGCTCCAGCTGAGTTTACCCTGTTGGGCAGGCTTTCTATATCACTAAGAAGACTTGGAAAGAAAAGACGCCCCATTTAAAAGTGAGATGGAACACTATTGTTAATTTGCAGGTAAATTAAATCTGATAGTGCCTGTAGTATAGGAACACATGCAGAGACCCTAGGAAATGTAACGATGGTTTCCAATAAGAATGCCAAACTGAGAGAATTTAATCCGAAGGATCATGTTTTACTGATAATGATCTCCTTGGAGAACACATAGCTGCTTAAGGGGCAAAGGTCATTCAAGGTGATTAAAAGAATAAATATAGTAAATTACAGGAGTAGACAGGCAGAAATTATAAAGATGGAACAAATCTATCCTGTTAATGTGTTGAAGGCATAAAAAGAAATAGAATTTTCTATGGTTAGCTTGCAAGTTGGCACAATACACAAGAGATCAGAGAATTCCTACTTGAAAATCAGCTAGAGGAATTCTTGTCAAAATTTCAGAAAAGTAGGAAATCAGAAAATGTTTATTAAGAAATGAATTTTCACAAACAAGGCTGAAAGAGCTAAACTCACAGAATCTAACACTGAGATAACAATCTTATAGAGTATCAGATTCCAGAAAAAACAGTAAGATAAGACATTCAAATGATGCTCAAAACTGGATTAATAGAAGAGTCACAGAGTGAAAGCAGCATTCCAATAGTACAAGTTCCCAAACCTGATGGAAGTATAAGGTTCTGTGATGACTCAAGGATCCCAGAGTGACTGGAGCAGCCCAACAGTAACAGTTCCTAAACCTGATGGAAGTATCAGATTCTTTAATGACTGAAGGGTCAGAGAGTGCTTGGAGCAGCCCAAAAGTACTAGTTCCTAAATTTGATGAAACCCAGTAGTATTAGTTACTAAACCTGATGGAAGTGTCAGATTCTGTAATGAGTAAAGGGTCACAGAGTGACTGGAGCAGCCCAGCTGTACTAGTTCCAAAACCTGATGGAAGTGTCAGATTCTGTAATGACTCAAGGGTCACAGAGTGACTGGAGCAACCCAAAAGTACCAGTTCCTAAACCTGACGGAAGTATCAGACTCTGTAATTACTTTAGGAAACTGAATAACATTTTGGTGTTTGATAGCTATGCCCAGAATAAATGAGTTGATAAGAACTGAAGAGAGGTTATACACAGACACACACACACACACACACACACACACACACACACAAATATATATATATATATATATATATATATATATATATATATACACAACATATATAAACAGACACATATGTGTGTGTATAGGTTTAGTATCAAAATGTCAAACGGAAAAATAATTTCCGTTCAACACACCAAATAAAAAAAATGAAAGTCAAAATGTATAACACAACACAATGTCGAATCAGCTGAACCAATCCCCTCCCCCACACCCTCTGGTAACTATATATTCCAACTCCAAGGTCACACTACAATGAGGAAAAGGATGAATTTCCCAAACTGCAGTGTACCCCAATATCTATACAGTACTTCAGTTTATATTAGCGAAGGCACAGTGGATTCGCTGATACAAACTTTCAAACATGGAGATGTTCAGAAAGATGGAAATTTGAACATCCATGTTTCGAGTTTTCCATCTGCAGGCATCTCAGCTTGAGATCTTGATAGCAAACTGTGTGGGTGTGTGTGTGTATGTGTGTGTGTGTGTGTGTGTGTGTGTGTGTGTGTGTGTGTGTGTGTGTGTGTGTGTGTGTGTGTATGTATATATGGGTCTAGGACACATGCTCGACTAGCATATGTCCAAATCACAAAACATCAAACACACATACATGAAAGTGCAGAGCGTTTCCATGTATGTGTAGTTCAAAAAAAAAATCTACGTTTCTGTGGGGGGGGCTTCATCCCCCCTGCACCCCCCACACCCCCCTACTTTATTATTCTCACTCCGAGATCACACTACAGTGGGGAAAAGGGAATTTTTCCTTACCCGTACTGTAGTCCAATCTACGAAACAGGCACACATACATGGAAGAGCTTGTCGATGTTAAGCGCTTTCGTGTATGTGTGTTTGATGTTTTGTGATTCGGACATATGCTAGTTGAGCATGTGTCCGGATCCCATATATATATATATATATATATATATATATATATATATATATATATATATAGATGTAAAACACTAGACTTAATAAAAAGGCATTGACAGATACTATTTTCCTACCACTGCTGAAGAAATAAACAGCTATTGCAACCCTAAAGCCTATTTTAGTGCACAGTATTATCATATGGCCTATGTGGACTTTCAGATACTGGTGGATAAAGTACGGAAACCCCACTCATGATATACTGGTAAATGTTTGGATGATCTGACCATTCACTTGCAAGGCTAAGAGACTCACTTATCAAACATGGCAAGATGTGTTACAATCCATAAGGCAGGCAGGCTTGACTGTGAATGCTAAGAAAAGTAAAGTAATTTGGGCATTGTAGAAGCCATGTGTTTGGGCTGTCTTACAGGAAAAGCAGTGAATAAACTACAAATATTAAAAACAGAGGTCATAAAAAAACTGTCCTGCACACTCTGTTAGGAGACAGGTGAAGGTCTTCCTTGGACTGGTGGATACTATAGAAAGTTTATGCACAGTTTTCCAACTATTGCCTGAGCTGTGACAGATCTCACAAAAGGAAAGCCTCTTTTCAAGGTGTAATGATCACTTGAGGTACAGAGAACACTTAAGGACCTATATATTATGTTCAGTAGCGGTGTTAGTGATCCCCGGTTTTAGTAAGGCTTTACCTTGTATATGAGTGCTTCAGTGGTGCACCTTTAGCAGGTGTGGAAGCAGTGTGTCCAAAGATATTCAAAAATGACCGCTGGGGAGCAATGAAACACAAGTACAACTTCAGCTTTATCTAATTATGAAGGTAAACCTCCTAACAACAGCACTGTAGGACATGTTGTAAGTATTCATTTTCAGTCCAGCAGGTCAGTGAAACAAGCAGAAAATAATCAAAATAATCTCCAACCAGGTGTACATTTACAAATAAAAGAATCAGAACAGCTAGTTAAAAGTCTGACGAATAGGAATGTAAGAATGGTATCTCCTAGGATCGCTCTGCCAAAGGGAACAGGAGAGGAAGATGCCATCAGGGATGACAGAGATGTTTATTTCTGTAGGACAGTCATTTCATGTATTTATTCTAAGCTCATTTCCCTCTCTGACCATCATTTAGGAACACTTATTTGTCTATTTATTTACTGACTGACTGATTTAGTCAGTCAGTCAGTCAGTCAGTCAGTCTGTTACTCAGATAGTTAGCTAGTCCCATTTGTTGACCAGCACAGTCCAAGCAAGCTAAACAGGGAAAAAAAAGCTCTACCTTAGTTTACAAAACACAGCTGTACAAAGGTGCAGAAACAATATAACAAGGTTAAGGAGTAACAGAATATTTATTTATTGACATTTGTTTACTTGATCTTTATCAAACCACTAATCGAGTACAATGCTCCCTTCTGTGTGTACCTCATCAGACACCTGCAGCAACTGGAGAGATCACAGAGGTTTCTAACAAAGAGAATCCAGGGTCTCCAAAATATGTCATACATGAAAAGACTGAAAGCCTTGTCACTGCACATTGTATTCTACAGGTTTCTGAGAGGTGACTTGTGCTTGGCCTACAGAGCAGTCTTGGACTCTGCTCTAGTGGAAATGCTGCACATATACTAATCAAAGGGTCTATATTATATCCTCGAATGCTTAAAAAAGTGAACGCTGATTGATCGAACTTATTTTTGCGAAACTGCAAAATATTGAAGCAGCAGAAACTCAAATTTTTTTCCTAGGGAAAGAATTCAGTTGCCCATTTCTGTTGCTTTGGTATTTTCAGTGTTATGGTGGAAAGTTACCAGTCAGATTCAGGTAAGTGTGGATGTGAGTGTTAGGGTGATTTAGGTGAGTTAGGGTTAGGGCTCGGGTTAGGTGTGTGTGCGATTGAGTGGACATGTGGGTTAGGGTGGATTTAAGTGAGTTAGGGTTAGGGAGCGGGTGAGGTGAGTGTGCGATAGTGCGGACCTTAGGGTTAGGGTTTGGGTTAAGGTAAGTGGGTAGTTAGTGGTGTGTGCATAGTTTAGTGTAGGGTTAGGTATCAGATTTTAGGTGTATGTGTGTGGATTTCTGTTTGTTTGGTGTGCTTGTGTTGTGTGTATGTGTTTTGGATCAGCAATTTTTTTGCTGATCTGACAGTTCGAGATTGTAAGCTTTCGCTTAAATTAGGTCGATCAGTCAGCGTTCACTTTTTTAAGTGTTTGATGATATAATATAGACCCTAATCAAATGGGACAAGAGCCACTCACTCCAGAGATCTTAACCTAGCCTGCAACATTAACAGAACATGCTGTAGAGATAGTTATGTCTCCCAGAGATTGCCACTTCTCTGGAATAGGCTCCCACTTCACATGAAGCAGAGCTCCTCAATGACTGTACTTAAGCTCATCCTTGACAATTGGATGGCTGACCATAAATTCACCCAGGGGGTGGCACCTATGTCCCTCATGGATGGGGCATTTGATACTGATCATAGAATTGTTCTACTAACAACAACCATTTAATGATGGTCAATTAGGGTACACATTTTTTTTTACTTGGGTAGGCTTGTAAAGGCCCTAGGGCCATTAGCCTAGTAACCTCTTATGAACCTATGGAAACAAATATCCATTTTCAGTGGAGGCCCAAGGAGAAAAGCTCCAGAGAGTTAAATAACATTAAATAAAACAGTAGCACAGATGTAATTAAAAGGCATATATAGGTAAAATTTGACAGTGGAATACATAGGATACAGTAAAGCATGAGGAGATACCAGTGATGTAATAATGAAATAAAATTGCAATTGCATTTAACAGTCAGTATATACTGAAGTATTCAAAGCAGAGTCTGCTATGCTTGGAAATAATCAAAAAAGATGAAACAAGTCCCCCCTAAGAATGGAGAGAGGGCAACTGTTTGAAAGGGTACTGACAGATAGTATGATGAAAGGTTAGTAAGAATGTAAAGTATTTCTTGATGTAGATCATACAGGTTAGGTGCATGGGCACAGCCATGAGTTAGTGAGAGGTTAGTAACAATGTAACGTATTTGTTAATATAGATCATACAGGATAGGTGCCTGGGCATAGCCATGAGTTAGTGAGAGGTTAGTAACAATGTAACGTATTTGTTAATACAAGTCATACAGGTGAGGTGCATGAGCACAGCCATGAGTTAGTGAGAGGTTAGTAACAATGTAACGTATTTGTTAATACAAGTCATACAGGTGAGGTGCATGAGCACAGCCATGAGTTAGTGGGAGGTTAGTAAGAATGTAATGTATCTGTAACTACAGATCATACAGTAGAGGTGCCTTGGCATAGCCATGAGTTAGTGAGAGGTTAGTGACTATGTAATGTATTTGTTAATATAGGTCATACAGGTGAGGTGTCTGGGCACAGCCATGAGTTAGTGAGAGGTTAGTAACAATGTAATGTATCTGTAACTACAGATCATACAGTAGAGGTGCCTTGGCATAGCCATGAGTTAGTGAGAGGTTAGTGACTATGTAACGTATTTGTTAATATAGGTCATACAGGTGAGGTGTCTGGGCACAGCCATGAGTTAGTGAGAGGTTAGTAAGAATGTAACGTATCTGTAACTACAGATCATACAGTAGAGGTGCCTTGGCATAGCCATGAGTTAGTGAGAGGTTAGTAAGTATGTAATGTATTTGTTAATATAGGTCATACAGGTAAGGTGCCTGGGCAGAGCCATGAGTTAGTGAGAGGTTAGTAACTATGAAACGTATGTGTTAGTATAGGTCATACAAGTGAGGTGTCTGGGCACAGCCATGAGTTAGTGAGAGGTTAGTAACAATGTAATGTATCTGTAACTACAGATCATACAGTAGAGGTGCCTTGGCATAGCCATGAGTTAGTGAGAGGTTAGTAAGTATGTAATGTATTTGTTAATATAGGTCATACAGGTAAGGTGCCTGGGCACAGCCATGAGTTAGTGAGAGGTTAGTAACTATGAAACGTATGTGTTAGTATAGGTCATACAGGTGAGGTGCCTGGGCATAGCCATGAGTTAGGGAGAAATTCATTGACAGAGGACTTAAATACATGGAGGCTGTTTGAATTTGGGTCTGGCTATGCATGGTGGGTATAGACTTTCCATACTTTTTTGCCTTATAGATGTCAAGCAGGTTTTTGTCTTGAGAGCACAGAGAGTGATTTGGGAGATAGTGATGAAGTACTGAGGAGATAGAAGTGCAGGTAAAGGGGTTACATTGTATTTTATGGGTAGAAGAGATTGCACATGAACTAGATGATGTGGGAGTTCTAACCAGATGAGAGCACGTAATGCAGAACAATGATGAACTCTATGTGTCAGGTTCGCTGCAAATCTAGCTTTCTTATTATAGCATTTCTCTAGTTGTAATTTAAGAGAGATCCAGATGTCAGTCAAAATAGGTGAGTCATAGAGAAGTGAGGGTAAAAGGTAGCAGCTTTCATAATTTATAATACACAATGTATACATTTATGGTACACAATGAAACATTATTCTGATATACTGCACGATACAATACAATGATATGTCAGCAATTACCCAATATACACTATCATGATTTGAAAAAATATGCTAATTGATTGGAGATTTGAGGATAGGATTGCAGAATAAAGGTAAGATATAGATCAGTGCTTTTATTTTGGCAGGAGTACATATGTATATAACCGAAGACTATGCTGAGTATCTTGAAATAGCTAGTGTAGTTATGAGTGAAAAGACAAGAGTGTGCAAGTTATGTTTTTAGACAAGAGTGTGCAAGTTATGTTTTTTTTTGACAACATTAAATTTATAGAAGATATTTTCACAACATTACATATTCTATGGGAACTGTTTCTGCTGTAATATCAGTGCAGATAGAATTTTGTTTGGTAGCTACAGGGACTAAATAAAGTGAGTCATTGTCTAATTTATGATTTAATGTTTTTTTACAAAAAGGTATCTCTGGCATGCCAGCAAAATGGACCTTTGGTTAGAACATTAATAGAATAAAACATTGTTTATTTGTAAACCTAGTTTAAGTTTTATTACACAGAACTTGCCCTGTGATACCAATCATGATACCAAGCTAACAAAAGGAATAACTGTTAGGCATCCCCTTCATTTGACTTTAGCAAATTTTGAGACAACTTGTGAAAATGAAGTGTTATCATTACCCAGCCTGAACATCACAGGACTGGAGAACAATTATATGTGATGAAGGCAGATTATGCAGGAGGAACTGTTTCAGTGGATTTGTCTAGATAAAGGAGCTTATTTGTGCTTTTTAGCAAATATCATCAACTATAAACAAATAATATAGGTGGACATTCCAAAAGTCTACAAACACACTGGTAATGTTTTTTTTTTCAGAACCATTATCAAGTTAACGGCATTTGCCCTGATGATTGTGAATTTATGTATGTAAATCATCCCAGACTGTCTGTTTTTTTTTTAATCTTAAAAATGAATATCTTTAGAATTATCCTTACTTTTAGGACTAATGTTTGCAAGTTTGATGTATCTGGACCAGGTGTTAATTGACATAGAGCAGGATAACTATTTTGTTTTCATGTGTGAACCATGAATCTTTCTTTATAAATTAAACGATTGTCCCCCATTTTTGTTACACCTGATGTAAAAGATTTATATGCCATGACTCCCAATCCACTGGTAGTCAAATGGTTTGGGAATTACCTTATCCTTACCAATGCTTTAACTAGCAGCACCACTGATGTATAAGTTCTTATTTATTAGAACTAATTTCGTGAACAGCCTTTTTTTTCCATTTTAATGAGCTTTATTACAATCACCAACATGCGGCAATGAGTGTGGGGACCATGCCAGCCTTCGTAATTTATTTCTTAGTGAATGAAACAGTAAGTTTATTTATGAATCTTATTGTGTGGAATGATACATTTTTGACTGCTTTTTTTGTTCATATGAGCAGGTGTAATTGATTTGCTTAATGAATATTTAAGGGTTCCTGACTGAAATGTCATTGCTCATAATGCCAAGTCTGCATGTCCTTCCCGCAGTCGAGTGCGCGTTCAAAAGATACGAGTTGAATGGGCGTGCCTTCGTTGAAGGTTGGGCATCGGGCTGGCAACTCGACACCATAAAAACCAACTGCCAATCATTAGCGGACCGGAGTTCTGCTGTGGCGACCCCTAACCGGAAAAAGCCGAAAGACAAACAACAACAACCATTATGACAAAAAAAAGCACAGAACATGATGGAGGAAAAGCAAATATCAAACATCCCTTTTCTCCTTTACGGTTATGTGTTGCAGGGGGGAAATCCCCCTCCCAATACTCCCCAATGAGTATTAACTCTGACATTGCCATACCTCCAAGGAAAGGGAATATTCCAAGAAATGGCCATCTCAGACACTGTATATGTAGGTATTTTTTTTTGGCTATTCAGTCTCAGTGTTGCTTTCAAACAGTTACCAGTTATAAATTATGAGTCACACTATGCCCTTCCTTTCTTTTACATGAAAGCAAACTACTTCCTCTATGCAGTTTTTTGACATTAGCATTTATGTTACTAAAGAAAGAAAGACTTGTTCATAACTCTGGTGTACAAGACATCAATTCTTCTTTTCTCAGTAGTTATCTGCATGTGAAAAATGCATATATTAAGAATAATGTCATAAAGGAGAAAAAAATTGGGGTGTCAAAACTTGTAACAAATTATTCAAATATCCATGAAGATTTCAGTGCTTTAAACCATTTTTAGAGGAACTGTAATAGGGATTATTGTAGCGGACATCAGCATATTTGTAAACTGCAAGCCAAACTTTGATTTTGCATGCTAGTAGTGCAAATGACAAATTCAATGCTGAGAATGATAGAAGTAACAACAACAATGCGTTTGTTCTAGGACATAGCATGGATGAACTAGGTATAACTGATGTCATTAGACCAAACTGAGAAATTAAAATCTTATACAGAGTTATATATGACTGTAGAGAATGAACTGTTCTTCATTTACAAAAAGCACAGTAGTCTAACACCATGTTGTTAGAAAATAATCCCATGTCAATAAAAGTGTATTCATTCATGCAATCTAGGACAAACCCCTATGGGTTTTGCCCCCATTGTCAGTATATCATTGTTTTCCCTATTGTATTCCTACACCCCATTATAACAGCATCCTGGGGTCTACTTACTATATCAACTGTGTCTCAAGTGGAGCTGAGTCCTTATCCACTTCCGACATCTACACCCTGGTAGAACACCTCACAGACCACTACAAATGCTGTAGAGACATAAATGCAGAGGATTGATACTTCAGGCATTTCACAGTAGATTTTTATTTTAGGAAATTTAGATACTATGTTGTTCTTGGTATGCTTTTTAATTCAGCAAGGAGATTTTGACACTATGCTTAAGAAAAAAAAACAGCTTTGTTTAAAAATCATAGGTTTTCTTTGAATTAATGACAGTTGGAATAGTTATAAAAATGAAACCACTCAGCAAGTAATTTCTATGGATTGAAATGAATTATTCTCCATAACTCTGATAATGTTTTCTTTTGACATTTACCTATTTTGCTGTATTTTACTTGCTTCATTGGTTTTAAATATCTTGTGTCATCTTATTAGTTATTAATTTTAGTTAGTTTTCTAATTGTCATGTGATTATGCACGCATTTCATATTCTGAAAAAGTCACTGTCAACTTTCTGAGATAAAAGTGCTCAAAAAAATCAATATTTATTTCTTGTGAGTACTGCTTTAAAGTGTATATTTTAGATAACACAATCTGAACACAAGATAAATAATAAAGACTGCATATAATTTTAAATGAATTTGTCCTGATGTTGTATAAACTCGTGCAGTTGTATTGATATTGCACTATTTTTTAGGATAGGCCTCAACATCTGTTCTCCTAGGCTTATATATCAATGTCCTTAAATCACTATAGTTTATGTCCAAAAGCTGTTCATTCCATAAATTACATTTTCATAATAATTTTTAATGTCATTCGTATGTATTTTATCACTATGCTTTATTATTCTAACTATACAATGTTTTATGCACTACCTTGTTTCTTTTTTATTCATAGGAGTTTTTTCCTCAGTCCTCCTCTAAAAGTGTGTCACAGCCGAGCTGAACAACCCATTCCTCTGTTTATATAATGAAAATGAGTATTACAAATGTTATACACCTTCTGGGAAAGGAATGAGGAAACTGGGTTTATACAATTACACAACAAATGCAAATAAACTAGTACTTCCAGAAACTTGAATCTCTTGATAACAAAGTACTTAACCAGTGACCCTGAAACAATCATGCATATATAATAAAATATTAGATAATCAATACATTTATTATTGACTAGTCCTATATTTTTCTAATGTTCTTATATGTTAGGTATTTGATTTCAGGAAGTTGGTTTAATTTTATTGAGGCTTTCTCCTTAACTTCTAGGACAAAGGGGATCTCACAGAGGAAAGGGCACCTTTAGTTTGTGATTGCAAAGAGTGATAGTTTCAAGACCCAGGGAGGGCAATATTTTCTGTCTAGCACTTTTTCTTAAGTTGGCCAACATTGTAATTTTCTTTGGGATGAGAGTCTAGAATAGATTGGCATATTTTATTCTGCATGGTTTGGAGTTGGGTATTGTTATATGAGACATTAAAGAAATTGGACACCAGGTCATGTGACATAGAAGGATCAAGCTTTGACTGCAATCTAGGTGACAGGTGTTTGATTAAAGGCACAGGTGCCAGAAAATATAGGGGGGCATGGATGGGCTTGTGCAGGCAGTGGCAGGTCATCAATTCTGGGAGATAGTCTAATTAACTGCCATAGTACATTATCTGTTTTAATTTCACTTACAGTTTTCCCCCACTGTCTGCTAATAGTCATCTCCTTCTAGGCCAATTGGCTCATTTGTTCCTTAGCACCAGAGTGAGTGTCATCTGAGAAGAGCTGTCACTGAGGCAGCCATCAGGGTGGTTTGTACTTTTTTTCGATATACCCTACTTGCCATGTACACTCTGGCACCCTGAAGTAGGTGCGGCATGCAGTGAGTTGATGTAATGGAGTGGTCCCTCATTTTTACAAGAGACGTGCACCAGAAAACAGCTCTGCCCATCAGCCTTGAACACTGGAGGTACTCTCCCAGTCTCCAATGGAGAAATCTAAGCTCCTCATGTGGTCTCCAAGTACATGCACCCCCAACCCCAAAAGACAGAGAGAGAGAGAGAGAGAGAGAGAGACAAGTGTGCCACATCAAGTCCTCTCCCTTTTCCTCTTTGATTGGACCTTCCAGTCTCCCAGGGCCACTAGTAGAACCCCAGGCCCATACGTCTCATTCATCGCTGCTTTTCTCTGCACCATGAAGCCAGGGTATCCCGTTTATTGCTTTAGTATGAAAGTCTAAAAGAAAGCTGGACCCTAGGATATTTGATGTTCTGTAGCTGCAATACTGTCCTTTTTTGGGAGTGAGTTCCATGGAGTTCTAAGGAATGTTTTAGTTTGGGGAAGTACCAAACAACATGGCTAACATATTTCAAATGCTTACTGTTAGCAGGATGCTTTGCATTGATGTGATTTTGTGATTTCTTCCAAACTTAGGCTGAGAATTTGGCAGGTTTGAGGAGGATTAAGTCATGTAGTTAAAGAGAGAGACAGAGAGAGAGACAGAGATCCATTCTCTTATTAAGTCAGATCAGATATTATGTTGCCAGGGAATAAGGAAAAGAGGATAGAGGGTAAGTCCAGATTCAGAGGAGACACCTGGGTAAATGCATCCATGTCAGATGATTTGAAATGGGTAAATACCAGGCTAGCTTCCCTCATACATAGGTAGATAGATAGGTACTAGGCTAGCTTCCCTCATACATAGGTACATAGGTAAGTACTAGGCTAGCTTCCCTCATACATAGGTACATAGGTAAATACTAGGCTAGCTTCCCTGGTACATAGGTACAAAAGTAAGTACTAGGCTAGCTTTCCTCATACATAGGTACATAGGTAACTACTAGGCTAGCTTCCCTCATACATAGGTACATAGGTAAATACTAGGCTAGCTTCCCTGGTACATAGGTACATAAGTAAGTACTAGGCTAGCTTCCTCTCGTACATAGGTACATAGGTAAGTACTAGGCTAGCTTCCAGTGTACATAGGTACATAGTTAAGTACTAGGCTAGCTTTCCTCATACATAGGCACATAGGTAAGTACTAGGCTACCTTCCCTCATGCATAGGTGCATAGGTAAATACTAGGCTAGCTTCCCTTGTACATAGGTACATAAGTAAGTACTAGGCTAGCTTCCCTCATAGATAGGTACATAGGTAAATACTAGGCTAGCTTCCCTGGTACATAGGTACATAAGTAAGTACTAGGCTAGCTTCCCCTCATACATAGATACATAGGTAAGTACTAGGCTAGCTTCAATTGTACATAGGTACATAGGTAAGTACTAGGCTATCTTCCCTCGTACATAGGTACAAAGGTAAATACTTGGCTAGCTTCCCCTGTATATATGTCAGCATTCCTGACAAGCTTACCCAAATCAACTTTGAAACCACTAGACCAAACCTTCAACCCAAGTACTGGTGGCTAGCTTCCCTAGTACATAGGTATAGGTAAGTACTAGGGCAGCAAGCTGCCCTTGTTCATAGGTACATAGATAAGAACTAAGCTAGCTTCCATTGTACATAGGTACATAGGAAAGTACTTCGCTAACATTCCTTATACATAGATACATAGGTAAGTACTAGGCTAGCTTCCCATGTACATAGGTATATAGGTAAGTCTTCAGTTAGCTAGCTGCCCTTGTTCATAAGTACATAGATAAGTATGAGGGTAGCTGCCCTTATTCATAGCTACACAGGGAAAAACTATTCTGACTTCCCTTTTCCATATGTACTTAGGTAAGTACTAGGCTAGCTTCCCTCATACATAGGCAAGTACTAGACTAGCTTCCCTTGTTATAGGTACATAGGAAAGTACTAGGCTAGCTTCCCTCGTTCATAGGTAAGTACTAGGCTAGCTTCCCTCAATCATTGGTAAGTACTAGACTAGCTGCCCTTGTACATAGGTACACAGGTAAGTACTAGCTAGCTGCCCTTGTAGATCAGTTTAAGCTTAGCCTTTTTCCATTTTTGTACTTGAAATAACCTATCTTATTTGGTCACAGATTCCCAATACCCAGCCTGTGTTCGATAATTATATATTATCCCTAGAGAGAATAACTGGGATCATACCATAGATAATTTGAGGGAACCCATGCATGGGATAAAGCACTTAGAAGCTGCATCAGTCCATTAGTAGTACAAGGGCAGGCCTGGGGTAAATTTTCTGTTTCCCATCCATAGATCTAAGTTGTGCTTGAATATGGACAGAGGTGAACTTTGTTATATGTGGATGGGAAGTCTTTTCCACAGTTATCCTCTGCGAGATATACCTGTCCCCCCAAACCATTCTGTTGATTTTGGAGAAAAGTTTTAGATCTCTAGACCGAGTATTTCTGATGCCATTTGACTTGCTGATGTGCAGTAAATCCATCAGTGGGCCAGGGGATGCCTTGTATGCATAAACAGGTCACCTCTTAGCAGTCTAAGATACCAAGTATAGTGACAGGGCTTTGAGCCTGCACATGTAAGACATGTTATTTTGGCCTTGACTCTTTTTAATAAGGTATTGCTGTGGGTGTTCAGGTAGTTCCATATGTCCTGACAGATACATGACAAAGGGGGTATTATATTCAGTGACAGGCCTAATGAAGGCTGAGTAGAGGGGAGCAATGACATAATTATATCTAGGCATAATCCTTTTGTTTTTAAACTGTGCAGTATATAAGGACTTTCTTACAACAATAGACACATTTTGGTCAAAAGATAAGTCACTGTCTACAATAACTGGGCCAACTCTTAGGAGTGTATTGCCAATATAGTCATTCCTAGCTTGTAGTCATCTGAAAACATACTCAGCCAGAGCCCTTTAGTACTGACTTTTACTTACAAAAATGTAGATGCCATACAGGAGAAGTTTCAGCACAGAACCCTGACGGACTCCACTGGAGATTGGTCTCTTGGTGGAGATATCTTCCCCTATTTAAATTATCTGCATCCTATCCATGAAAAACTTGGCAATCCAACAGGTGACACAGGGGCTTATTCCCAGTTTATTTAGCCTTTCTACTATGCCTGAATGAATTATTGTGTCAAAAGCATTGGCCAGGTCAAGGTATTCAGACTGTACCATTTTTCCTTCATCCATTACCATGGTGACCTTTTCAAAAAATACACCAGGTTGGGTCAGCATGACCTTCCCTTGACAGATCCAAACTAAAATGGATCTAATGTTTGAAGGTCCCCTATGTTCTTATTGATTAGTTCCATGATAAGTCTTTCCATGAATTTGCATATGAGGCTGGTCAGACTTATGGGTCTGCAATTGCCTGAGTCTATGGAAGGTCCTCTCTTATGCAGGAGAATGACTGTAGCTGTTCTTCATTTGCTTGGTACAAAACCTGTATGGAGCTGAGATTGAGCGGTGTTGTTAAGGATATGGCTCAGTCATGCTTTGTGCTATTTAAGATGCAGCCAGGAATATTGACAGGAGTTTTTTGCTCTTGATAGCACTTTTATGACTTGGTCTTGTGTAATTGCTGGAGATGAGCTGGTTTCAGGTATATCTTGAGGGACAGATGGAAGTGAGAGAGGGTAAAGTTAGAGCTAAATTTATCAGCTAGTAGGTTTTCTATATCTTCAGAGTCAGTGTAGACATAATTCACAATCATCACAGCGCATTGCTGGGTAGTGCTGTTGAGATTACAAACATAACTAAAAATGCCAAGAGATTGTCTTCACCTTTGGTAGATATTTTAGGCTAAGACTTGGCTTTGGTGGATTTTATTAATCTCCTGAGTGTTTGTTTATTTCAGTGACAAGGGCTCTAACATTCTGGGAGTCAATCTTATTACTTTTGGTCAAAATTCATTTCCTTTTATGATAAAGCTTGTTGATATTATGGTTCCACCTTGGGGGTTTGTTTTGGGAAGGTTGTTCTGCACTTGTTCCTATGGGGTACATAGGGGGGCTTCTGCTATAGGACTACAGGACTGCAGCCCCCCAGCTGCAGAAAGAAGAAAAAAATCAAAAAAATTTGTGAGTCCTGGAACTCCATGCTTGTGTACTTGGAGTTCCTAGAACTCACATAACTCTAGACTGCTGTGTCAGCAGTCTGGATAGGGGGGAAGGCATCTCTGCCCTGCAGATGCCCAGAAGTCTATGCGGCAACGACGGCATAGAATGGAAGAACTCCGGACTGCGTCATCTGCAGGCTGGAGCCTGCTCTCGTGGGGAAACCAGCTGGGAGGACAGTTGAGCCTACAATCTCATGGGGAACCAGCTGTTAGCTTGCATGGGACTTGGGAAACACTGAATGGGACTGACTGAGAATAAACACTCACTGAATGCAGGTAACTGATACTGCAGAAGAACTTGTGTGTGTAAAATGCCCCAGTTGCTATATACTGATGGTTAGATACATGGTGGTGGGCTTCAACCCTGTACCTTGCATGCAGGTGGCAAGAGCCTGAATTCCCTACCCACCACCATTTGTAAAACAGATTTTTGCCTCATATTTGTTCTGTTTGGTTCCTCATAAAATCTGTGGTTTCTGTATTTTTTTCCCTTACACAGTTTGTAGTGCAGTGGTGCAGTGGTAGCATTGTTGCTTGACAGCTACAGATTCTCTGGTTTGATTCTTGGCTGGGGTGCCTTCTGTGTGGTGTCTGCATGTCCTCCCTGTGTTTGTGTGGGTGTGCTCTGGTGTCTTTATGTGTCTGGAGTGTTTTCCACTGGGCCTGATGTCTTCCCATCTTACAAAGACGTGTCTGGAGTGTTTCTCCCTTGACCTCTGCTGAAAATTGGCTTTTGTTCCAAGTCAGACTTTCCTGGTTAACAAATGTTAAATAAATAAAAATGACAAGCATTTGAATTTCAGATTTCATATTCTTCAGAAAGTACATTGTAACATAAAACATTTTATTCTAGCAATTTTCTAAGTTTATAAGATGGATATTTGAAATTTGTCCCTATTTTTGGGATTGTATTCCCCCATTATTGGCTTCATCCAGGTTTTTTGTGCTAAGGTTGAGAGCTGTGGTGAGAACTGAATTCACTGAATATGTTTGGGGCTGTATTCCCCATTACTGGCTTTGTTCAGGTGTTATGTGCTAAGGGGTTGACAGATACGGTGAGAACTGAATTCACTAAATGGTAGCCATTTAAGTTTCAGTCTTCCTTTCTTTCACAAAACAGCTGATTTGGCATAGTGGTATGTTGCTCTAACTGTTTTGCACACAATCCTGGGTTCAAGTCTTGGCAGTGAAATGTATGGGGGTAACACAGCCGTTTATTCTAGCAACTTTCCAACATTATACAAGCAATGTTTAAAATGTGCCCCTGGTTTGGGGGCCATTGCCCCCCCCCCCAATACATTTTGGCTTTTTCCAAATTTATTGTGCTGCAAAGTTCAGAGATACAGCTGAGAGTCAAGTAGATTTTACAAGCAACTGAGAGCTGCAGGGGAACAAAAGTTTAGTGGTGTTTATGCTGAATCTGGTTGCATTGTTAATAGCACAACAGGTAGTGTACTTACATTTGATGCAGAAAGCTGTGGGTTCTACTCCCACAGTAGGTAGATGCATTGCTTGTACTGCGTTGTAAAGGGGATGGATACTGCAGTTCTTCTTGGCGAAGATACCTAGTAACTATGAACCTGTTATCAGTTTGCCATCCATTCACTATTGCAATATTACTAGCAATTTATTCCTCAAGGGCAACCGGAACTTTATTTGTAGATGAAACAATGAAATATAAAGTTGTTTTCTAACAGCATCCTCTTCATTAGTTACAGATCTCTTTAATGTGGAATTATTTAGATGACTTTTACTTCTTCAGAGATTGTGCATATTTACTGATATTGGTGGACTGTAGAAGTTTGAGTAGATATGATGGAAATGTTCTGAATTGGGCAGTTTTGTCATTATTGGTGCATGCATTTTGTTTCATTGTTTACTGGAAAAATGTTCTAAACAATAAATTTAAAATGCCCTCTAACTGTATTGTATTGTACAAGTCTCAGGTTTTACCTCATATCATGCGTTCCATTCCCAACAATACACCACCAAAAGCGAAGGGGGTTATCCCATCATCATTACACACACCTCAAGACTAAGAGCTCTCATAAAATCATCCAAGCAAATTTTCGAGAGAAAATAAGCTAAAGACTCAAAGACACAATCATAAGGCCTTCTTTAGCTATAGCAGAAGGGAGGAGGAACTCCCAGATATGCTCAGAACTAGTTCAAAAATGATGATTAGATATCTGACATCACACAGACATTGCCAACATACTGGCTGACGGGTTCAGTGCAAACTTCTCCCCTCCCCCAGGAGAGAATATATCTATAAAACATTGCAGCCCCCAAACATCTCCAGCGCCACTCCTGCTCTCTCTCTCCAAACAAAAAAAATCCAATCATTGAAAACTCATCAGCTTAAATGTTAACCCACATCACAAGATGGGGATGCAAAGCTGAGTGACAGCTGACAAAGTTTGCAGATGACTGCAAACTGGGCGCCTAGTAAGAAAATAGAAAACACAGACAGACTTCAGAAGCAGAGGTCAAAGCGGATAACTGGTGCGGATAGAGCCGGGCCTTAAGTTAAAAAAAAAAAATAAAATACATATTCCCTTTGGGAAAGGTTAAATATAATTTAATGCAATCAGGAAGGTGTATCAAAGAGCACATGTATGTTTCAGGTACAAGGGGCCTATGATTTGAAAACAGCCCAAAGTTAATTTTTATCTGCCACTAGCAAAATGTATTTTCTTTAAATGTGGGTTTCAATACTGTTTCAATGAATGCGAGTTTCAAGGGCAGAGATGTTTTAATGTTAAGTCTATTTTCATTGTGAGACTGCATTGATTTGTTTAGCAGATATCTATTAGCGTGTGTGCTGTAAAATACAAAATAAAACTTTCAAATGAAATCCAAATAATCTCAGAAGTAAAGCAGTATGCACATTACAGAGTTTATGGTAAATGGGGCGAAATAACCAAGGAAAGAGACATTGGAATGGCTGCAGGGGGGAGACTCCATTTGACCATGATTTTGTGAGGGGGGGCAGCAAACTCAAAGACAGCCCCAGTTGAACTATACCTTTCAACTGTCCAGATTTTTGCAGAATGAATAGATTTTTGCTTCTTATTTTTGGTTTGTTCTTCATAAAATGTGTGGTTTTCTGGCAAATCATTTAGAAATGAAGTCACTAAATAATGACAGACATTGAATTTCAGACGTCATAACCTTCAGAAAAATGCATACTAAGGCAAGACCTGTTATTCTATCAACTGTCTTAAGTTTATACAAGAGCAATTTTTAGTACTGTTTTTATGTTTCCCCAATATGTTTGGCCTTGTCCATATTTCCTGCATTAAGAGGTTGAGAGGCACATGCAAATACATTGCTTTATAGAACTAGGAATATGCAAACTCTCAACTGTCCCCAATTTTGGCTCAAAATGTTGCTCTCCCCCTAATAATCCCGCTGCAAAATGACAATTTTGGAAGAAAATGTGGCAAGTTTACAATTATAAATAACTGTAATTATCAGAGTTATATATTACTTTTATTTCAGAAATGCATGTAGATTCTCTTATTTTGTCAGCTGCTTAAGACAACAGTATTAATATTAAAAAGGTGTCCCTTCTTTGACAGGTTCCCAGCTGTATTGTGTGGCAATTTTATATATTTTGCATCACATTTTTGGTCTGTTTTTCATAAAATTGTGGTTTTCTGGCAAATTAGTGACAAATCATTAAAGAATGAAGTTAGAAAATAACGACAGACATTTGAATTTCAGATTTCATACCCTTCAGAAAATTCATACCAATGCAAGATCTACTATTCTGTTATCTTTATAAGTTTATAAGAACAATATTTAAAAGTTGTCCTTATTTTTGGGCTTGTGTCCCACTTCTGTGTATGGCTTTGTCCAGATTTCTTGCTCTGAGGTTGAGAGGTATGAGTGTCAGAGCCATCACCGTCAGCCAAAGACATTTCAAATTGTGACATATTTGTTGCACCCCACTCCCCCATGTAGTGACTCTGGATGTGTCCAAACAAGTCAAGGAGCAGTTATGCAGTGTAAGTGTGCAGAGTATTCCCCCATCCAAGGTAGACACAAGTATGACAGTGGCTTTTCATCTGTCCTTGATTTTGCATAATGTTCTGGTTTTCTGTCATATTTTATACTGTTGATTTATGCTTCTTATTATTCAGAAAATGCATGCTGTCGCAGTGCCCTGTTGCTCTCTGTTTAAGTAGCAATGCTTTAATGACCATCAGGTAAGCTTGTCAGAGATTGTAAGGATGGAAGTAAGCTTTAATAAGCATACTGTTAAATTACTACCAACATTGAAAGCCTTTTTGTTGTTGCCATGCAGAGAATATTTACATAACTAGATAACGTATAAGCCTTAGGTATTGAAATGCATATGACAGTATTTGTAATAAAGGACAGTATTACAGTTATTTTAGAAGCTCATTACATTTGTTGGAGACTTGCAGTCATCTTTGCAGACTTTACCTGTAAACTAAACTGCCAATCTATCATGTGTGGTCCATAACTTGTGCAGTAATCCTTTAAGCAATTTATCTTGAGCTTGTTTCTTGTTTGCTGTTTATTTTTTACTTTGATCATGTCTTCTCCATGAAACAAGTAGTTAGTTGTTGTCAGGCAGCAGGTCTTTTTTGGATAAGAAACATTTTTACAAGTGGGGGTATCACAGAGATTGCTACTTTCAGCATGTTACTTGGTAATTTTATAAAGCTGAATATAAATTATAATTAGAACTGCAGTGCAAGGAGAAGTGGTTTGAGTTGAGTTGAGTGCTGCTTGTTTTTTTATACTTGATTTTGACTGGCATTCCAGTAATGTATTTAAAAAGTAATTTATTTTTTCATGCCTCACAACCTTTGCGTTTCCATCTAGATATTAAGTAAGCTGTCATGTAGCCAATGCATTGAAATATTTTTTTCTTCTACACTTTATTTTGTCTTGATTGGACTCTCATAATGTTGGTTTGGCACCCAGGGCATCATATTTAATTAATGTTCCAGTTGTTGTGGTTTTGAGCATAGCTCCACCCCTTTCTAGTTGGCCACACCCCTCCCCATTGGCCCCACCCATTCAGTCATCTCCTGCAGCCCCCCTTTAATTTGAAGTCAGCAGCTGCCACTGGGGGTACAGTTGCATCTAGGTAGTTCTTTATTATTGGACTAAACACTATTTTACTTGGAATATTCCAATTATCCATCATTTAACTATGATACTTATACCACCATAAATAAATATATATGTCAAGCACTCGCTACTTTTCATTAATGCATTCTCACTACACCTGATTGTATGTATTCTTTATGATAGGAACAAATATTTTGGACCTGATTATTACAAAAACAGTATAATTATGGTCTGTGCCTATAACTGCAACCTTCTTGGTTAAGTCTGGCCATTGCACAATAGTTCTTATTGTTATAATCCAGCACCAAATACTCACAAACCTTACCACCTTCAAAGATTTATATAAAGCAGACTTACTTCAACTATATAATTATCATGAAGAGTTTCAGGCGTCTGTCTCACCTTGAAGACCCAAAAGCAAACACTACTGCTTTTATGGAGCAGTTGTATTTTCACCTCAGTACCTACAGTGAGACATCATCCCCTATCCATAACAAATACAGAGCCAAGTCCAGAAATAACCCCCATTGGTGGAACCTTAAAAGAAAAGTTTTTCAATAAGAAAAAAAAAATGTTCTCCCTCAAAAACAAATTGAAAAATGCACACCTTAAAACAAAATCCAAAAGCTAAATAAAGGACTTAGAAAGCAATTAAAATCTTACAAAGCCAAGTATGAATTCAAAATTGCCTCATTTGTCAAAGACAAATCACAACTCCTTCTTCAATGGTATCAGGAACAACTCCCAGCACTGCTCTGAGCTGATAAATAACAGCATTACCCACACTGCCCACGAAGATGTAGTTGACATTTAAAATTTAGGTCAGATTTCTTCTGCCTCCTATTTCCACCTAGCCTACACATGCTTGATCTCTTGATAGCCTCTCCCAAACATCATCACTGAACAAGTCCTAAAGACTGTCTCAGAGTTGAAAAATACTAGCTAATTGGGGCCTGACAATGTGCTGGAATCTTTCCTTGCCAGTATGAAGAACTGTCTCACTGACCCACTCCACAACCTTTTCATTCTCAGCCTCTCATCTGTCTTTGTGCCTGGGGCTTGATGAATTATGATGGTCATTCTACTACACATGAATGGCCCAACCACTGTCCCTGGTAACTATATATATCAATAAGCCTTAATCTTTAAGGCAATGGAATGGATGACTGTGGACCTCATCAGCATTGAAATTGTTGGCCTAAAGTCAGTTTGGGTTTGTGAAGAGTAGATCCTTTCTGCTAAACCTGGTTGACATCTTTGAAAAAATCTCACTGAATCCTTGGATAAAGGTAAGTTAGTACTCAATGTTTACCTCAACTTAGCCAAAGATTTCTGTACCACTCCTCACTCAGGCAACTTAGAAAAACTTACTAAATTAACGCATTACTGCTTAGTGATGCCTCCCCAGGTGTTTCTTTGGTTACATCGTACTGACTTCTCCAGGTGTCTAAAATAGTCTGTTCATATTTATGTCAATAATTCCAAAGCATGGCACACACAAGTGGTTGGAATGTTTCTTTTTAAAGATTACGTGATGAGCAACACAACTACATAAATATTTGACCTCTGTAGCTGGACAAAGCCTTTATTTTACTCAATTGCCAAAGTATGGAATGCTCTCCCTTCTTCAATCACTCAATTAGACAGTATAAAACCATTTAAATCTGCAGTAAAAAAAACACTACCTTAACCATTAGACCTGCCCATGTGTACATGTCACTAAGTCTCCATGAGTAAAGTTAACCATCCAACTTACTTTTATCTTTTTGCTACAAACCTAAGTCTTGCTTCCTCTTAGAAATTCTTTACAAGCCCTACCAATATCAGTTTAAAAGACTAATTTATTTCACTTTACTAACTTCTCCTAATATTACCTCTAGAACTGACTACTGCTAGATCAACGCATTTCCTGCTTTAAATGTACCTATTGTCAGATTGATTGTATAATTTTCTGCATGTTAATATGACCAATTTGTTATCTTTAGCTGTAATGTTAGTCTGTACAAAATTGTAATGTCAGGCTGTTCTAAAACTAAATACTATCTCTCTGTACTATACAATTCATGACAATGATGTTTAATATTCTCTGTCTTCCTGGAGCTTTTCTCCCCGCGCCTCCACTAAAAATGGGTTTCTAACCCAGTGGACTTTCCTGGTCAACAAATGTCAATAAATAGTACAGCTACAGAGATATTAATTGGTCATATACTATTTATATTGTCATAATCGTCATATTTGTCTGAATATGTCAACAAGAAAGTAACTCCGGCAGAACTGCTTAGCTTCATGTGAAAGGTCAGAGAGGGACAAACAAAGTGCTGCTGGCAGTATGTGTGTAGCTTGATTACTTACTGAGATATTGTATGTTGTTTGCATAACATTGCAACATTAATATGTATTATTTTTATTAGGGATTAATATATAATTCAGTTCAAGACCTATAATCTAAGGAATACTACAACTGTAAAGATTTTTTTTTTTTTGCTGAATAGTTTATCACTTAAATTTGTTTTGTAGCCCTTATGTCTCCAGAGATTTGGACGTGTTTGAAATGTGAGGACAGAACTTGTTTTTTTCATTGGAATTTACAGACTACAAACCTTCACAGTTCTACTGGGGTGAATGAGGTTAAATGTAACACCCCTAATATTACCTGACAGATAACAAACTGGCTCACAGACAGAACCTAGAAAATTAAGGTAAGTGGCACACTCTTTTCAAAAGCGCTCATTAGCAGTGGTGTCCCCAAGGCTCAGCACTAGGGGCCACTCCTATTTCTATTTCTCTGATGTCAAAGCTGATGTCATGATCCTTTGTCTGACTTAGTCTGCCAATAACAGTAAACTTGCTGCGATCATGACCTCTGCCACAGGCTGGTGAGAGTCGCAGAGGTAACTGAGTTTGTTAGGAAGCCTTTCACTTTACAGGCCTAGACTTTCAAGTAAAAACAGTGCACAGTTTATGTATAACATTCCCCTATATTCCACCCTTTGGCAAACATAAATATATTTATACCTACCATGTTCAAACATGACAAAAATACACCATTGACTATACTAGAAAGGTTATTTTTAAAACATTTTCATTTTATGAATAAGAATTTCTACCACATTAATGGTACCAACCTCAAAACAGACATAGTGGTCAGAAACTTAGAAAAACTTATCCAGTTGTTGAAAATTAACTTTCCCTTGACCATCATGTAGCTACTATTGTTATTAAATACTCCTTTTTTAGCTCAGATGTTGACTAAGGGTGTTTATTACAGGTGCTGTTGACTAAACATATTTATTACAGGTGCTGTTGACTAAACGTATTTATTACAGATGATGGTAACTAAGGGTATTTATTACAGGTCCAGTTCCATTATCAGCGTGTACCTGTCCAAATGCAATTCAGTTTGAAAGACCACAATATTTTATCATTAGCAGCAGCACCCCCCCTTTCCAATTTTCTCCATGAGGTTGGGGTGTTGTGTCAACTGTTGTCATCTCTCTTGATCCAATGCCACTCTCCTACTTTGTCTAACAGCTATTCTTCACTGTTACAGGTTTTCTCTCTCACAAACCATCCACCTCTTTTCTTGATGCCTATGTTTCCTCCGGCCTTCTTTCTGTCTGCCTCAAATCTTTTCCATTAGATTGTCTTCTGTTTTGCTGCAAATGTGCCCAAACCACAGTAATCTGTTCTCTTTGACTTCTTCTGCAATAGAAGGTATTTTGCCTTCTACTCTGATGTCCTAATTTATTTGTCTGTCCCACAGTGTGCATCCTTCCACCCATGACAGTCACTTCATCTTTAGCACCTCCAACTTTCTCAGCTGCTGCCTTTACTGCCCAGGTTTCTATACCATACAGTAGTACTGGTTATGCCACTGTTTCTTACATCTTACTTTTCAGCTTATTTGGCATTCTTCTGTCATACACTACCCATGACACTCTGTGCCAGTTGGCTGCAGCCCCACTGATTCTAGCTTTGACCTCTTCATTCACGTTTCCCTTCTCCTCAACTACCCCTCCCAGATACCTGAAGCTGCTAACCTGTTCCAATATTTTCACCTCCTCTATTTCAATTCTCAGCTTTTTCTGATTTCCCCATTTACTGTCATTATAAAGTACAGTTGTGCACACTTACCATAAATGTAGATGTTCGAGTGTATTCACTGTTGCAGTCATCACACTTGGGTTATCCTGCCAGGGGTAGCCCTCAGTTGGCCCGAATACCAGAGGCTTAGTATTTCTGCATCAGTTGTTGTTGCTCCACGTCAGGTCTTCAGTGGTATAAAATCAGGCAGCCAATGCCATTACATCAGTTTTTCTTTCCCCAACTGTCAGGAGCCCCCAAATAGGGAGCTAGGTTATGGTGGAAGAATGCCACCAGTAGAAAGTTAATACCAAAAATTCCCTGTAAGGAAAGTGGAAGAGAGAGAGAGAGAGAGAGAGAGAGAGAGAGAGAGAGAGAGAGAGAGAGAGAGAGACAAGGGGGATGGAGGGTGGGAAACCAGGACTGCAACAGTGAATACACTCGAAAATCTATATTTATGGTAAGTGTACACAACTGTACTATGTTCTTCATGTTTCACTGTTACAGTCATCACACTTGGGTTGATTCCCAAAGCTGAAGAAAAGGGAGGAGGCAGTCAAGAAGTCTGGGGGATGGCTAGAATGCCCTGCAAGATTGCAGTGGCAAAGCCTGCCCTGGATTTGGAGAAGATAGGCAGGTTGTAATGCTTAGTGAAGGTATGAACAGAAGTCCATGTTGCAGCCTCCAGGATGTCCCTGGTGGGGACCCCTCTGAGAAAAGCTGCAGAGGTGAAGGTTGCCCTGGTGGAATGCATCCTGACCCCCTTAAGGGGCAGTTTCCCAGGCTGTTTGAGCAGAAATTGATGCAGTGTGCTATCATTTTGGATATTGCTTGTTTGGATATGGCCTTGCCCTCCGCCCCTGCTGTGAAGCTGACTAACAATTGATCAGTTTTTCTAAAAGATTTAGTCCTCTCCAGCTAGAATCTGAGCTGTCTTTGCACATCTAGAGAGTGCAGTACTTAGCTTTAGAAGACTTCAACTTCAATTTGGAAATTAAACTAAGGTAGCAGCCGACCAGCACTCGTGCGAACTGCTTCTGCTTTGGGCTCCTCAGCAAGAAAGACTGATGTAATAGCATCGGCTGCCTGATTTTATACCACTGAAAACCTGACATCGGACCTGGAGTGACAGCAACCACGCAGCAATACTAAGCCTCTGGTATTCGGGCTGACTGAGGGCTACCCTTGGCAGGATAACCCAAGTGTGATGACTGCAACAGTGAAACACGAACATCTGTCTTATCTGTATTCATCCCGTGTACTTCCAGTTTTGCATTCCATTCTCCCATCCTTCTGCATACAGCAACTTTGTTGATCTGTCCCCCCTGACCTGTTTGCTAATGTAATCCATCACCAATATGAACAGCAGTGGGCTCAGAGCTGAACCCTGATGCAAATCCACTCCCACTGGGAACCCTGCTGTGAGACTGAACACTGTTTATACTTGAGTCGGTGTGCCCTTGTAAATAATCTGCATTAATTCTAACAATGTTTCTGGGACTTAAACTGCCACAGAACTGCCCAAATCACCTTTCTTGGGAACTTGCCATATGCTTTCTCCAAATCTAGGAAAGCTCAGTTGGACTCTTTCCTCATCTTTTGTGTTTTTTTAACTATCTGTCTCACTGCAAACATTTGGTCAGTTGTGCTGCATCCTGATCTGAACCTGAACTGCTCATCTCCCATCTTACTTTGTATTACTTTTCATATTCGTTTATCAATCACACTCTCCGGAACTTTTATGCAGTGTAACAGAATAACCAAGTGTCACTAATAAATCATGGCCCTGATATTCATTACCTGTGCAGAACACCTTAAAGCGCTCTATTTCTTTTCTTGTCTCACACAGAATCCTTAAAGGCATAGCTCTTAACTGTCCAGATTTTCATAGAATGCCAAGATTTTTGCCTCATATTTCTGGTCTGCTCGTCATAAAATTTGTGGTTTTCTGGAAAATCATTGGGGATTGGTCAGTAACTAATGAGAGACATTTGAGTTATAGACTTCATATCCTTCAGAAAATGTAGATCAATGTAAAACCTGTTAACTTTCTAAGTGCAATATTCAAAATGTGTCCCTAGTTTTGGGTCTTTGACCCCCCCCCCCCCCATTATTTTTGCCTTTGTCTAGATTTCTTGTGTTAAGAAGTTGAGATTTATGTTTAAAGATAACCACTGCCTGGCCTAAAAGGCCTTAAATGATTCTCACTTATGTGATCTCCAAAACAGATTGCACCATGAGAAGACCCTTAAATTTAACCATTAACTAATCCAAACCTGATATCATGAGATTTACCTCACTTAAGGAATTTATCTACTTAATTGGAGCAAAGTTGATCCCTCATTCTCTTGAAATTTAACTCGATGAATAGATGAATAAAAGTAAATACTTCCCTGGTATCCCTCCACAATCGTCAAGGAAAGTGGAAACAGGTGGTAGGAAATGCAGTGGCTAGGCTATAAAGGATCTTCCCATTTAGTTGCCTAGTAACAACTTATGAACCAATGAAACAGTGAATGTAAGACAGGATTAACTGTAGATGCAATATGAAATATGAGTAAATCCATGCATTAAGCAGTAGATGTGATATCTGCCTGTATGGCACCTTTTCTTACAAGAATTACGGATTATGTGTTTGATTGATTTCCAGAAGAATTTCATATGACTAGCTATCATTACATGTTTAATTTAGTGCTGGTTGATTTGTCTGTATAAGTAACACTTATGCATGAGTATCTAAGCAGAAGAATGTTTAGGTAGGTCTCTTCAGTTCAGCTGGTATTTGAAGGTTGCTCAACCAAGCCTTTAGCTGCCATATTCTAGAAAAAAAAAATGGAAGAATTATACTCATGTCCCAGGTCAGTTGAAGTCTTTTATTAGGGCTTAATTGAATGGTCTGCAGTATTGGTCACTCCCTTATTTTGAAAGAGTCTAAAAGGTCATGGACTTGGTGTTCCAAGATGTAGGATCCAGTACTGGACACTGCTCACCTTTCTGTCCTTGGTGATTGCTGTGATGTGTCATTTACATGCTTTATGATATAGGTGTCACAATGGACTGCATGGTTCTATGCACTCCAGGGCCTACTAATGTTGTTAAACCCCTATTGGCAAGTCCTGGTATGGAAACAGGTCCACCAGTGTAATATTTATAGATTGTGACAAAAGAAACTTTGATTGTGAGTCAGGGAGACAACAGTCTCCCATATGGTACAAGGAGTGTGCTGGCTGCTGGAGAGGGGGCCTTTACATCAGTCAGCTGGGGTACAAATCAGTGCTGCTGGCCAAAATGTTTTAGGGGAAATAGCTACTTCTAAGGCCTTTCCATGTCTGGTCAGAAAATTATTCTACTGCGTGTCACGTAAGTCAGGGAATATATGATCTTACCCTCTAATGCAGAGAGATGATTTTCTTTTCACAATGGATTATGGGTATGAGTAACAATTGTTCAGCAGTTCATATCTGAGGTGGGGTGAATGAATAGGTAGTTGATCATAACCAGGTTTCCAGTCTTCTCCTTGACCACTAAATTCAAGAGCTATGCAGGTCAACTTCTTAGTGAAACAGATACTTTAGAGATTAACCTATTTTCTCCTCCTCTGATTAGTTTAGGACAGCAAAATATTTGTGGATGTATTTTCCCTCATGTGGCTTATTAGTTTTTGTTAATGCCTTTCAGCCATTGCTGCTGATTCTATGCGTCGGAGTTCAGAGAAAAAATAATAAACTCATTCATATCACACCTACAAGGCTAAGAAAAACATGGTTTCATGGTCGTCTAGCAGGACTGAAGACCAACCATTTTCTAGTCAGGGATATTTCCATGATTGTGATAACATCTGTCTCTACTTCAAGGCTCCATTCCATTATGTTACAGGAATTGCCAGTGGAGTTTTCAGAGATAAATGAGGCTTTGAGGAAACAGTGTACTTGAAAAGCGTATGCCTCCAAGTGGAAATGGTAGTTAATTTCAGTGGGGAATACCTTTACTATCCCATTTAGTCGTCTTGCTGGATGACATCTATATGACGTGAACATCAGTTATTTTCCAGCTATGATGTGTACATCAAGATATCGTTAAAGTATTTTGACGTGAAATAATGCCACATAGTGGCATTTGGTGAGTTAAATGACACTATGCATTCTGCAAATGTCTGTCTGTATTTATTTGCACCAAGGTTTTAATAAAAACCCTTTGTAACATGTTATTAACACCATGGCCCAGATAAAAGTAATGTTTCCATGCATGACATCACTTAAGGTGGCTGTTCTTAAACTTTAATGGACACATCTCTGTGCAGGCACAACTTCCATCTGTTAAACTTGGTGGACATCTCTCATATTTCCCACCTCAGTTGATGTCACTAAGGAGCAAAATCAGCATTTAACCATTCAACCTTTAGTGTCATTAGTGTGGGCAACACAGATGTAGTGAAGATACAGATGGCACTTAGTAAAATCAGCATTAAACCTTAGTGTCATTAGTGTGGGCAACACAAATGTAGTGAAGATATAGATGGCACTTAGTAAAATCAGCATTAAACCTTAGTGTCATTAGTGTGGGCAACACAAATGTAGTGAAGATATAGATGGCACTTAGTAAAATCAGCATTAAACCTTAGTGTCATTGATGTGGCAACACAAATGTAGTGAAGATATAGATGGCACTTAGTAAAATCAGCATTAAACCTTAGTGTCATTGATGTGGCAACACAAATGTAGTGAAGATATAGATGGCACTTAGTAAAATCAGCATTAAACCTTAGTGTCATTGGTGTGGGCAACACAAATGTAGTGAAGATATAGATGGCACTTAGTAAAATCAGCATTAAACCTTAGTGTCATTGGTGTGGGCAACACAAATGTAGTGAAGATATAGATGGCACTTAGTAAAATCAGCATTAAACCTTAGTGTCATTAGTGTGGGCAACACAAATGTAGTGAAGATATAGATGGCACTTAGTAAAATCAGCATTAAACCTTAGTGTCATTGGTGTGGGCAACACAAATGTAGTGAAGGTATACAAGGCACTGCGTAAAATCAGCATTAAACCTTTAAACCTTAGTGACATTAGTGTGGGCAACACACATGTAGTGAAGATATAGGTGCCATTTAGTAAAATCAGCATTAAACCTTAGTGTCTATAGTGTGGGCAACACAAATGTAGTGATGATATAGATGGCACTTAGTAAAATCAGCATTAAACCTTAGCTTCATTAGTGTGGGCAACACAAACGTAGTGAAGATATAAAAGGCACTTAGTAAAATCAGCATTAAACATTGTAGTCACTAGTGTGGGCATCACAAATGTAGTGAAGATAAAGATGGCACTTAGTAAAATCAGTATTAAACCATAGTGTCATAGGTGTGGGCAACACAAATGTAGTCAAGATATAGAAGTGACTGAGTAAAATCAGCATTAAACCTTTAAATCTTAGTGACATTAGTGTGGACAACACAAATGTAGCAAAGACATAGATGACATTTAGTAAAATCAGCATTAAACCTTAGTGTCATTGCTGTGGGTAACACAAATGTAATGAAGATATAGATGGCACTTAGTAAAATCAGCATTGAACCTTAGTGTCATTGCTGTGGGCAACACAAATGTAGTGAAGATATAGATGGCACTTAGTAAAATCAGCATTATACCTTAGTGTCTATAGTGTGGGCAACACCAATGTAGTGATGATACAGATGGCGCTTAGTAAAATCAGCATTAAACCTTGGTGTCATTAGCATGGGCAAAAAACATGTAGTGGAGATATAGGTGGCACTTAGTAAAATCAGAATTAAACCTTAGTGTCATAGGTGCGGGCAACACAAATGCAGTGAAGATATAGATGGCACGAAGTAAAATCAGCATTAAACCTTAGCGTCATTGGTGTGGCAACACAAATGTAGTGAAAATATAGATTGCACTTAGTAAAATCAGCATTAAACCTTTAAACCTTAGTGGCATTAGTGTGGGCAACACAAATGTAGTGAAGACATAGATGATATTTAGTAAAATCAGCATAAAACCGTAGTGTCTATAGTGTGGGCAACACAAATGTAGTGAAGATATAGATGGCACTTAGTAAAATCAGCAATAAACCTTAGGGTCATTAGTGTGGGCAACACAAATGTAGTGAAGATATAGATGGCACTTAGTAAAATCAGCAATAAACCTTAGTGTCATTAGTGTGGGCAACACAAATGTAGTGAAGATATATATGATATTTAGTAAAATCAGCATAAAACCACAGTGTTTATAGTGTGGGCAACACAAATGTAGTGAAGATATAGATGGCACTTAGTAAAATCAGCATTAAATGTTTAAACCTTAGTGGCATTAGTGTGGGCAACACAAATGTAGTGAAGACATAGATGATATTTAGTAAAATCAGCATAAAACCGCAGTGTTTATAGTGTGGGCAACACAAATGTAGTGAAGATATAGACGGCACTTAGTAAAATCAGAATTAACCCTTAGTGTCATTAGTGTGGGCAACACAAATGTAGTGAAGATAAAGATGGCACTTAGTAAAATCAGCATTAAACCTTAGTGTCATTAGTGTGGGCAACACAAATGTAGTGAAGATATAGATGGCACTTAGTAAAATCAGCATTAAACCTTAGTGTCATTAGTGTGGGCAACACAAATGTAGTGAAGATATAGATGGCACTTAGTAAAATCAGCATTAAACCTTAGTGTCATTAGTGTGGGCAACACAAATGTAGTGAAGATATAGATGGCACTGAGTAAAATCAGCATTAAACCTTAGTGTCATTGGTGTGGGCAACACAAATGTAGTGAAGATATACATGGCACTTAGTAAAATCAGTATTAAACCTTAGCGTCATTGGTGTGGGCAACACAAATGTAGTGAAGATATAGATGGCACATAGTAAAATCAGCATTAAACCTTAGCGTCATAGGTGTGGGCAACACAAATGTAGTGAAGATATAGATGGCACTTAGTAAAATCAGCATTAAACCTTAGTGTCATTAGTGTGGGCAACACAAATGTAGTGAAGATATAGAAGGCACTTAGTAAAATCAGCATTAAACCTTAGTGTCATTAGTGTGGGCAAAACAAATGTAGTTAAGATATAGATGGCACTTACTAAAATCAGCATTAAACCTTAGTGTCATTGGTGTGGGCAACACAAATGTAGTGAAGATATAGATGGCACTTAGTAAAATCAGCATTCAACCTTAGTGTCATTAGTGTGGGCAACACAAATGTAGTGAAGATATAGAAGGCACTTAGTAAAATCAGCATTAAACCTTAGTGTCATTAGTGTGGGCAACACAAATGTAGTGATGATATAGATGGCACTTAGTAAAATCAGCATTAAACCTTAGTGTCATTGGTGTGGGCAACACAAATGTAGTGAAGGTATACAAGGCACTGCGTAAAATCAGCATTAAACCTTTAAACCTTAGTGACATTAGTGTGGGCAACACACATGTAGTGAAGATATAGGTGCCATTTGGTAAAATCAGCATTAAACCTTAGTGTCATTAGTGTGGGCAACACAAACGTAGTGAAGATATAAAAGACACTTAGTAAAATCAGCATTAAACATTGTAGTCACTAGTGTGGGCATCACAAATGTAGTGAAGATAAAGATGGCACTTAGTAAAATCAGTATTAAACCTTCGTGTCATAGGTGTGGGCAACACAAATGTAGTCAAGATATAGAAGGGACTGAGTAAAATCAGCATTAAACCTTTAAATCTTAGTGACATTAGTGTGGACAACACAAATGTAGCAAAGACATTGATGACATTTAGTAAAATCAGCATTAAACCTTAGTGTCATTGCTGTGGGCAACACAAATGTAGTGAAGATATAGATGGCACTTAGTAAAATCAGCATTGAACCTTAGTGTCATTGCTGTGGGCAACACAAATGTAGTGAAGATATAGATGGCACTTAGTAAAATCAGCATTATACCTTAGTGTCTATAGTGTGGGCAACACCAATGTAGTGATGATACAGGTGGCGCTTAGTAAAATCAGCATTAAACCTTGGTGTCATTAGCATGGGCAAAAAACATGTTTTGGAGATATAGGTGACACTTAGTAAAATCAGAATTAAACCTTAGTGTCATAGGTGCGGGCAACACAAATGTAGTGAAGATATAGATGGCACAAAGTAAAATCAGCATTAAACCTTAGCGTCATTGGTGTGGCAACACAAATGTAGTGAAAATATAGATGGCACTTAGTAAAATCAGCATTAAACCTTTAAACCTTAGTGGCATTAGTGTGGGCAACACAAATGTAGTGAGGACATAGATGATATTTAGTAAAATCAGCATAAAACCGTAGTGTCTATAGTGTGGGCAACACAAATGTAGTGAAGATAAAGATGGCACGCAGTAAAATCAGCAATAAACCTTAGGGTCATTAGTGTGGGCAACACAAATGTAGTGAAGATATAGATGGCACTTAGTAAAATCAGCAATAAACCTTAGTATCATTAGTGTGGGCAACACAAATGTTGTGAAGATATAGATGGCATGTCGTAAAATCAGCATTAAACCTTAGTGTCATTAGTGTGGGCAACACAAATGTAGTGAAGATATAGATGGCACTTAGTAAAATCAGCATTAAACGTTTAAACCTTAGTGGCATTAGTGTGGGCAACACAAATGTAGTGAAGACATAGATGATATTTAGTAAAATCAGCCTAAAACCGCAGTGTTTATAGTGTGGGCAACACAAATGTAGTGAAGATATAGACGGCACTTAGTAAAATCAGAATTAACCCTTAGTGTCATTAGTGTGGGTAACACAAATGTAGTGAAGATAAAGATGGCACTTAGTAAAATCAGCATTAAACCTTAGTGTCATTAGTGTGGGCAACACAAATGTAGTGAAGATATAGATGGCACTTAGTAAAATCAGCATTAAACCTTAGTGTCATTGATGTGGCAACACAAATGTAGTGAAGATATACATGGCACTTAGTAAAATCAGCATTAAACCTTAGTGTCATTAGTGTGGGCAACACAAATGTAGTGAAGATATAGATGGCACTTAGTAAAATCAGCATTAAACCTTAGCGTCACTGGTGTGGGCAACACAAATGTAGTGAAGATACAGATGGCACTTAGTAAAATCAGCATTAAACCTTAGTGTCATTAGTGCGGGCAACACAAATGTAGTGAAGATATAGATGGCACTTAGTAAAATCAGCATTAAACCTTAGTGTCATTAGTGTGGCAACACAAATGTAGTGAAGATATAGATGGCACGTAGTAAAATCAGAATTAAACCTTATTGTTATTAGTGTGGGCAACACAAATGTAGTGAAGATATAGATGGCACTTAGTAAAATCAGCATTAAACCTTAGTGTCATTAGTGTGGGCAACACAAATGTAGTGAAGATAAAGATGGCACTTAGTAAAATCAGCATTAAACCTTAGTGTCATTAGTGTGGCAACACAAATGTAGTGAAGATATAGATGGCACTTAGTAAAATCAGAATTAATAGGTGCGGGCAACACAAATGTATTGAAGATAAAGATGGCACTTAGTAAAATCAGCATTAAACCTTAGTGTCATTAGTGTGGGCAACACAAATGTAGTGAAGATATAGATGGCACTTAGTAAAATCAGCATTAAACCTTAGTGTTATTAGTGTGGGCAACACAAATGTAGTGAAGACATAGATGGCACTTAGTAAAATCAGCATTAAATGTTTAAACCTTAGTGGCATTAGTGTGGGCAACACAAATGTAGTGAAGACATAGATGATATTTAGTAAAATCAGCATAAAACTGCAGTGTCTATAGTGTGGGCAACACAAATGTAGTGAAGATATAGACGGCACTTAGTAAAATCAGCATTAAACCTTAGTGTCATTAGTGTGGGCAATACAAATGTAGTGAAGATATAGATGGCACTTAGTAAAATCAGCATTAAACCTTAGTGTCATTAGTGTGGGCAACACAAATGTAGTGAAGATATAGATGGCACTTAGTAAAATCAGCATTAAACCTTAGTGTCATTAGTGTGGGCAATACAAATGTAGTGAAACTATAGATGGCACTTAGTAAAATCAGCATTAAATCTTAGTGTCATTAGTGTGGGCAATACAAATGTAGTGAAACTATAGATGGCACTTAGTAAAATCAGCATTAAACCTTAGTGTCATTAGTGTGGGCAACACAAATGTAGTGAAGATATAGATGGCACTTAGTAAAATCAGCATTAAACCTTAGTGTCATTAGTGTGGGCAATACAAATGTAGTGAAACTATAGATGGCACTTAGTAAAATCAGCATTAAATCTTAGTGTCATTAGTGTGGGCAACACAAATGTAGTGAAGATAACGATGGCACTTAGTAAAATCAGCATTAAACCTTAGTGTCATTAGTGTGGGCAACACAAATGTAGTGAAGATATAGATGGCACTTAGTAAAATCAGCATTAAACCTTAGTGTCATTAGTGTGGGCAACACAAATGTAGTGAAGATAAAGATGGCACTTAGTAAAATCAGCATTAAAACTTAGTGTCATTGGTGTGGGCAACACAAATGTAGTGAAAATATAGATGTCACTTAGTAAAATCAGCATTAAACCTTAGTGTCATTAGTGTGGGCCAAAAAAATGTAGTGAAGATATACACGGCATTTAGTAAAATCAGCATTAAACCTTAGTGTCATTAGTGTGGGCAACACAAATGTAGTGAAGATAAAGATGGCACTTAGTAAAATCAGCAATAAACCTTAGTGTCATTAGTGTGGGCAACACAAATGTAGTGAAGATATAGATGGCATGTCGTAAAATCAGCAATAAACCTTAGTGTCATTAGTGGGGCAACACAAATGTAGTGAAGATATAGATGGCCCTTAGTAAAATCAACATTACACCTTAGTATCATTAGGGCAGGCAAAGAAAATGTAGTGAAGATATAGAAGGCACTGAGTAAAATCAGCATTAAATCTTTAAACCTAAATGGCATTAGTGTGGGCAACACAAATGTAGTGAAGATATAGATGACATGTAGAAAAATCAG
This sequence comes from Protopterus annectens, assembly GCF_019279795.1. Classification (NCBI taxonomy): domain Eukaryota; kingdom Metazoa; phylum Chordata; order Ceratodontiformes; family Protopteridae; genus Protopterus; species Protopterus annectens. The sequence goes on along the minus strand of NC_056737.1, from coordinate 993,810,910 downwards.
CATTAAACCTTAGTGTCACTAGTGTGGGCAACACAAATGTAGTGAAGATATAGATGACATGTAGAAAAATCAGCATTAAACCTTAGTGTCACTAGTGTGGGCAACACAAATGTAGTGAAGATGTAGATGGCACTTAGTAAAATCAGCATTAAACCTTAGTGTCATTAGTATGGCAACACAAATGTAGTGAAGATATAGATGGCACTTAGTAATATCAGCATTAACCCTTAGTGTCATTGGTGTGATCAACACAAATGTAGGGAAGATATGGATGGCACTTAGTAAAATCAGTATTAAACCTTAGAGTGATTAGTGTGGCAACACAAATGTAGTGAAGATATGGATGGCACTTAGTAAAATCAGCATTAACCCTTAATGTCATTATTGTGGGCAACACAAATGTAGTAAAGATATAGATGGCACTTAGTAAAATCAGCATTAAACCTTTAAACCTTAGTGTCGTTAGTGTTGGCAACACAAATGTAGTGAAGATAAAGATGGCACTTAGTAAAATCAGCATTAACCCTTAGAGTCATTAGTGTGGGCAACACAAATGTAGTGAAGACATAGATGGCACTTAATAAAATCAGCATTAAACCTTAGTGTCATTAGTGTGGGCAACACAAATGTAGTGAAGATATAGATGGCACTTAGTAAAATCAGCATTAAACCTTAGTGTCATTAGTGTGGCAACACAAATGTAGTGAAGATAAAGATGGCACTTAGTAAAATCAGCATTAACCCTTAGAGTCATTGGTGTGGTCAACAAAAATTTAATGAAGATACAGATGGCACTTAGTAAAATCAGCATTAAACCTTGGTGTCATTAGCGTGGGCAAAACACATGTAGTGAAAATATAGGTGGCACTTAGTACAATCAGCATTAAACCTTAGTGTCATTAGTGTGGGCAACACAAATGTAGTGAAGATATAGATGGCACTTAGTAAAATCAGCATTAAACCTTAGTGTCATTGGTGTGGGCAACACAAATGTTGTGAAGATATTGAAGGCACTGAGTAAAATCAGCATTAAACCTTTAAACCTTAGTGGCATTAGTGTGGGCAACACAAATGCAGTGAAGACATAGATGGCACTTAGTAAAATCAGCATTAAACCTTAGTGTCATTAGTGTGAGCAACACAAATGTAGTGAAGATATAGATTTCACTTAGTAAAATAAGCATTACACCTTAGTGTCATTAGTGTGGGCAATACAAATGTAGTGAAAATATAGATGGCACTTAGTAAAATCAGCATTAAACCTTAGTGTCATTAGTGTGGGCAACACAAATGTAGTGAAGATAAAGATGGCACTTAGTAAAATCAGCATTAAAACTTAGTGTCATTGGTGTGGGCAACACAAATGTAGTGAAAATATAGATGTCACTTAGTAAAATCAGCATTAAACCTTAGTGTCATTAGTGTGGGCCAAAAAAATGTAGTGAAGATATAGACGGCATTTAGTAAAATCAGCATTAAACCTTAGTGTCATTAGTGTGGGCAACACAAATGTAGTGAAGATAAAGATGGCACTTAGTAAAATCAGCAATAAACCTTAGTGTCATTAGTGTGGGCAACACAAATGTAGTGAAGATATAGATGGCACTTAGTAAAATCAGCATTAAACCTTAGTGTCATTAGTGTGGGCAACACAAATGTAGTGAAGATATAGATGGCACTTAGTAAAATCAGCATTAAAACTTAGTGTCATTGGTGTGGGCAACACAAATGTAGTGAAGATGTAGATGGCACTTAGTAAAATCAGCATTAAACCTTAGTGTCATTAGTGTGGCAACACAAATGCAGTGAAGATATAGATGGCACTTATTAAAATCAGCATTAAATGTTTAAACCTTAGTGGCATTAGTGTGGGCAACACAAATGTAGTGAAGATATAGATGACATGTAGAAAAATCAGCATTAAACCTTAGTGTCACTAGTGTGGGCAACACAAATGTAGTGAAGATAAAGATGGCACTTAGTAAAATCAGCATTAAACCTTAGTGGCATTAGTGTGGGCAACACAAATGTAGTGAAAATATAGATGGCACTTCGTAAAATCAGCATTAAACCTTAGTGTCATTGGTGTGGGCAACACAAATGTAGTGAAGATGTAGATGGCACTTAGTAAAATCAGCATTAAACCTTAGTGTCATTAGCGTGGGCAAAACACACATATAGTGAAGATATAGGTGGCACTTAGTAAAATCAGTATTAAACCTTAGTGTCATTAGTGTGGGCAACACAAATGTAGTGAAAATATAGATGCCACTTAGTAAAATCAGCAATAAACCTTAGTGTCATTAGTGTGGGCAACACAAATTTAGTGAAGATATAGATGGCACTTTCTAAAATCAGCAATAAACCTTAGTGTCATTAGTGTGGGCAACACAAATGTAGTGAAGATATAGATGGCACTTAGTAAAATCAGCATTAAACCTTAGTGTTATTAGTGTGATCAACACAAATGTAGTGAAGATATAGATGGCACTTAGTAAAATCAGCATTAAACCTTAGTGTAATTAGTGTGGGCAACACAAATGTAGTGAAGGTATAGATGGCACTTATTAAAATCAGCAATAAACCTTAGTGTCATTAGTGTGGGCAAAAAAAATGTAGTGAAGATAAAAATGGCACTTAATAAAATCAGCAATAAACATTAGTGTCATTAGTGTGTGCAACACAAATGTAGTGAAAATATAGATAGCACTTAGTAAAATCAGCAATAAACTTTAGTGTCATTAGTGTGAGCAACACAAATGTAGTTAAAATATAGATGGCACTTAGTAAAATCAGCAATAAACCTGAGTGTCATTAGTGGGGCAACAAAAATGTAGTGAAGATAGATATGGCACTTAGTAAAATCAGAATTAAACCTTGGTATCATTAGGGCAGGCAAAGAAAATGTAGTGAAGATATAGATGACACTTAGCAAAATAAGCATTAAACCTTAGTGTCATTAGTGTGGCAAACAAAAATGTAGTGAAGATATAGAAGGCACTGAGTAAAATCAGCATTAAATCTTTAAACCTAAATGGCATTAGTGTGGGCAACACAAATGTAGTTAAGACAAAGATGGCATTTAGTAAAGTCAGCATTAAACCTTAGTGTCTATAGTGTGGGCAACACAAATTTAGTGGTGATATAGATGGCACTTAGTAAAATCAGCATTAAACCTTAGTATCATTAGTGTGGGCAACACAAATGTAGTGAAGATAAAGATGGCACTTAGTAAAATCAGCATTTAACCTTAGTGGCATTAGTGTGGGCAATACAAATGTAGTGAAACTATAGATGGCACTTCGTAAAATCAGCATTGAACCTTAGTGTCATTAGTATGGGCAACACAAATGTAGTGAAAATATAGATGGCACTTCGTAAAATCAGCATTAAACCTTAATGTCATTGGTGTGGGCAACACAAATGTAGTGAAGATATATATAGCACTTAGTAAAATAAGCATTAAACCTTAGTGTCATTAGTGTGGGCAACACAAATGTTGTGAAGATATAGATGGCACTTAGTAAAATCAGTATTAAACCTTAGTGTCATTAGTGTGGGCAACACAAATGTAGTGAAAATATAGATGGCACGTAGTAAAATCAGCATTAAAACTTAGTGTCATTTGTGTGGGCTACACAAATGTAGTGAAGATATAGATGGCACTTAGTAAATTCAGCATTAAACCTTAGTGTCTTTAGTGTGGGCAACACAAATGTAGTGAAGATATAGATGGCACTTAGTAAATTCAGCATTAAACGTTAATGTCATTAGTGTGGGCAACACAAATGTAGTGAAGATATAGATGACACTTAGTAAAATCAGCATTAATCCTTTGCGTAATTGGTGTGGGCAGCACAAATGAAGTGAAGATATAGATGGCACATATTAAAATCAGCATTAAACCTTAGTGTCATTAGTGTGAGCAACACAAATGTAGTGAAAATATAGATGGCACTTAGTAAAATCAGGCATAAACGTTAGTGTCATTAGTGTGAGCAACACAAATGTAGTGAAGATATAGGTGGCAATTAGTAAAATCAGCATTAAACCTTAGCGTCATTGTTGTGGGCAACACAAATGTAGTGAAGCTATAGATAGCACTTAGTAAGATCAGCATTAAACCTTAGTATCATTAGTGTGGCAACACAAATGTAGTGAAGATATAGATGGCACTTAGTAAAATCAGCATTAAACCTTAGCATCAATAGTTTGTGCAACACAAATGTAGTGAAGATATAGATAGCATTTAGTAAAATCAGCATTAAACCTTAGTGTCATTGGTGTGGTCAACACAAATTTAATAAAGATACAGATGGCAATTAATAAAGTCAGCATTAAACCTTAGTGTCATTAGTGTGGGCAACACACATGCAGTAAACATATAGATGGCACTTAGTAAAATCAGCATTAAACCTTAGTGTCATTGGTGTGGGCAACAAAAATCTACTGAAAATATAGACGACACTTAGTAAAATCAGCATTAAACCTTAGTGTCATTGGTGTGGTCAACACAAATTTAATAAAGATTCAGATGGCACTTAGTAAAATCAGCATTAAACCTTATTGACGTTAGTGTGGGCAACACACATGTAGTGAAGATATAGATGGCACTTAGTAACATCAGCACTAAACATTAGTGTCATTGGTGTCGGCAACACAAATGTAGTGAAGATATAGATGGCATGTAGTAAAATCAGCATTAAACCTTAGCGTCGTTGGTGTGGGCAACACAAATGTAGTGAAGATATAGAAGGCACTCAGTAAAATCAGCATTAAACCTTAGTGTCATTAGTGTGGGCAACACAAGTCAAGTGAAGATATAGATGGCACATAGTAAAATCAGAATTAAACCTTAGTGTCATTGGTGTGGGCAACACAGATGTTGTGAAGGTATGGCTGACACTTAGTAAAATCAGTATTAAACCTTAGAGTCATTAGTGTGGGCAACACAAATGTAGTGAAGATATAGATGGCACTTAGTAATATCAGCATTAACCCTTAGTGTCATTGGTGTGATCAACACAAATGTAGGGAAGATATGGATGGCACTTAGTAAAATCAGTATTAAACCTTAGAGTGATTAGTGTGGCAACACAAATGTAGTGAAGATATGGATGGCACTTAGTAAAATCAGCATTAACCCTTAATGTCATTATTGTGGGCAACACAAATGTAGTGAAGATATAGATGGCACTTAGTAAAATCAGCATTAAACCTTTAAACCTTAGTGTCGTTAGTGTTGGCAACACAAATGTAGTGAAGATAAAGATGGCACTTAGTAAAATCAGCATTAAACCTTTAAACCTTAGTGTCGTTAGTGTTGGCAACACAAATGTAGTGAAGATAAAGATGGCACTTAGTAAAATCAGCATTAACCCATAGAGTCATTGGTGTGGTCAACAAAAATTTAATGAAGATACAGATGGCACTTAGTAAAATCAGCATTAAACCTTGGTGTCATTAGCGTGGGCAAAACACATGTAGTGAAGATATAGGTGGCACTTAGTACAATCAGCATTAAACCTTTAAACCTTAGTGGCATTAGTGTGGGCAACACAAATGTAGTGAAGACATAGATGGCACTTAGTAAAATCAGCATTAAACCTTAGTGTCATTAGTGTGAGCAACACAAATGTAGTGAAGATATAGATTTCACTTAGTAAAATAAGCATTACACCTTAGTGTCATTAGTGTGGGCAACACAAATGTAGTGAAAACATAGATGGCACTTGGTAAAATCAGCAATAAACCTTAGTGTCATTAGTGTGGGCAACACAAATGCAGTAAAGATATAGATGGCACTTAGTAAAATCAGCATTAAACCTTAGTGTCATTAGTGTGGGCAACACAAATGTAGTGAAGATATAGATGGCACTTAGTAAATTCAGCATTAAACCTTAGTGTCGTTAGTGTGGGCAACACAAATGTAGTGAAGATATAGATGGCACTTAGTAAAATTAGCAGTAAACCGTTAAACCTTAGTGTCATTAGTGTGGGCAACACAAATGTAGTGAAGATAAAGATGGTACTTAGTAAAATCAGCATTCAACCTTAGTGTCATTAGTGTGGGCAACACAAATGTAGTGAAGATATAGATGGCACTTAGTAAAATCAGCATTCAACCTTAGTGTCATTAGTGTGGGCAACACAAATGTAGTGAAGATATAGATGGCACTTAGTAAAATCAGCATTCAACCTTAGTGTCATTAGTGTGGGCAACACAAATGTAGTGAAGATATAGATGGCACTTAGTAAAATTAGCAGTAAACCGTTAAACCTTAGTGTCATTAGTGTGGGCAACACAAATATAGTGAAGATAAAGATGGCACTTAGTAAAATCAGCATTCAACCTTAGTGTCATTAGTGTGGGCAACACAAATGTAGTGAAGATATAGATGGCACTTAGTAAAATCAGCATTCAACCTTAGTGTCATTAGTGTGGGCAACACAAATGTAGTGAAGATATAGATGGCACTTAGTAAACTCAGTATTAAACCTTAGTGTCATTAGTGTGGGCAACACAAATGTTGTGAAGATATAGATGGCACTTAGTAAAATCAGCATTAAACCTTAGTGTCATTAGTGTGGGCAACACAAATGTAGTGAAGATATAGGTGGCACTTAGTAAAATCAGCATTAAAACTTAGTGTCATTTGTGTGGGCTACACAAATGTAGTGAAGATATAGATGGCACTTAGTAAATTCAGCATTAAACCTTAGTGTCTTTAGTGTGGGCAACACAAATGTAGTGAAGATATAGATGGCACTTAGTAAATTCAGCATTAAACGTTAATGTCATTAGTGTGGGCAACACAAATGTAGTGAAGATATAGATGACACTTAGTAAAATCAGCATTAATCCTTTGCGTAATTGGTGTGGGCAGCACAAATAAAGTGAAGATATAGATGGTACATAGTAAAATCAGCATTAAACCTTAGTGTCATTAGTGTGGGCAACACAAATGTAGTGAAAATATAGATGGCACTTAGTAAAATCAGGCTTAAACGTTAGTGTCATTAGTGTGGGCAACACAAATGTACTGAAGATATAGGTGGCAATTAGTAAAATCAGCATTAAACCTTAGCATCATTGTTGTGGGCAACACAAATGTAGTGAAGCTATAGATAGCACTTAGTTAGATCAGCATTAAACCTTAGTATCATTAGTGTGGCAACACAAATGTTGTGAAGATATAGATGGCACTTAGTAAAATCAGCATTAAACCTTAGCGTCATTAGTTTGTGCAACACAAATGTAGTGAAGATATAGATAGCATTTAGTAAAATCAGCATTAAACCTTAGTGTCATTGGTGTGGTCAACACAAATTTAATAAAGATACAGATGGCAATTAATAAAGTCAGCATTAAACCTTAGTGTCATTAGTGTGGGCAACACACATGCACTAAACATATAGATGGCACTTAGTAAAATCAGCATTAAACCTTAGTGTCATTGGTGTGGGCAACAAAAATCTAGTGAAGATATAGACGGCACTTAGTAAAATCAGCATTAAACCTTAGTGTCATTGGTGTGGTCAACACAAATTTAATGAAGATTCAGATGGCACTTAGTAAAATCAGCATTAAACCTTATTGACGTTAGTGTGGGCAACACACATGTAGTGAAGATATAGATGGCACTTAGTAACATCAGCACTAAACATTAGTGTCATTGGTGTCGGCAACACAAATGTAGTGAAGATATAGATGGCACGTAGTAAAATCAGCATTAAACCTTAGCATCGTTGGTGTGGGCAACACAAATGTAGTGAAGATATAGAAGGCACTCAGTAAAATCAGCATTAAACCTTAGTGTCATTAGTGTGGGCAACACAAGTCAAGTGAAGATATAGATGGCACATAGTAAAATCAGAATTAAACCTTAGTGTCATTGGTGTGGGCAACACAGATGTTGTGAAGGTATGGCTGACACTTAGTAAAATCAGTATTAAACCTTAGAGTCATTAGTGTGGGCAACACAAATGTAGTGAAGATATAGATGGCACTTAGTAAAATCAGCATTAAACCTTAGTGTCATTGGTGTGGTCAACACAATTTAATAAAGATACAGATGGCAATTAGTAAAGTCAGCATTAAACCTTAGTGTCATTAGTGTGGGCAACACACATGCAGTGAACATATAGATGGCACTGAGTAAAATCAGCATTAAACCTTAGTGTCATTGGTGTGGTCAACACAAATGTAGTGAAGATAAAGATGGCACTTAGTAAAATCAGAATTAAACCTTAGTGTCATTAGTGTTGGTAGTAGATACCAGGTTCTCTCACCACGAAATACTTCAAGGTCTCAGTAATAAGTCCAATTGAAACCAGCATGAAACAGTCCAGTACAAACTCCAAAAATGATCCGATAGTAATCCAAAAAAGAAAGTTTATTGAAGTGAACGCTTTCGCGTAGCACCTACTACGCTTCATCAGACAATATAAAGTCACTAAAAACTTCTACTTATATACTAAATGTAGCAAAAAAGGCGCCAAAGTTAATATCCATAATTGGTTAATTAATTAAATTAAATAAAATACATTCAATTAGGTTCAACTAAGCTTGGTTCACATTCAGTTTTAAAATTAAGCTAACACATCATGTTTTCAATTCATATAGCCAGCAACAAAATGTCATCTAGACTAATGTTAGATGTTAAGTATTTCATTCAAAAAACACTGCCAACTGAAGGACTAAAAATTTTATATAAATATAGTCTTGTGAATAAAACACAATAATGCATGTGATGTAAAAATCAATTTTATGAATAACCATGATGGAAGAGAGTGAAGAGAAGAGAAGGAGCAGGGGGAGGGGGGTGGGGGTAGGGAGAGGAGAGAGAAAGGCAGAGGAATGACTAGGTGACTGGATGTAGGTGAAATGAAAAGGGAAAAAGGGGGGGAGGGGGGAAAAGGGAAAAGAATGAAAAATGAGAATGAGAAACTGGTACATGACATATTTGCCAGTTATAAATGCCCATTGATTAATAGTAAATATAAAATGTAAAATTTATGTATGGAAAGTGTAGGAACAGTCAACAATCATCAAATGAAACTAAAACTAATAAAAACACACAATTATGGTGAATGAATGCATAAGATGTGAATGCATGAAAACCAAGTAAAACTACAAAGTACATAATTATAAATATGATTATAATTATAAATATAATAATAAATAAATAACTATGTGACTGAAAAATATGATGATATTAGACTAATGAATGGCTCCAATATATATGAAATATGTATAAAAGTATGTATTGCTCTATATGGATAAATGCATGCTCTATTGAAAAAGTGTGTGTAGGTCAGAATAACATACAATATAATATGTGAAAAACTCATCTAGTTTCCAGAACAGGTTTTATAGAGATATATTTATTTATACCAGGAAATATGTGGGCACCTAGTCTTAGGATCCATTTTAATTCTTTATTATTCAAATGTGTGATATTATCACCACCTCTTTTGTTGATTGTAACTATCTCTAAAACTCTGAAACAAAACTTGTGTGAAGGGTGCTCTATTATATGTTTTGCCAGAGCATTTTGTTCATTTTTTCTCTGTATATCATACAGGTGACCATATATCCTATCCTTCAAACATCTTTTTGTTAGCCCTACATAAAAAGCCTGGCATTTTTTACAGGTTGCAAGATAAATGAGATTTTTTGTATAACAGGTTGCAAAAAATCTTGGTTGAAAAATGTAATTCATAGTAGGATGTTGAAACTCTTGCACTTCAGAAATGAAGTTACATCTATTGCAACCATGACAAGGAAAAGTACCTGTTCTTTTACTAATAGGAGTGGATACTGGATGAGTAAAATGAATGTCATTACACAATATTCGTTTAAGATTTGGGCTGTTCCTGTACATAAAGTGAGGTTTATCTCCTACAATTAACTTGGTGTTTGAATCCATGATTAAAATCTTCCAGTTATTATAAAAAACTTCCTTTACACTATTTATGTTGCTAGTATAATTTAGGGTTATAGCAACATATTTTGTTTGTATAACCATACTTTCTCTTTTCACAATCCTAGTAGACTTGTTATCTGTCTGTATATTTTTAATAATGCTGTTTTTGATGTTACTAACTAAGTTTGGATGGTAACCTCTCTCATTAAAAAGTTGTTCTAAACGATCTGCTTCAGAATACAAGTCATTATCATCCTTACAAAGTCTGGTTAACCTGATAAATTGACTTTTAATTATCCCTGGAAAGATGTACCTGGGGTGCATGCTATCGAAGGTTAAAAGGGTATTCTTCCAGGTGGGCTTTCTATAGAGTGTTGATACAATGGAGCCATCATCAGTAATACTAAGTGTTGTATCCAAAAAGTGAACCTTCTCATGTGAACATTCCATGGTAAATCTAAGAAAACTCGAAGTAGTTTCTAAATAGGTTAAAAAGTCCTTAAAATCAATTTCAGTTCCCTCCCAGATGATAAAAATATCATCCACAAAGCGTTTGTAAACTTTTATTTTAGAGAAAGAGGGGTGGTGGAATAGGCAACTCCGTTCTCAACTTAGAACAACCAAGTTGGCATACGTATTGGCACACGGAGTGCCCATTGCCACCCCCCATTGTTGTAGGTAATAACTATCTAGAAACATGAAAGCATTATTATTAAGGACTAAATCTAGAAGTTGACCTATCAACAATTGCCTATTATTGGTGAAGGAAGTTTCTTTTGATAGCAATTCTCTTATGGCTTCAATGCCTAAATCATTGGGTATAGAAGTGAAAAGATTTTTCACATCTAAAGTGACTAAAAGATATTCATGTTCATTAGGAGTTAGGTGTATATCTGATAGATAATTCAAAAGTTGATATGTATCTTTCAGAATAGAAGAAAAAGAATCAACTATGGGTCTGAGTAAAAACTCAATGAAAGAGGATATGTTGGCAGTGACCCATTTGTCCCCCGATACAATTGGTCTTAATGGTATGGGGTACTGGTTCTTGTGTATTTTGGGTAATCCCTTGATTATTGGTATGGTGGGATTATCAATGAGAAGATAGTTATACATCTGTTCACTAACTTGTCTACACATTAAAAGATCATATAAAATATTGTGTACATTTTTAATTATTCTATTAATGTCATGAGGCATCACTTTAGTATAAGTTGCATCATCTTCAAGCATTAAAGACATATTCACATTATAATCAATAGTATCTAAAATAACCACCCCACCACCTTTATCAGCTGGTTTGATGGTGATTTCATTACAATTTCTTAAATGTTGTAGTGAAGTAAACTCTTCTGAGGTAAGATTATAAAAACATGGTTTCACTCTATTTGAAAATAAATTATAAAAATCTTGTTCACATAATTTTAAGAAACATTCAATGTTATGTGGAAAAGGAGGCGTAAAGGTGCTTTTGCGTTTAAAAGTAGTCTTCTCAATAACATTAGTGGAATTGCATCTGTCTTTAAAAAACAATTTCAATGCTACCTGTCTACAAAACAATCTAAGGTCAATAAGCACCTGACTGATGGTGTCAGGGCAAGCTGGAATAAAATTAAGTCCTCGGTTCAATAGTGAAATGTCAGAATTAGAAAGAGAAAAGCCAGAATAATTATACAGTAAATCAGTCACATTCTTGTTCTTCTTATTGGGTTGTAATTTTCTCTTGAAAGTTTCCTTTTCCCTGGCCCTCGACTTGTTGATCGACCCCTGTTGTAAAACTGTTGTTTCACGGGGTAAGGTAAAAAAGAACAGGAAGGATTATCAGTACGTAAATCCTTAGGTCTGGCTCCTAAATTACCAGATGAATGTTTCAGTGCTTGCTGATTAGGAGGGGGCGTGTCAGTCACAATGGAAGACGTAGCACTAACAGCTTCCAAGGAAGAAGCTGGTAATAATTCATTATTCCCCAATGTATTGCTTATACTACAAACAGATTTATCTGTAGCAGGTTGAACATTACTAGATAAATCAGTCAAATGTAAATGTCTCAAATCGTCAGTATCATTTACCGTGTTCAGAGCAACTGTATTGCGTTTCGGCCAAACAAATATCTGTCGGGAAGCAAAATCATTAAAGTCCCTTTGCAGTTTGCGTAACTTAGTTGCTTTAAGCCTTTCACTATATGCATTAACTTGTAGACAAATGTTATGCATTTTCTTAACGCAATAGTCTGATTTGAAACGATCATTTAGGTCTTTATAGGTAAGGTCAATTTTGCTACGTAAATCAGTTTCTAATGGATTAAAATACTCAAGCAGTAACTTAATGTACCTGAACCCAAGATCAATGTTCAGATCCTGCCATTTCTTTAGGAGTGTGGGATGTGTCTCTCCATAGGTCGGCATGCAGAGGACCCTCATCCCCCTCGGTACGATACGATGGTGTAGGCATGCCTCTAAATGCTGTCTTTGCCAGGCATATCACTGTAGCCTGTACATATCGTCCTCAAGCTCCTTTGATGTAGTATTAAACTCCGTAATATCATTACCTTCTTCATTAGCAGGAACAGTGCTGTTGGTATGTGATAAATCCAGAGCCAATAAAGGGTTTGCTTGTTGGTGCAGAAGTCCCATCCAGATGGCTGAAGCGTCCCTCGTCCCTGGACAATAATCTAATTCTATATTTACAGTTTCCATCGCGTGCTATCGGTGTAATAGTCAAAGCAAGAAAATGAGAAGTAGTATAAAAAAACCCCGATAGCTGAAGAGAGTACCTGTAGAAGAGAGGCAGGCAAGGTAGTAGATAGCAGGTTCTCTCACCACAAATTACTTCAAGGTCTCAGTAATAAGTCCAATTGAAACCAGCATGAAACAGTCCAGTACAAACTCCAAAAATGATCCGATAGTAATCCAAAAAAGAAAGTTTATTGAAGTGAGCGCTTTCGCGTAGCACCTACTACGCTTCATCAGACAATATAAAGTCACTAAAAACTTCTACTTATATACTAAATGTACCAAAAAAGGCGCCAAAGTTAATATCCATAATTGGTTAATTAATTAAATTAAATAAAATACATTCAATTAGGTTCAACTAAGCTTGGTTCACATTCAGTTTTAAAATTAAGCTAACACATCATGTTTTCAATTCATATAGCCAGCAACAAAATGTCATCTAGACTAATGTTAGATGTTAAGTATTTCATTCAAAAAACACTGCCAACTGAAGGACTAAAAATTTTAGATAAATATAGTCTTGTGAATAAAACACAATAATGCATGTGATGTAAAAATCAGTTTTATGAATAACCATGATGGAAGAGAGTGAAAAGAAGAGAAGGAGCAGGGGGAGGGGGGTGGGGGAGGGAGAGGAGAGAGAAAGGCAGAGGAATGACTAGGTGACTGGATGTAGGTGAAATGAAAAGGGAAAAAGGGGGAGGGGGGGAAGGGAAAAGAATGAAAAATGAGAATGAGAAACTGGTACATGACATATTTGCCAGTTATAATTTGGTGTGGGCAGCACAAATGAAGTGAAGATATAGATGGCACATAGTAAAATCAGCATTAAACCTTAGTGTCATTAGTGTGGCAACACAAATGTAGTGAAAATATAGATGGCACTTAGTAAAATCAGCATTAAATGTTAGTGTCATTAGTGTGGGCAACAGAAATGTAGTGAAGATATATGTGGCAATTAGTAAAATCAGCATTAAACCTTAGCGTCATTGTTGTGGGCAACACAAATGTAGTGAAGCTATAGATAGCACTTAGTAAGATCAGCATTAAACCTTAGTATCATTAGTGTGGCAACACAAATGTAGTGAAGATATAGATGGCACTTAGTAAAATCAGCATTAAACCTTAGCGTCATTAGTTTGTGCAACACAAATGTAGTGAAGATATAGATAGCATTTAGTAAAATCAGCATTAAACCTTAGTGTCAGTGGTGTGGTCAACACAAATTTAATAAAGATACAGATGGCAATTAATAAAGTCAGCATTAAACCTTAGTGTCATTAGTGTGGGCAACACACATGCAGTGAACATATAGATGGCACATAGTAAAATCAGCATTAAACCTTAGTGTCATTGGTGTGGGCAACAAAAATCTAGTGAAGATATAGACGGCACTTAGTAAAATCAGCATTAAACCTTAGTGTCATTGGTGTGGTCAACACAAATTTAATGAAGATTCAGATGGCACTTAGTAAAATCAGCATTAAACCTTATTGACGTTAGTGTGGGCAACACACATGTAGTGAAGATATAGATGGCACTTAGTAAAATCAGCATTAATCCTTAGTGTCATTAGTGTGGGCAGCACAAATGTAGCGAAGTTATAGATGACACATAGTAAAATCAGCATTAAACCTTAGTGTCATTAGTGTGGGCAACACAAATGTAGTGAAGATATGGATGGCACTTAGTAACATCAGCACTAAACATTAGTGTCATTGGCATCGGCAACACAAATGTAGTGAAGATATAGATGGCACGTAGTAAAATCAGCATTAAACCTTAGCGTCGTTGGTGTGGGCAACACAAATGTAGTGAAGATATAGAAGGCACTCAGTAAAATCAGCATTAAACCTTAGTGTCATTAGTGTGGGCAACACAAGTCAAGTGAAGATATAGATGGCACATAGTAAAATCAGAATTAAACCTTAGTGTCATTGGTGTGGTCAACACAATTTAATAAAGATACAGATGGCAATTAGTAAAGTCAGCATTAAACCTTAGTGTCATTAGTGTGGGCAACACACCTGCAGTGAAGATATTGATGGCACTTAGTAAATTCAGCATTAAACCCTAGTGTCATTGGCGTGGTCAACACAAATATAGTGAAGATAAAGATGGCACTTAGTAAAATCAGAATTAAACCTTAGTGTCATTAGTGTGGGAAACACACATGCAGTGAAGATATAGATGGCACTTAGTAAAATCAGCATTAAACCTTAGTGTCATTGGTGTGGGCAACACAAATGTAGTGAAGATATGGATGGCACTTAGTAACATCAGCACTAAACATTAGTGTCATTGGTGTCGGCAACACAAATGTAGTGAAGATATAGATGGCACGTAGTAAAATCAGCATTAAACCTTAGCGTCGTTGGTGTGGGCAACACAAATGTAGTGAAGATATAGAAGGCACTCAGTAAAATCAGCATTAAACCTTAGTGTCATTAGTGTGGGCAACACAAGTCAAGTGAAGATATAGATGGCACATAGTAAAATCAGAATTAAACCTTAGTGTCATTGGTGTGGGCAACACAGATGTTGTGAAGGTATGGCTGACACTTAGTAAAATCAGTATTAAACCTTAGAGTCATTAGTGTGGGCAATACAAATGTAGTGAAGATATAGATGGCACTTAGTAAAATCAGCATTAAACCTTAGTGTCATTGGTGTGGTCAACACAATTTAATAAAGATACAGATGGCAATTAATAAAGTCAGCATTAAACCTTAGTGTCATTAGTGTGGGCAACACACCTGCAGTGAAGATATTGATGGCACTTAGTAAATTCAGCATTAAACCCTAGTGTCATTGGCGTGGTCAACACAAATATAGTGAAGATAAAGATGGCACTTAGTAAAATCAGAATTAAACCTTAGTGTCATTAGTGTGGGCAACACTAATGTAGTGAAGATATAGATGGCACTTAGTAAAATCAGCATTAAACGGTGGCACTTAGTAAAATCAGCATTAACCCTTAGTGTCATTAGTGTGGGCAACACAAATGTAGGGAAGATATAGATGGCACTTAGTAAAATCAGCATTAAACCTTAGTGTCATTAGTGTGGGAAACACAAGTCTAGTGAAGATATAGATGGCACATAGTAAAATCAGAATTAACCCTTAGTGTCATTGGTGTGGGCAACACAGATGTAGCGAAGGTATAGATGACACTTAGTAAAATCAGTATTAATCCTTACTGTCATTTTTGTGGGCAACACAAATTTAGTGAAGATATAGATGGCACTTAGTAAAATCAGTATTAAACCTTAGTGTCATTAGTGTGGGCAACACAAAAGTAGTGAAGATATAGATGGCACTTAGTAAAATCAGCATTAAACCATATTGTTATTAGTGTGGGCAACACACATGTAGTGAAGATCTAGTTGACACTTAGTAAAGTCAGCATTAAACCTTAATGTCATTATTGTGGGCAACACACATGCAGGGAAGAAATAGGTGGCACTTAGTAAAATCAGCATTAAAACTTAGGGTCATTGGTGTGGTCAACACAAATATAATGAAGATTCAGATGGCACTTAGTAAAGTCAGCATTAAACCTTAGTGTCATTGGTGTGGGCAGCACAAATGAAGTAAAGATATAGATGGCACTTAGTAAAATCAGCATTAAACCTTAGTGTCATTAGTGTGGGCAACACAAATGTAGTGAAGATAAAGATGGCACTTAGTAAAATCAGCATTCAACCTTAGTATCATTAGTGTGGGCAACACAAATGTAGTGAAGATATAGATGGCATTTAGTAAAATCATTATTAATCCTTACTGTCATTTTTGTGGGCAACACAAATCTAGTGAAGATATAGATGGCACTTAGTAAAATCAGTATTAAACCTTAGTGTCATTGGTGTAGGCAACACAAATGACGTGAAGATATAGATGGCACGTAGTAAAATCAGCATTAAACCTTAGTGTCATTAGTGTGGGCAACACAAATGTAGTGAAGATATAGATGGCACTTAGTAAATTCAGCATTAAACGTTAATGTCATTAGTGTGAGCAACACAAATGTAGTGAAGATATAGATGACACTTAGTAAAATCAGCATTAAACCTTAGCGTAACTGGTGTGGGCAACAGAAATGTAGTGATGATATAGATGGCATTTAGTAAAATCAGCATTAAACCTTAGCGTGATTGGTGTGGGCAATACAAATATATTGAAGATATAGATGGCACTTAATAAAATCAGCATTGCGTGGCCAAGGATGAACACAGGATAGCAGCAGATTTCTTCAGCTCCACCAATTTCATTACACTGACAGGAATTAATTACTTAAAAATTAAATTTTTGAAGTAATTTTCTTTCTAAATATGTTTGTTTTATATAGTTCTTGAACTATATCTAAAAAAGAATGGAAATTTTAACAATATTCCTGTCAGAAATCACTTTGAAAATTTTCCTGTCAGTTTATCAGTCTGAAATGAGTTCCAGTAAGACAAATTCTCAAGACTCCAGCATCAAGAAAGAACTTCAGTCTCTGATAACTATAATCCAGCAACTTACTGCTAAGATGGATAAAATGGATACTAAAATAGATACCTTCATAGAAAAAACTACAAAACTAATAGAATTGTTACATATAGACCTGCAACAACAGAAGATCCAGATGACATGCATAGAAGAAGCTGTGAATGACATGGAAAATAGAATCCAAGAAGAGGAAATCAACATTGAGTCTCTGCTGAAACAAAATACACATTTACAAACAAAGCTGGATGACCTGGAGAATAGATTTAGGCGCAATAACATTAGGATTTTTGGACTGCCAGAAAATATTGAAGGTAACAATATTACTTCTTTTTTAACAACATGGCTCCCTAAAACTTTAGACTTACCAGAAGCATTCTCTTTTGGTATCGAAAGAGCGCATAGATCTATAGCTAATACTAACTCTAACAAAAACTATCCTAGATCAGTTATAGTTAGATTTCTATCATCTTTTGATAAAGAGATGGTTCTTAAATCTGCTTGGGCTAAAGCTCTTGTTAAGATTAATGAGACAACTGTGCGTTTTGACAATGACTATTCTTCCTTGGTAATAGCTAAAAGAAAAGTTTTTCTGCCACTAATAAGGGAGCTTAAATAAGCACAGTTTAAAACATACCTTCTGTTTCCTGCCAAGCTAAAAATCTTCCTTCCTGATGGTCCTAAAATTTTTGATGACTTAGACTCTGCTTTACTGTTTATCAAAAAAAATAAGATTTTGGATAAAATAGTTGAAATGGAATGGGCTAGTCCTTCATTAAAGAGACTGGCAACTGAAACTTCGTGGAAGACTTCAGAGAAGAAGAAGAGACTAAAAAACAAATGATTTGTTCTATGTTTTTTTCTTTTTTTTCTCTCATCATTTTACTTCATTATTAATCTTTTTAAATATAGTTCCTGCATTTCCAGAAAGCCACAAATATTCTGAAAAAGATTTATTCAAAGTTATTCTCTGTGTGCAAAGAAATGTTTTGTTTCATAATCAGTCAAAATATCTGAGGAACTAATAACAAGCTATTATTCAATTTGTTTCTCTGTCTGAAAAAGAGAAGTAAGGTCAGTAATTTGATACATTTTTTTTCTTTTTTTCTCCTTTTCTTCTTTTCTTTGTTTAAACAATGACATTCTATTTAGATTATGTAGTGGGTAAAGGGTGGGGGAGGGCAGGGAGAGAAGAGTAATGAAAATATGATTAATAGAATAATAGCATATTTATTCCTTGTAAAAAGTTTATATGTTCTTCAAATGCTATTCCTAATTATACTTTCTTGATTATACTGCTTATGCTTGTTTGTAAATAATCTGTCATGCTTTAACTAATAATCATTAGAACTAAATAATAGTAAATAATATGTTTTATTTTTAACTCTATTAATATAAACAGTAAGTAATATTCCATTGTATATACTTCTTATAGCTTTCTCTTACATTTTTTTTTATTTCTGCCATACACTCTTTTATTTTCTACTCTCTTTTTCTTTTCTTTATTCTTTCTCTTTATTTTTTTTCATATTAATATATAGAAATGCTTTTGATCATATAGACACAGTAAATAATAAGATTTGCAAAAAGAAATTGAGTTGGGACAAAAATATTGAGTTTTATTACTTATTAATAACTTTGGGCTTAATTTCACTTACATAGAGGCTGTAATAACCTGTAAAATACATCACAAAGGTTTTGTCATGTTTAGATGCATTTACACTGCTAAATGAATGTTTGTCACTAGTTTTTAACAAGTTTCCAGCCAAAATGTTAAGGGAGACAATCTGGGATGTGGGCTACCTCATGAACAGTGTCCTCGAGTTGTTTTAAAAGCTTCAACTCTCAGAATTCTCACAGAGAAGCTGAAAGCAGTCAATCTGACCTTTGACCCAGATATCACACTGACACATTGCAGATTCAGGAAGAACACTCTACCAGGAAGTAGAACTGATGCAAATGTGACTATGTGAAGGAAAATGAACTCTTTAACATCTAAATGTGAGTTATTTTATATAATTACTTAAATATCTATGTTATAATTCATAAAATATGTCAGTTATAATGATTTTAAATGATGCAGTTTCTTGTAGTAAGTAAATGTCTTATTTTAGAAGGCATAGAAAATGAAACATTTATTCAAGTGTTTTTGAAAATCTACTTGACTGCAGCATACTAATCTGTGTTAAAAACTTATGTTCCAAACATATACATTACTATAACTCATTTAATTCATCTGATTGACAAGCATAAATAACTTTATAACTCTATTCTGGAAGAAATTGTCATGTGATATATTTTAAAGCAGTAATATAGACATACAAAATATAGATGGCTTTTTTTACAATAATGCAAGTGTTTCTGAGAATTTGCATAACTATGCAGTACGATTTATAACAATTTCAATAAATATAATATTTTATTCTATTGACAATAATGAGTATGAGTAAAATGCTCATATACAAGCAATTCAAGGGTTTTTTTTTTGGAAGCTGTTGACTGCATTTACATGACAGAAAATAGATGCATCTTAATATATGTAATGTCTGAACCATATTAGCCAAAGTTTTTGATTTAAATGAATGTTAGAACTTATTTTTACATACTTTGAATAAATTAATATGTAAATATGCCTTCCTTTTTTTTTTTTCTCTCTCTCTTTCTTTCACTCTCTCCCCCTCTTTCACGTCTTTTATTTCTCTCTCTCCTCTTGGTTCCTAATATCAAGATTATTTGAATGCTATTTGAATACAAGTGTATTATATTACATATATGTATATAGTAGTATGAATAGTTTAAAAAAAAAAAAGTTTATTTTAGTTTATATGATGCTGTTTTACCAAATGTGTAGTCTTGTCTTGCTAGATAATTGAATTGAAAGTTGTTAATTTAAGTTAAATATAACCAGTATTAAATTGATAAGGTGGTAGCTGAGGTACTGTTGCTTAGGGTAGGGGGTTAACTTGAGTGGTAAATACTACTCTAAGTTGGAGTTTTAACTCCAGGCTGGATGCAAGGTTTAATCCTTACATTATTTTCACTTGTTCATTGTTATATGTATATAGTTTTGACATCCACAATATATTTTGTACACTCATTGTCACTACAATCAAAATTGAATCCTATACAAAATCCCATAAGAGATTCAATAAATACAGCTATATTTAAAGGTACACCTAAAGGAGGAGATGTAACATTACTTATGTTGTTATTTGTTATTTTGATCATAAGATTCTTATAGGTTCATAGGTTCATAGGTTAGTACTAAGCTAACTGCCCTTGTGAGCCATTTTAAGCCTAGCCAATTATCCCTTGTGAGACAAACCCCCTGCACCTTGTGTTTTGTACACCTTAACCATTAGGCCACCCTCCCAACCTTAAGTTTTAAAAATGCCAGTTGACATCTTTAAAAGGAATTTCTTTAAACATTAATGGATTGAATAATCCATGTAAAATGGCAAGCCTAATAAGATACATTAATTTACATAAGGCCAACTTAGTCTTCCTGCAAGAAACCCATCTCTTGAAAAAAGATATTGATAAACTAGCCACAAACAAATATACAGTATTGGTTAGTTCAGAGCACACTCAGAAAAAGAGGAGTGGCTATTTTATGGAATAAAAGTATGCCCATTCCTAAAACCATTAAGTCTTATCAGGATGACAAAGGAATGTTTTGTATGGTTACAATACAAATTAATGGGAAGACTTACACTTTAATTAATGTATATTGGATACCTGGAATTGGTATTAATACAGTGAAACATCATCTTGATAAGATCATATCATTCTCTATAGGAGATATTATTTTAGCTGGTGACTTTAATTGTATACTACATGAAAGTGATACTACCACTATAGGAAAAAGAAGAATTACATCTAATGCAAAACATTTAAATGATTTTGCTTATTCTTATCATTTGAATGATATTAATAATCAGTTAGATTCAAAATCATTACCATACACCTTTTTTTCTAACAGATACAAAACGTATTCAAAAATAGATAGGGTCTTTATTTCTAACCAGATGGTAACAGATTTAATTAATTCCAAAATAATTTCATGTCCTATATCTGATCATAATTCAATTGTTTTTGAATTCATGATAAAAATACTCATAATGTTCAGATCAAAAGGATACCAGCATACTTAACTCAACTAAAAGACTATAAAGAATATATACTTTCAGAAGTAAAACATTTTTAGACATAAATAATACTCCTGAAGTCTCCATTGTCTATAATTGGGATGCCTTAAAATCATATCTATATGGACAAAGTATCAGATGGTATAATAATAAAAGGAAATCTTGGGATAAGGAATTGTTAGATATTCAAAGTAAATTAGACTCATAAACATAATAATAAAGAAAATATTATGGACAAGAGAGTTATTGAAGAAATAAACAAACTAAATGAGAAATACAAAGAAATTTTAACTCATAAAGTTAAAATAACTTTAGAGAAATACAAGTTTTTGTCTTATTCAATAAGCCCCAAATACTTACATAGACTTAAAAATAAAACAAAAAGGTTGAATAAACAAAACCATATCAAAGAAATCTTTTCTCTAAGGAAAAGAAGAATGTTTCTAGTATACCAGAAATACTAGATGAATTTAGAAATCACTTTCACAAAATTAACCATAATAACATTAACATGGAACCTAAAGATAAAATAAAGGAGTTTATAACCACAAACATGAATAAAAAGCTTAATAAACAACAGATTAAACTATTGGACAAGAGTATTTCATATACAGAGGTTATTACACAAATAAATAAGCTTAAATCAAACAAAGCACTGGGTAATGATGGTATTATACCAGAGATATATAAAATCCTTTCTAAAAGTACATATTCATTAATACATAAGGTTTTATTTTGGCCCAAACTGAGTTAATAACCCCCCCATCTTGGCAATATACATTTATTTCGCCAATTTTAAAACCTAATAAAGATCCAACTAGATGTACTTCATATCGCCCATCTCATTACTTAATGTTGATTATAAAATGTTTATGAGTATTTTTGCTGATAGATTGAAGACAATCATCCCGGCATTATAGATATAGATCAGACAGGCTTCATTGTAAATAGAAATACTTTTGATAATATAAGAAGAACTTTAACATTAATTGATTTTGCAAATAGGAAAAAGAAAGATTTAACACTTATTAGTCTTGATATAAGTTCAGCATTTGATTCAGTAAGTTGGGACTATCTGTTTACCTTACTGAAGTGTACAAACTTCTCAGATGCATTTGTAAATCTAATTGAGCATTTATACAAAGGAACATTGGCTTATATTAAGGTAGGAACATATGTTTCACAAAAAATACCCATTTTAAAGGTACAAAACAAGGATGTCCACTTTCTCCACTATTATTCACTTTAGTAATGGAGCCTTGGGCTAATTTGGTCAGAAACAGTACTGACATAGAGGGTTTTGAAATAGATGAAAATACAACATCCAAAATTCAACTTTTTGCAGATGATGTTCTAATTACATCAGCAGGATCTAATTCTTCTATGCAGTCTATTTGATAAAATGATGAATTTTAAAAGTATTTCTGGTTTAATATTCAATGAAGAAAAAATTAAAATACTACCTATATATACACGAAAAAATATTCTCATTAGTGATTTTACTAAATATGTACCCAATTCAGGTCAGATAACTTATTTAGGTATAATACTATCTAAAGATATTAAATCTATTATATATAATAATTATAATACCTGTTTTCTTAATATACAAAACCTTTTAATACCTGGAATAATATGTTTTTACTATGGAGGAGAGACTTACAATTATTAAAATGATAATATTCCCCAAGATTTTATACTTAATACAATCAATAATACTTCCACCTACAAAAATAATTATCAAGAAACTGAATACACTAATGTTAAATTTCCTATGGGCACCTAATAGACCTAGGATTGCATTAAAGAAACATACTAATAGCTGGTCTCAAGGGGGTATTTCTTTTCTAGACTTTAATTTATATACTATCTCTTCTATTGTAAAAGTTATTACCTTATTAATAGATCAGTCATATGTTGCAAAATGGAAAGATTATTGGGAGCTAATTAGTATGCACTTCATGAAAATCTCCTTAACACATAAAAATATGATTGTAAATAACTCCATGTTATGGTTACTAAAGGAATTTTGTACTTCACCTATTACACCTAAACATATGGTTTGTTACCCATTAAATATTATTATTAGCTATCGTAACTTTATATTCATGCACTCTAAGTATAGGGAATGGAATTTTATTATATTCCATATAATGTATACTCAGGGTATGCTTTTGTCATCTACTTCTGAAGGAACTCATTTAGCTATAGATAATGATCTAAAGTACTGGTATCAGTTGATATCTGATAATAAAGTTAAAAATTTAGATTTCTTAAAACAAGAATTTGATCTAAGAGAAACTTGCTGGTTAGAGGTTCAGACCTTTAGACAACATCTCATTAATAAAATAGATCTAATGTCTATAACAGTTAAAGAATCTATTCCAACACTGATTGATTACTTGATATTAAATTTACAACATAAAGTTTCTGATAAAGGTAAACTTTCATACATACATAAAATTATCAGCTAAGAAACTTTTTACAGTGTAGATTCATACTGGAATTATTTCACTTCTATTAATGGGGATCCACCAAATCAACAAGATAAACAATATATATTGGGATCTGCCTATAGAACTACGTCTTCCATTGTCTGGAGACTTTATACATGGAAATTTTTACATAGATCTTTTTATACACCTTTGATGATGAATAAAATAAATAATAAAGATAATCTATGTAAGAGATGTAATGTAGAAAGTAATGCTGACTGGGCTCATATGTTTTATGACTGTATAAAGTTGAAAGAATACTGGAAGTCAATTAATGAATTTTTGCAGGCTCTTTTTACAGATAATTTCATTATTTTTAAATCTCTTATATTATTCAACACACCTGTACCTCAAAGTGTTAAAAAGGTTAAGCTTCCTTTGTTATGGTCTATTCTAGCAGTGGCTAGGAAACTAATGACCAGAAATTGGATTTCAGATACACCTCCTTCGTTCAGTGAATTTAAAAATGTTATGAATATAGTGTGCCATATGGAAATAAACACAATTAGGTCAAGAACAACTAGAAAAACATCTTATTATATTGTATGGGATAATTTACAAAATTTGTTAAAAAAATCCTAATTTCAATAGCATGGTATTTTAGTTTAATTAATTGATCTGATTGTAGTGGATGTCTTTGTAAATACTTTAGTTGTTTTGTTGAATGTTATAATCATATCTATTTTTAATTACTTGTATAAAATTGTTATGATATTTCTCTTGTATGTTAAAACAATAAACCTGTTTTGAAAAAAAAAAATAAAATCAGCATTAAACCTTAGTGTTATTGGTGTGGCCTCACAAATGTAGTGAAGATATAGATGGCATTTAGTAAAATCAACATTAAACCTTAGTGTCATTGGTGTGGGCAACACAAATGTAGTGAAGATATAGATGGCACTTAGTAAAATCAGCATTAAACCTTAGCGTCATTAGTGTGGGCAACACAAATGTAGTGAAGATATAGAAGGCACGTAGTAAAATCAGCATTAAACCTTAGCGTTGTTGGTGTGGGCAACACAAATGTAGTGAAGATATAGAAGACACTTAGTAAAATCAGCATTAAACCTTAGTGTCATTAGTGTGGGCAAAAAAAATGTAGTGAAGATGTAGATGGCACGTAGTAAAATCAGCATTAAACCTTAGCGTTGTTGGTGTGGGCAACACAAATGTAGTGAAGATATAGAAGACACTTAGTAAAATCAGCATTAAACCTTAGTGTCTTTAGTGTGGGCAACACAAATGTAGGGAAGATATAGGTGGCACTTAATAAAATCAGCATTAAACCTTAGTGTCATTAGTGTGGGCAACACAAGACTAGTGAAGATATAGATGGCACATAGTAAAATCAGAATTAAACCTTAGTGTCATTGCTGTGGGCAACACAGATGTAGTGAAGGTATAGTTGACACTTAGTAAAATCAGTATTAAACCTTAGTGTCATTAGTGTGGACAACACAAATGTAGTGAAGATATAGATGGCACTTTGTAAAATCAGCATTAAACCTTAGCGTCATTGGTGTGGGCAACACAAACGTAGTGAAGATATAGACGGCACTTACTAAAATCAGCATTAAACCTTAGTGTCATTAGTGTGTGCAATACAAATGTAGTGAAGATACAGATGGAACTTAGTAAAATCAGCATTAAACCTTAGTGTCATTAGTGTGGGCAACACAAATGTAGGTAAGATATAGACATCACTTAATAAAATCATCATTAAACCTTAGTGTCATTAGTGTGGGCAACACAAATGTAGTGAAGATATAGATGGCACTTAATAAAATCCGCATTAAACCTTAGTGTCATTGGTGTGGGCAACACAAATGTAGTGAAGATATACATGGCACTTAGTAAAATCAGTATTAAACCTTATTGTCATTAGTGTCGGCAACACACAAGTAGTGAAGATATAGATGGCACTTAGTAAAATCAGCATTAAACCTTAGTGTCATTGGTGTGGGCAACACAAATGTAGTGAAGATATACATGGCACTTAGTAAAATCAGTATTAAACCTTATAGTCATTAGTGTCGGCAACACACATGTAGTGAAGATATAGATGGCACTTAGTAAAATCAGTATTAAACCTTAGTGTCATTGGTGTGGTCAACACAAATTTAATGAAGATTCAGATGGCACTTAGTAAAATCAGCATTAAACCTTGGTGTCATTAGTGTGGGCAACACACATGCAGTGAAGATATAGCTGGCACTTAATAAAATCAGCATTAAACCTTAGTGTTATTGGTGTGGGCCTCACAAAAGTAGTGAAGATATACATGGCACTTAGTAAAATCAGTATTAAACCTTATAGTCATTAGTGTCGGCAACACACATGTAGTGAAGATATAGATGGCACTTAGTAAAATCAGCATTAAACCTTAGTGTCATTGGTGTGGGCAACACAAATGTAGAGAAGATGTAGATGGCACTTAATAAAATCTGCATTAAAACTTAGTGTCATTAGTGTGGGCAACACGATTTTAATGAAGATTGAGATGGCACTTAGTAAAATCAGCATTAAACCTTAGTGTTATTGGTGTGGGCCTCACAAATGTAGTGAAGATATAGATGGCATTTAGTAAAATAAGCATTAAACCTTAGCGTCATTGGTGTGGGCAACAAAAATGTAGTGAAGATAAAGATGGCACTTAGTAAAATCAGCATTAAACCTTAGTGTCATTAGTGTGGGCAGCACAAACATAGTGAAGTTACAGATGGCACTTAGTAAAATCAGCATTAAACCTTAGTGTCATTAGTGTGGGCAAAAAAATGTACCGAAGATGTAGATGACACTTAGTAAAATCAGCATTAAACCTTAGTATCATTAGTGTTTGCAACACAAATATAGGGAAGATATAGATGGCACTTAGTAAAATCAGCATTAAACCTTAGTGTTATTGGTGTGGGCCTCACAAATGTAGTGAAGATATAGATGGCATTTAGTAAAACAAGCATTAAACCTTAGTGTCATTGGTGTGGGCAATACAAATGAAGTGAAGATATAGATGGCACGTAGTAAAATCAGAATTAAACCTTAGTGTCATTAGTGTGGGCAACACAAATGTAGTGAAGATATAGATGGCACATAGTAAAATCAGAATTAAACCTTAGTGTCATTAGTGTGGGCAGCACAAACATAGTGAAGTTACAGATGGCACTTAGTAAAATCAGCATTAAACCTTAGTGTCATTAGTGTTTGCAACACAAATGTAGGGAAGATATAGATGGCACTTAGTAAAATCAGCATTAAACCTTAGTGTCATTGGTGTGGGCAATACAAATGAAGTGAAGATATAGCTGGCAGTTAATAAAATCAGCATTAAACCTAAGTGTTGTTGGTGTGGGCCTCACAAATGTAGTGAAGATAAAGATGGCACTTAGTAAAATCAGCATTAAACCTTAGTGTCATTAGTGTGGGCAGCACAAATGAAGTGAAGATATAGATGGCACTTAGTAAAATCAGCATTAAACCTTAGTGTCATTGGTGTGGGCAATACAAATGAAGTGAAGATATAGCTGGCAGTTAATAAAATCAGCATTAAACCTAAGTGTTGTTGGTGTGGGCCTCACAAATGTAGTGAAGATAAAGATGGCACTTAGTAAAATCAGCATTAAACCTTAGTGTCATTAGTGTGGGCAGCACAAATGAAGTGAAGATATAGATGGCACTTAGTAAAATCAGCATTAAACCTTAGTGTCATTGGTGTGGGCAACACAAATGTTGTGAAGATATACATGGCACTTAGTAAAATCAGCATTAAACGTTGGTGTCATTAGTGTGGGTATCACAAATGTAGTAAAGATATAGATGACATTTAGTAAAATCAGCATTAATCCTTAGTGTCATTGGTGTGGGCAACACAAATGTAGTGAAGATATAGATGGCACTTAATAAAATCAGCATTAAACCTTAGCGTCATAGGTGTGGGCAACACAAACGTAGTGAAGATATAGACGGCACTTACTAAAATCAGCATTAAACCTTAGTGTCATTAGTGTGTGCAATACAAATGTAGTGAAGATATAGATGGCACTTAGTAAAATCAGCATTAAACCTTAGTGTCATTAGTGTGGGCAACACAAATGTAGGTAAGATATAGATGTCACTTAATAAAATCAGCATTAAACCTTAGTGTCATTAGTGTGGGCAACACAAATGTAGTGAAGATATAGATGGCACTTAGTAAAATCCGCATTAAACCTTAGTGTCATTGGTGTGGGCAACACAAATGTAGTGAAGATATACATGGCACTTGGTAAAATCAGTATTAAACCTTAGCGTCATTAGTGTCGGCAACACACATGTAATGAAGATATAGATGGCACTTAGTAAAATCAGCATTAAACCTTAGTGTCATTGGTGTGGGCAACACAAATGTAGTGAAGATATACATGGCACTTAGTAAAATCATTATTAAACCTTAGTGTCATTGGTGTGGTCAACACAAATTTAATGAAGATTCAGATGGCACTTAGTAAAATCAGCATTAAACCTTGGTGTCATTAGTGTGGGCAAAACACATGCAGTGAAGATATGGCTGGCTCTTAATAAAATCAGCATTAAACCTTAGTGTTATTGGTGTGGGCCTCACAAATGTAGTGAAGATATACATGGCACTTAGTAAAATCAGTATTAAACCTTATTGTCATTAGTGTCGGCAACA
Source organism: Protopterus annectens (assembly GCF_019279795.1). NCBI lineage: Eukaryota > Metazoa > Chordata > Ceratodontiformes > Protopteridae > Protopterus > Protopterus annectens. The sequence continues at coordinate 993,782,449 of NC_056737.1, read as the reverse complement.
CACATGTAGTGAAAATATAGATGGCACTTAGTAAAATCAGCATTAAACCTTAGTGCCATTAGCGTGGGCAACACACATGCAGTGAAGATATAGCTGGCACTTAATAAAATCAGCATTAAACATTAGTGTTATTGGTGTGGGCCTCACAAATGTAGTGAAGATATAGATGGCATTTAGTAGAATAAGCATTAAACTTTAGCGTCATTGGTGTGGGCAACACAAACATAGTGAAGTTGCAGATGGCACTTAGTAAAATCAGCATTAAACCTTAGTGTCATTAGTGTGGGCAAAAAAAATGTACCGAAGATGTAGATGGCACTTAGTAAAATCAGCATTAAACCTTAGTGTCATTAGTGTGGGCAACACAAATGTAGTGAAGATATAGATGGCATTTAGTAAAACAAGCATTAAACCTTAGTGTCATTAGTGTGGGCAACACAAATGTAGTGAAGATATAGATGGCATTTAGTAAAACAAGCATTAAACCTTAGTGTCATTGGTGTGGGCAACACAAGTCTAGTGAAGATATAGATGGCACATAGTAAAATCAGAATTAAACCTTAGTGTCATTAGTGTGGGCAGCACAAATGTAGTGAAGACATAGATGGCACTTAGTAAAATCAGCATTAAACCTTAGTGTCATTAGTGTGGGCAGCACAAATGTAGTGAAGTTATAGATGGCACTTAGTAAAATCAGCATTAAACCTTAGTGTCATTAGTGTGGGCAACACAAATGTAGTGAAGATATAGATGGCACTGAGTAAAATCAGCATTAAACCTTAGTGTCATTAGTGTGGGCAACACAAATGTAGTGAAGATATAGATGGCACTGAGTAAAATCAGCATTAAACCTTAGTGTCATTAGTGTGGGCAGCACAAATGTAGTAGGTCATAGTCCTGCCGTCTTTTGAACCACATTCCTCTCCTGTATGTTTTGTTCCCACAATTCCCATTTTTTCCTATGTAGTTTGCTCCTACCCTTTTTTAAAGATCTGAATTCCAGTTTTCTCTCTGTTACTATATTCACTACTAGTAACATAGTTGGTTTAGATTTTGATTTCCATTTTCTAGTAATTGCTTTTTTGTAGTGACCATAATTAGACACAGCAAGGACTTAGTCTTACAGCAACATAAACAAGTCACATTTTCATTCTGTGTTGTGTGTCCATCTAAAACATGGCATATTGGTTCATCCACTGACAGAACAGTCACTAAGACCATTAAGACTCTGGCCAAGTAAGCTATTCATTTTGTCTGTTCAGTTTATCCTAAAAGAGCTATACTGGATAACCCAGGGGAGTATTCTGGGCCCATCTCATTTTCTCACTCAACTGAGTGCAGTGAGATCATATTCTGATTTCAGGCACTCCTACTGTGTACAAAGAGAGCATTTGGGAAGGACAACCCCTGTAGCCTCATAATCCTGCTCTGTTCCCTCCCTCAAAAAAAAAAAAAAAAAAAATATATATATATATATATATATATATATATATATATATATATCTTATTCATCCGCTCTTACTGTAACTGTCTTAGTTGCTCTTCTGTGTGCTATCTGTTCAGTCGCTCTTACTCTGCACTTATTACTGCTTGTTAGTAGCCTTCGAAAATACTGCCTTCTGCATTTGTTTTTTAGTTATTTGTTAATTTAATTGCATTTATTTGAACTGTATTTGCCGTAGTGTTGCTACACACTCGGGTGTGCTGGCCTGCACTACAATTTGAATTGTATTTACTGCTGTTTTAGCTGCTTTTGTGTAACAAAAATAAATAAATAAATAAATAAAAATTCTAAGCTTATTTCCTGCCTTTCCTGTAACTAGTCAAGTCCAGATACAGACTTGCTGTATCCAGGACTGTTGGTAAGCTTCTGAGCTCCCCCAAGCATTTCTGTGTTGAAGGGATTTCTTCTAGCTTATCAGTGGGAGTGGTAAGCACTAGGTAGCATATCTACCATGGGTGGAGTAGGTTTTGGCCCTGAAATTGTAGTTCATTAGCCGTCTGGGCAGTTTTTCCATCTCTTTCTACTTTCTGGTTAAAAGCCAGTTTTGCGTTTGGTCCCTGCCTTTCCTAACTAGTGTAGTTCAGGTACAGATTTACTGTATCCAGGACTGTTGGTAAGCCTCTGAGCCCTCCCAAGCCCTTCTGTGTTGGAGAGAAGCCTTCTAGCTTATCAGCGGGAGTGGTAATTACTAGGTAACCTATCTACCACAGGAGCAGTAGTTTCTGGCCCAGAAATTATAGTTTATTGGCAGTTTGGGAAGCTTTTCCATCTCTTTCAACCTTCTGATTTAAAAGCCTGTGTTTGTGCTTGTTTCCTGCCTTTCCTGTTACTAGTCTAGTCCAGGTACAGATTTGCTGAATCCAGGACTCTTTGTAAGCTTCTGAGCCCCCCCAAGCCTTTCTGTGTTGGAGGGAAGCCTTCTAGCTTATTAGTGGGAGTGGTAAGCATCAGGTAGCCTATCTACCACAAGAGGAGTGGTCCCTGGCCCAGAAATTGTAGCTATTGCCTGTTTGAGCAGTTTTTTTTATCGCTTTCAACTTTCTGGTTTGAAAGCCGCACTTGTGCCTGTTTCCCGCCTTTCCTGTAACTAGCCTAGTCCGGTTACAGAGTTGCTCTATCCAGGATTGTTAGTAAGCTTCTGAGCCCCCCCCACAAGCCTTTCTGTGTTGGAGGGAAGCTTTCCAGCTTATCAGTGGGAGTGGTAAGCACTAGGTAGCCTATCCTCCATGGGAAGAGTGAGTTCTGGCCCAGAAATTGTAGTTTATTTGGCCGTTTGGGCAGTTTTCCATCTCTTTCAACTTTCTGGCTTAAAAGCCTATGTTTGTACTTGTTCCCCGCCTTTCCTGTAACTAGTCTAGTCCAGGTACAGATTTGCTGTATCCAGGACTCTTTGTAAGCTTCTGAGCCCCCCAAGCCTTTCTGTGTTGGAAGGAAGCCTTCTAGCTTATCAGTGGGAGTGGTAAGCATTGGGTAGCCTATCTACCACAAGAGGAGTGGTTCTTGGTCCAGAAATAGTAGTTTATTGACCATTTGGACAGTTTGTCCATCTCTTTCAACTTTTTGGTTTAAAAGACCACATCTGCACTTGTTTCTCATCTTTTCTGTAACTAACCTACTGGGTAGCACTAGAAAGCCTTAAACTGATACAAGCCTTCTAGCTTAGAAGAGAGACTTTGGAGTGATTAAGTATCAGTTTTCTGTACTTTCTTGCTGTACTTAACTGTTTTCTGCCTAAACGCAGATTTTCCAGCATTTATTATAATTTAAAAGCTTATTTTTTCACATATTGTGCTTATTTGACTGTCTGTACTTTTAAAAAGTTGTTTTTTGTTTAAATAATTTGTTTAACTGTTGTACGCTACACACTAAAGTGTGATAGCCTTTTCTGGTAGTTTGTAGTCATTTAAAGCTGTTTTAAGTGTATTTTTTACTGTTTTGCCTTATCTTTTTAAAAAAAAAACAAAAAAAAATCCTTGTTTCCCGCCTTTCTAAGCTAGTATAGTCCAGTTTTCAGGTTAGTGCTGAATTCAGGGCTGTGATACTAGTTTCTGAGTTCCCCATACCTTACTTGCATAGAAGGAAGTTTATCTGTTCACCTGTGAGAGAGGGAAGCTTTGGCAAACCTATCTCTCTCTGAAGGAGTGGTTCCAGCCCAGAAGTTAGTAGTTTATAGGCCATTTTGGGCTAATTTCTATCTCTTTCATTTCCCTACTATAAAAACTGTGTTTGCATGGGACCCCTACTGTTCAGCATATACTTCTCAGAAGTACAGGCAAACACAGGAGGACTATGGTTACCCAAGTTTGCCGATGACTGCAAACTGAGATCCATAACTGACTCTCCGGCTGACATGGACATCCTCCAAAAGGGCCTTACTGAGACGGACAACTGGTGTCAAAGTCATGGCCTCAAGCTAAATGCCAAAAAATGCATAGTCATCCCATTTGGGAAAAACAAAACACCCACGAATTACCACATAGGTGGCAGCCCCCTTAATACAGAAGAGGTAATAAGAGATCTGGGGACCCAGGTAGATAGTAATCTCTCCTTTGACAATCATATTGCCAAAGTAGTTAGGAAATCCTTCAATGTGACCCACCTAATAACTAAAGGATTTACATCTAGAAATAAAGAGGTTATACTGCCCTTCTAATCGGCAATCATTAGACCCATCATAGAGTACAATGCCCCATTTGGGATGTTCCTCACAAGACACTTCCAACAGCTGGAAAGACCACAAACGTACCTCACCAAGAGGATTACTGGCCTCAAACATATGTGCTATGCAGCCCAACTGAAAAAACTCCGGCTGTACTCAGTGGCATATTGCTTACTCAGAGGTGATCTCTGCCTGACTTACAAAGCCATGTCCAACTCAGAACTGATGGACATGCTCCACCTAAAGAAATCCAAGTCACTGTGAGCCACGTGCTCTAGTGAGCTAAACCTTGCCACAACAATAAATAGAAAATGCTGGAGGGATAGATTCCTGTCACAGAGACTTCCCATGCTTTGGAACAAAATTCCTAACTACATTAGGCAGAGCCCCTCACTAACACTCTTCAAGAGAAACCTTGACGAGTGGATGGGTAACAGAAAAAACACCCCTGGGATCACTTCATTGCTCTGCTTGACAGAGGATCAGTTAATTAATCAATGGGGCAGCGAAAGCCAACACACTCTGGCTAGGCTTATAAATGTCTTCAGGCAGATAGCCTAGTATCTACCTATGAACCTATGAACCTATGAATGCACATCTGATAACTGAGATTTACTTTGAAAGTGGCCAGCGTGCTGCTTTGTTTGGCATGTAGGTGGCATTTAAAGTTTCAGTATTGTTTAGAATTTGAACATAAAGATCAATTCCTTTTGAATTCCAGATTTAGTTTTAACACTGTCTCATTTTAATTTAATCTCTGTATTCTAGTCAGAATTTCTTTTACTGTGGCTTTCTTTGTTGTTATTCATGTTATATACACATTTTACATCGTCTTTATTGGAAACACTTGCCTGATCTGCATATTAAATCAGGATTCCATGCTCCTGGGTTTCAGTTTCAATTATTCTGAAGCCAAAACTGCTGTAACACTCATTTTGAACATGCTATCCCATAAAGTAATTTCAGATCACAGCATTGACTAAATTCAGTCATTGTATGCAATAATTCCCCAGTGCAGATTTTGTTCACTTAAGTGTAGTTCAATTAAATTGCTCCCAAAGTGCAAAAGATTGCTTTGGTGATACTTTATCCACATTAAATATAATAATTTGCTTAGCTGTACAGCACAGTAGGTGCGACTTTAATGTAGCTATGATAGGCATAGTTGATTGCTTGCATTTATATATGTTTTTATAATGTACTCAGACAAGATTATGTACAAGTGTACAGTTAGCATTACAGAAAAAAAAATAATGTTACAAATAATATAAAGCCTACATAAGTTTCAGTCAGTATTCAAAATGGATAGACAAATACAAAAACAGCAAATGAACCTGTTTGGTGGAAACGAAAATAACCTAACTAGAAAGATTTAGCTTTGGCTATATATTCAGATATATAGAATGAAAAAGGCTTTTTATGTTTTATTTTTTTTCCTGGCCTTCTAGAACATCTGCATTATGACAACATTTAGCACTCCGCATTATGTAGTGTGTTGGTATGTTTGTGTGTGTGTATATATATATATACACACACACACACACACACACACACACACACACACACACACACACACACACACACACACACACACACACACACACACACACACGTGTCTGTATACATGTGCAACTTTATAAACACTATATAGTTTGTACATGTTTTATGTTTTACACACTAAATGTGTTTGTTTTTAATTCCATGTATTCCAAGACACTACATCCATTTCTGAAAAGTTCCTTTTTGAATTATTTCATTTCTTTTAAGAAGACACTCTACATCTGAAGGAATGTATCCATTTCAGTGAAAGTATTAACTGTGTCTTATCCTGTCAAGCTATTTTACTTCCATGTGCAAAAAGATATCATCTATCATTCATTCCATGAACACACTGCAGGTCTGATCTGCAATAACTTCTGACTTTTATGCACAGGAATGAATAAAGACCTCTGGAAAACTTTTATCAAAATATAACGGATATGAAGTCAACTGTTTGTAGACCATTACTATCAAGAAGGGAAGACATACAAAAAACATAAATGACTTAACAGTTTTACTTAGCTCTTATTAGCTTTTCTTATGTACATGAAATTTAGTGCAACAAGGACTAAAACTCTGGCGTGCTACCTGTGCATGTTGTAGAGCTCCAGTTTTATATTCCTACTGCATAAATCTGAGAATCATCATTTAAACAAACAGTGCTCCTACGTTGCCCCTGAAAATGGATAATTGTGTCCAGTGGGATTACCCAGGTAACAAATTGCTAAAATAAAAAAAATATTCAGGTCCATTGCAGAGTGGATATGACTTCTGCTTTGTTGTAATACAATTTATTAAAATACTTTTGCCCTTTTTATCTGGCCATGTATTTTTGCATTTAATAAATATGTATATAGTTTCTTCAGTGTATAAAATATATCTGAACAGTTTACGATCATCATCACTATCTGTTATTCTTTATTGTAAATTAATGTTGTGTTCATACCTATTCAATGCCCATTTTTGCCCAGTTGATGGTCCTGAGGGAGCTAGACTCTATCACAGTAAGCAATGGATGTAAGGCAGTGAAAATAAAACTATTTTGTTCTGTAATGGATGTAAGGCAGGAAGAACAAGCTGTGGATGAGCTTCTGGTCCAGCATAAGGACACAGAGACACAGTCACATCCACACTGCACACACAGATATGGGTAGGCCGTATAGAGTGTTACCATCTTGCACGTCCATGTGTTCTTTGGATGTGGGCTCCTATTGTGTCCACACTGTGGAAAAACCCCAGATGAAGCTACTACTGAAATAGAAAGAGCATGAAGAATCCTCTCAGATGTCACTCTAGCCAGGAATCAAACTAGACGATCAAAAACTACAAGATTTTTTTTTTTTCACACTAGAGAATTGAGAACTGTGAGGTGTGTTGTAGTGATGCACATCCATATTATAGATCACTGACATGTACAATATAACTATACAATATAAAGTCTGCAAATATAAAGCTAGGGCAACAAAACAGAAACAACAGCAGATAAGTAAAATTATAGTCAATAATTTAGTTTTCTAAGTCTGCCAAGATACAGGCCCAAATAGTAATGAAGTCTGAATCCAGAGACAGAAATTATATAGGTTCATACTTAGGTTCATAGGTTCATACTAGGCTATCTGCCCGAGGGCATTTACAAGCCTAGCCCATCGTTTTGTGGCTTACGCCACCCCTTTAGTATGGGGAACTATACCCATTATTTTGCTGTGCCTCTGTCGAGAAGTGACACTGAGGTTATCCCTGGGGTATATCTGTGATCTCCCATCCATTGGTCAAGATTTCTCTTGAACAAGGCCAGCGAGGTGCTCTGCTTCACATGTACCGGGATTTTGTTCCACAGCATAGGGAGTCTTTGGGTGATGAATCTATCCCTCCAGCACGTCCTATTAATAGCCGTGTCAAGGTTTAAGTCTCCCCCTTGTGGCTCTGATGGATCTAGATTTTTGAGGTGAAGCATATTCATCAAATCTGGGTTTGACATGGCCTTGTATGTTAGGCAAAGGTCACCTCTGAGCACTGAATAGAGCTGGAGTTCTTTCAGTCGGGCAGCATAGGACAGATTTTGAGACCCTTTATCCTTTTGGTGAGGAACTTTTGTGGCCTCTCCAGCTGCTGCAAGTGTCGGGTCAGATACATTCCGAATGGGGCATTGTACTCAATCATTGGTCTGATGAGTGATGAATAAAGGGAGACTATGACCTCATCCCTTCATGATAAGGTGGGCAATGTAGAAGGTCTTCCTAACTACTTTAGCTACATGGGTGTCGAATGACAGACTACTATCAACCTGGGTCCCCAGGTCCCTGATAACTTCTTCTGTGCTCAGTGGATTGCCACCTATTTGGTAGCTAGGTAACCTTGTTTTTCCAGGGTATGACTATGCATTTTTGGCATTTAACTTTAGGCCGTGGCTCTGGCACCAGTTATCCGTTTCTGTGAGACCCTTCTGAAGGATATCTGTATCAGATGTGTTTTTCTACTATGGCCCAGTTTGCAGTCATCTGCAAACTTTGTCAGCCATAACCCTCCTGTGTTTGCTTGTACAGTAGATAAACAAGAGTGGGCCCAGGACTGAGCCCTGTGGGACACCACTTGTGACAGGCTTTGAGTCTGACATGGCGCCAGCAACTCTGACCCTGTGGGTTCTGTCACTCAGCCAGTTTGCAACCCATCTTGTGATGTATGGGTTGACATTTGCCGATGAGTAAGCTGTGAGTTTTCAATGATACCCGAGTGGGGTATTGTATCGAGCCTTAGCCAGATCGAGGTAGGCTGTATGGACTGCCTTTCCCTCATCAATGGCTTTGGTGACTGTTTCAAAAGTCAACCAAGTTTAAAAGGCATGATCTGCCTTTGACAAAGCCAAACTGGGTTGGATCCAAAGTCTGCAAATTCTATGTCTTTATTTATGAGGTCCATTATGATCCTCTCCATGGCTTTGCAGATAAGGCTTGTCAAGCTAATGGGCGGTAATTTCCAGGGTCGGTGGAGGCACCGCTTTGTGAAGTGGGACCACAGTTGCAGTGCGCCACTCCTGGATCCAGAGGTAAGACTTTGATTAAACAGCTGTCCTAGCTGTGGGTTTAATTCCTCATTGAGTTCATGGAGCACACAGCCGGGGACACCATCAGGTCCCATGGATGCTGTGTTTTTGCTTTGGAAAGAGCAGTTCTCACTTCTGGAGATGTTTGGGGGCTGCAATCGTTTGGTATAGATATATCTCCTTTGGGGAGGGAGTTTGCACTGAACCTGTCAGCCAGTGTGTTGGCAATGTCTGTAGGATCAGTAATCTTCACATCATTTTGAACTAGTTCTGAGCATATCTGGGAGTTTCCTCCCAGGTTTCTAACATAGCTAAAGAAGGCCTTATGATTGTCTTTTGAGTCTTTAGCTGTTTTTCTCTCAAAATTTGCTTTGGATGATTTTATGAGAGCTCTTAGTTTTTACTTATAGTGATCAAGGGTGTCTTACCTTTTAAGGATTTTGCTCTATCTTGTAGTAGCCTCCTTTTGTTGTAGAGTTTGTTTATGGCTGGGGTCCACCAGACTGGACGCTTGCCTTTGGTACAAAGAGTCTTTGTTTTGCTTGGGATTGCCTTATCCATGCAGTCCTGCAGGTGCTGGTAGAAGGCATTTGTAAGTGATTCAGCGGCTTGAGTACTGTTTTCCGCCGGCCTTAAAGGAGACCACACTAGTCTTTAGAAGTGTGAAGTGGGCTTTTGAGAAGTTCTTTACTGTGGTCTTTTTATTTCAGGTGGGGTGGGATGAGGACCTCCAGCGAGATTAGTTTGTGGTCTGATCTCACCAGTGAGGGTACACCTCCAGTGTTGAACATTGTGCTCCCATGTTCATGATGATGAGATCAAGTATGTTATCTCCTCTTGTGGGATGGTGACTAGTTGTTCCATGGCATTTGAGTTTATGAATTCCAGGAACTTTTGGGCTAGGGTGTTTGGGCTTGAGTAGTGTTCCCAGTCTATATTAGGGTAATTGAAGTCACCTAGTATGATGGTGTTTGGTGATACATTTATCCTCTAGTGTTTTCAGGAAGGCCATGTGAGGTTCCTGAGTTTGTGAGGGTGGCCTGTAACATGCTACAATTTGCAGAGCAGTCTTGCCTATGGTTAATTGCACCTGGATGGTCTCCGATGCATCGTGCGTTGCCACCAGTCTTGAGTTGTGGGTGTCCTTGATGAATATGGATACCCTCCTTTCTTGGTATTGTCCGGATTTTGGGGCGGAACGCATGATATGAGGTAAAACCTGATAGCTGGGGTGCTCTCAGGAGCCTTGAACCAGGTTTCTGTCACAGCACAGACATCGATGTTCTCCATACTGAGAAGGGCCTCAAGTGCGTGCATTTTGAGATTTAGACTTCTGGCATTGAGCAGCATTACCCTTAGTTTTTTCCTTTTTGTGTTCTAGGGTGGTAGGTTTAGAATTTGAGCCTTGCCTAAAAGGCACTATGGGGGTGGCAAGAGCCTTTGCCAATATCCGGAATCCAGGGTGACAGGTGCAAGCCGTCCCTTGCAAAGCAGCGTGGCTTGTCCAGCATGTCATCCCAGGCAGACAGACACTGGATCCCCTTTGAATGACACCAGTGTTTAAGCCAATTGTTAAAGCTGATCATCTTATCTCTGTATTGTGGCATCATTCTTGGTGAAGGTAGGATACTGCTCAAGGTCAGGGTCATACCTGCCTGGGCTACATAATCAGAGAGCTCCTCAATGTCTCTTTTCATGTAGTCCTACACCAGCGTGGACAATGACTGAGTCATATTTGTACCTGCTGTTGAGAGACCTGAGTGCTTGCGTTATGTGGCGGATTCTAGCGCCCGACAGGCAGCTTACTGTGACCTTCTCCTTACTCAGTCTGGTGGCGGACGTCAGTGTGTCTGACTATGGAGTCACCAATGACTAGTGTGTCTGGCATTGTGTTTGGCCTTAAGGGCTGTGACTGTTTGACACTCTGACTGTGAGGTCTATGTGTTGCAGGTGTTGTATTCTGAGGTGGTGGTTGTTTGGGTGTCTGCTTTGGTGGCCTCTGCTGTTTTGGTAGATTTTTGATCAGAGCCTCAGTATGTCTTTGTGTGTTTATGTGTATGATTTGAGGTTGTAATGGTACTATGTGAGACTGGGTCTATAGTGTGTGTGGTAACCTTCTCCTCCTGACTGGTCTTGCCAGTCCTATGTTGAGAGAGCTCAGCCTCCAGTTTGGCCGTATAGTTGCATCTCTCGCATGTATTTGTGTTTTGTGGGAAGAGGAGAGGGTTGTCTGTGTACATGAGGCAATTGTAACATTGCCTCAATATTCCCAGGTTAACCAGCTGAGCAGGAGAGGACACTAGCAACTGATCCCTCGACATGCTAGAAGGAATAGACAAAAAACTTTAAAAGATTCCGGGGCGGGTGACCGAGAAATGGGGGTTGCCTTTTGGGGTACTATCTATGACAAGAGTGCCGTATCAAGGTAATAAGTACTGTAGGAGCAAGTGCTACGTTTAACAGATAGAGAATAGTCTACTTGGAGTCAAGTAGAGATGATCTTTTAATTATAGGATAAGCTGATTAGATCAGTAGTATAGTTCGAGGAAGGTAGTTTTAAGGAAAATTTGAAGAGTGGACTTTAGGTAGCCTGAATAGTTTAAACCTGCTTAACGCTGCTGCCCTAGTGTGCAACGGTAGCAACTCCGCTAATCGGGCTAAATAAAGCGTCTTTATAGCAGGGGCTGGAAAAGACAGGAAATGACCCAAAATGACCAATAAACTACAAGTTACTGCCTTAGACCACTCCTCTGTGGACAAATGAAGGCGTTATGGAAATGTTCCCTAGTGACCAATAAAACTACAGTTTCAAGACAGTTACCAGCACTCCGGGGGGGAGGGAAGCTGGTCAATGTTAGTCACTGCCACTGATGCACACAGCGACCGTCCTTCAGCCCAAGCAAAAATGGCCTCACAGAAACTTTCAAACAGTACAGGAACAGCAAGCCTGTAACAGAACTTTTTTAACTCTTAGAAAAGTGGGAAAAAAGATTTTTTTTTTTTGTTTGTTTTGTACAGAGATAGCAGAGGTTCACAAGTAATATCAAGTTATAACAGTGCAGTAAATGACCCCACACAAGAGTGCTAGGTCAAGGACAGAAAATATGCAAGTTTTAAGAAAAAAACTATTTAAAATTAAGTGCAAACAGGAAATTCAGCAAACAGCTTTTGGTTGTGCTCTAAATACAGCTACTAATACAGAAATCAAGTTGAACAAGCCAGAAAATGCTCAAGCTAGGCAGCTATGCAGAAAAACTTAGCAAATAAACAGAGAAAAAATACTTAAAATCTCAAAAGTGGCTATTAATAGCTTACGTCCAAATCTAAGCTGCATTAAGCAGTACAAAATTAAAGTGATATAAATAACATTCTGTCTGTGATACTAGAACTCATGAAAGAGCAGAACAACAAATGGGAAGATGGTGGTAAAATTAGACAATGAAGAGCAGAGGGTTATAGAGTTACATATAATAAACATTATCAAAGGATTTCATATATTCGAATAGGCATAACTGTGTGAGTGTGTGTGTGTGTGTGTGTATATATATATATATATATATATATATATATATATATATATGCACATATCTTACTATTAGGCTAACTGCCCTTGTGGGCTATTTTGTGCCTAATCATTTATCACCTATGAGAATCAAACTTTGCACCTTGTGTTTATAAGGTAAACACCTTAACCATTATGCCAACCCACAACCCCCAACCCTACTGTATATATGGATTATATGAAGAGAGACATGACAGAACTCTCTGATTATATGTCCCAGACTGGTTTGTCCCTAGCCCTATGCAGTATCCTACCTTTACCCAGGATGATGCCACGATATAAACAAATAATTATTGACTTCAACCATTGCCTCAGCTGCTGGTGTAAAATCCAGTATCTGTCAGCCTGGGATGATATGGCAGACAGGCCTTACTGCTTTGCTAGACATGATCTGCACCTGTCCCCCCTAGGCTTTCATATACTGGCAAAGGCCCTTGTCACCCCATAGTGCCTTTTTTAGGCAATATCAAAACAACAAATTTTCAAATGTAACAAAATCTAATCAAGACAAACTCGGGGTTGTGCTGCTTAATGTTAGGAATTTAAACAAAAAACTGCATTCCCTGAAAGCACTCCTCACCTTAGAGGATGCTGACATCTGTGCAATTACCAAGACATGGTTCAAGGCCAGTGACAGCACCCCGGCTGTGAAGGCTACAAGCCTTCTATAGGTTCATGCTTCAAAATGAGCATGAAGGAACCATAGGTGGAGGTGTATCCATCTTCATTAAAATCCAATACACTGGTCAAAGAGCTTGACTCTCTTGAACTGAAAAGTGTCACACCACATACCCCACCATGATCCAGGATAAGCATACCGGCTACCTAAATTTACTGGAATCCCTCACCATACAGCCCAACGTCTTAGTCATGGGAGATTTTAACTGTCCTTCCATACACTGGTGGACAAACATGAGCAAAAACACACTTGCCCAAAGGTTCCTGGACTTTATTAACAAAATTACTCTGGAACAGATAGTCTGCACCCCCACTATGGGCTCTAATGTTCTGGACATAGTACTCACAGACATTTGGGGGAATCACTGTACATCCCCACACATGATGCCCTCCCTGGTTAGGTCAGACCACAAATCAGTCCCATTTGAAGTAACTACTGGAAATGACACCCTCACAGGAACAAAAATTATAAAAAACTTCACCAAAGCAAACTACAGTGTACTAGGTGATGGTATAAAAAGCTTCATACCACTCACAATCGCAGACACCAATGTTCACTATTCAGAAGTGCGTGCAAATGCCCTGTACAAACACTTAAAGAACTACAAAAACTGTGCTGTACCTGACCAAATCAAAGCCAGGTCTTCCCATAAAAACAAGCCACCATGGTGGACGTCAAGTATAAACAGGTTATATAACAAGAGGAAAAAACTATTGTTCAAAAGCAAGAAGGATATCACCCTGCAGAGGAAGAGTTCCTCCTAAAACTAAACAGGAAAATCAGAAATCTTGTAAAGTCTTTTGAAGCAAATTATGAAACTAAAATTGCATCCCTAGCCAAGGTTAATCATAAGGAATTCTTGGGTCTATATTAGAACATCGAAGTTTCACAACTTCGAATGTTCTAATATCAACCCCGAACGCTGAAAATAGTGAAGCAACAGAAAACCAAATTTTTTTCCTATGGAAAGAATTTGGTTGTCCGGTTCTGCCACTTCGCTATTTTCAACACTGTGGTGGAAAGTTACGGGTTGGGTTCAGGTAAGTGTGCGATTGTGTGGATGTAAGGGTTAGGGTGGGTTAGGTGAGTTAGAGTTAGTGCATGGGTCAGGTAAGTGTGCGATTGTGTGGAAGTGAGGGTTAGGGCGAGTTAGGTGAGTTAGGGTTAGGGTGCGGGTGAGGTGAGTGTGTGATAGTGACAGACCTTAGGGTTACGGTTTGGGTTAAGGTAAGTGTATAGTTAGTGGTGTATGTACAGTTTAGTGTAGGGTTAGATGTAAGATTTTAGGTGTATCTGTGTGAATTGCTGTTTGTTTGGTGTACTTGTGCTGTGTGTATGTGTTTCGGAACAGCAAATGTTTTCCCTAGGAAAAAATTTGCTGTTCTGCATGTTCGATGTTGTCCATGTTCGCTGAATAGGGGTCGATATTAGAACATTCGAAGTTGTGAAACTTTTATGTTCTAATATAGACCCAGAATTCTTTAACTAGGTCAGAAGTCTAAAAGCGAATGCCCAGCTATGTGCCAAACTGGTTGTAGGTGGGATCACTCATACTACACCAGAAGATATTGCCAACTTGCAAGCTAACAGATTCAGTGCAAACTTCACCCCCCCCCCCGCCATTACCCACCTACCATATCGCAAAGCATACCTGACACCAGTCCTCTGCCTAGTATCTCTAGAGAATAATTCGTCTCTGTGCTCACCAAGGCCAAAAACACAGCCTCAGTCGGACCAGATAATATCCCAGGTTGTTTACTAAACAATCTAAAACAAGACCTACCAGATCCACTTGGTGTTCTCTTTAATCATAGCTTGAGAATTGACTATGTTCCTGCAGAATGGCGAACAGCAACCGTAATCCCCCCTGCACAAAGGGAGGCCATCAACTGACACTGGGATCTACAGACCCATAAGTCTAACCAGCCTCATCTGCAAGGACATGGAAAGAATTATCATGGATCTTATCAACAAGGACATACTTGACCTCCAAATGCTGGATCCAACACAGTTTGGCTTCATTAAGGATATATCATGTTTTTTAAACCTGGTAGACCTCTTTGAGAATGTCACCAAAGCCATGGATGAAGGTAAGACAGAGCACACAGCCTATCTTGACCTTGCCAAGGGTTTCAACACAATTTCCCACTCTGGAATCATTGAGAAAGTATCCCAGACAGGGATTAACCCTTGCGATACTAGATGGGTAGCCAATTGGTTCACCAAAAGAACACACTCAGTCAAAACTAGTGACTCCAGTTCCACCAGTAGACTGGAAATCAATGGAGTACCATAGACTACAAACTGAGAGCAATCAATTAGTCCCACAGTGATGTCAACATATTACAATAAGGGATAACACAAACAAATGACTGGTGACAAAGCTATGGTCTAAAACTAAATGCAAAAAATAAATTATTATTCCCTTTGCCAAAATGGAATTCCCTACAATATTGGCAGCACCCCACTGAGTTCTAACACTTTGATGTAAGACTTGGAAACACAGGCTGACAACAATCTGAACTTTAACCACCAAGTTTCCACAGTGATAAGGAAAGCCTTCTATGTAGTGCACCTCATAAGCAAGGGCATAGCATCCAGGTCAAGGGATGTTATAACTCCACTGTACTCAACTCTCATCAGACCACTAACAGAGTATAACACCTCCTTTTGCATGTACCTCACCAGACATCTACAGCAGCTGGAGAAACCTCAGAGGTTTCTCAATAACAAAATACAGGGACTCCAAACCATGACCTACATGGACAGACTAAACGCCCTGCCCTGTCACTTTACTCTGTATCT
Source organism: Protopterus annectens (assembly GCF_019279795.1). Lineage (NCBI taxonomy): Eukaryota > Metazoa > Chordata > Ceratodontiformes > Protopteridae > Protopterus > Protopterus annectens. The sequence goes on along the minus strand of NC_056737.1, from coordinate 993,766,661 downwards.
TATAGGCTGGTGAGAGGTGACATGTGCCTGGCCTGCAGGACAATCTCCAACCCTGTTCTAATGGAAATGCTGCACATCCACAAGCCAAATGGCACAAGAGCCACTCACTCTAGGGTCTCAGCCTAGCTTATGACATTAACAGAACATGCTAGAGAAACAGATAAGTCACACAGAGACTGCTGCTTCTCTGCAATAGACTTCTTTTTGTGTAAAACAGAGGTCCTCACTGACCCTATTCAAACGCAGCCTAGATAATTGGATGGGAGACGGCAAATTCACCCCTGGGGTGGCATCCATGTCCCTCATGGACAGGGGTACCCAGTGTTGATCACAGACCTGCTCTGTTCATAAATTTGTTTAGTGAACTACCGAAAAAGAACAAATGGGGTTACTTGGGATTAACATGGCTAGGCTTGTAGAGGCTCTAGGGCGCTAGCTTAGTAACCTGCTATGAACCTATGAACCTGTATAGAATATAGACAGTTAATTAAAATGTAGAAATGTCACCTTGGTCCTGAGCAATGCTTACATTTCGAAACACATGTTCCCTGAAAACCAAACATACTAAAAAACAAAAAGATAGCAAAATCTTGCAACAATGGTAATAGAAAAAAAAATACAATTATTAACAGACCAAATTTGTCTGATGAGTGATAGTGTTACAAAATGTCTAATGCTGAAGTACAAAGCAGGGGTAATGTTTGTGGCAGGGACAGAGCTAGGGTTAGCAGGTGTTCGTGGCCATGCACTTCCTTACTGATAAAATGCTAACCCTGAACATACACAAACTAAATCTCCCTCCTTACCTAATCATTGCCTGAACCATAACCTTACCCACACAAAATTTGCACACTAACTCCTAAGCTCTAATGCCAAACCCCACTTTAAACAAGACTATTCCCTTGAAAAAAACTTGTTTTGACATACATAATATTTGTACAACACAAAAGTTGACCATGTGGACCCCCAATACACACATTCAACATACATACCATTTGACTACGTAGCACGTTACAATACGTCTCCAAGAATGTCATGAAAGGACAGTTCGTAAGAGTGATGAGACTTCATGATGATGGCCAGCAGCTAGAATGGGTATTCAAAGGTCATACTATCAATTTTATTGGCAGTGGCTATTCCCCAAGTGAGATCAATAATACAATCAAAGAAGTCCGATTTGTTAGATACACCTCAGCTAGACCATATTTTTCGGATGATGGTTTTAGTCACATACCTGCAATACAGGATACTAGGACCAACCTGAGGGTAATGCTTATATATTCCAGTGATGCAGGCATTGTATGTGATGTCATCAGAAGGAACTAGCCAATACTCATGGCAGATGATGGGCTTAAGGACATATTGGGTCCTAGACCATTATATACATTTAAGAACAATACGTCACTCAAACACCAACTTTGCTGTAGACAATCCTCTGTATCTGTTAATAGAGTGACTGGTCAGATTAGGACCTTTCCCTGTAGGGCTGTGGATCTAGTAGGTATATTCAGGTCACGCCACTTTTTATGCACTCTCCTGCAAGCGCAGCAACCTTATATACCATGCACGGTGTGTACCTTGTGAGGCTTTCTATGTAGGAAAGATGAACAGACTATTGAAGGACAAGATATTTGGACATAATTGGGACATTAGAAAATTGAAACTGACTAATGCTTTAGCAAAACATATCAATAATTGTGGGAAAAAACACTTTTTTAAGTTTTTATTGCTAGAGATTGTGAATGTGAGCATCTGAGTTGGTGATCTGCACAATGCTAAAGAGTATTGTCATTTGAGATGGAATTTGAAGCTACAGGGGAGTAAGTCCCCTGGCTTGAATGAGCATGTGTCTTTAAAGCTGGTGTTGAGGTCTAGGCCTACTGATGTGACTTTTTGTGCCTTATTTTAAATTGCGACCATTTGTTCCCTGTCTTAAAGGTCCAATGAAGTGGCATTGTGGCTGTGAAAATGCTCACCTGGTTTTTATTTATTATTTGTTTTAGTAAAGTTGTTGTTATTTGTCTTTCAGCTTTTCCTGGTTAGGGGTCGCCACAGCGGAACTGCAGTCCACTAATGATATGCAGCAGATTTTCACGAACGCCGAGGTGCCAGCTCGATGTCCAACCTTCAATGAAGGCACGCCCATTTACGCATGTCTTTCGAATGCCCATCCAACCGTGGGGTGGACATGTAGACTCCACAAAAAAGGCACTCCCTGCACTTCAACCGAGAATCTAACGGGAGAACCTCTTGCTGTGAGGCAACAACGCTACCGCTGTACCACCACAGATGTATTTGTTTTGCAGCCATGTTGATCGACTTTTATTTACATTTTACTGCAGACTTGTGTTTTTAGTCAACCTTTAGTCATTAGCATATTCTGTTTTTCTTTCATGTGTTTTGCGGGTGGATATCTAAACAGACATGGCTGAGGGATTTGATGTGGAGATAGACTACAATCCCAGTGATATCCCTGGAGTACATATTGATTGCCTGCATCATATTCTACTGGTTGAGCTGAATCCACTGTTGTGTTACTGCTGAACAAGAGCTCTTAAGTGAACCATCTTTAGATTTAGACACCCGTGAGTGATTGCTTTTGAGCTAGTGAGAGCTCGAGAATAAACTGTACAAATACCAGCACCTACAGTGGCAGCGCTTGCATATAGAAGCATCAGTGCACCATAAAGTGATTCTTCATGGGCTCCAGATACTTCACTGTCTACATATGGCAATACATTTCCCAAGCTACTTAAGAAATGGCAGTCTCTAAACTTCCATCTGGGCTTCAGCTATTTGAAGTTATTAACTGATTTCTTCAAGCCTATTGAGGATACTTTACAGCTGGATAGTGAAGATTTACAGAGACAAATTACAACACAATATGCACCAGAGATTTCTAAAGCTAAGCTGGATGAAATTTATCACAACATCACTGATTATGAACTTAGAATTATGATTATGAACTTAAAATTAGAGCCAGTAAATGGAAGAAATTGAACAGCGACATTGTAGATTTTAGAAAAGGGAACATTTTTTCTTGGCCATGCCCATGTAAAACTAGGACTAACAATGATGTCAGCATGTCTCAATAACTACCTCGAGAGCAAGTTCCCTGTGTGTCTCACAGTCTAGAAGCTGTGGTTGAACCAGTGGTTTGATCAAAAACAAAACAGAAGCTGGACAATAAGCTGAGTATGCAGGAATGACCAACAACTTCAAGTGCAACTATCACTACATCTCCTTTTTTTATCAGAACCTCTACCGATAGAGAATGGATTCAAGAAAGCAAGATCATGGAGTAAAGCAAGGAACAGATGACTACGGCAACAAATCATGAGGAGCAACGAAACAGGTATGTAACAAGAAACAGGGATCAGCAAGTCTAGTGTACAACCTATCCTCTTTTAGTCTAACAAATGAGCAGTTATCGGTTTTGAATAAAGAATTATGCTTTACTCTGGTAACTTAACAGATGTGTTGATTGACTTAAAACTTTTTGCTAGGAATGTCTACTTAAGATGTTTCTTTCCACATACTATAACTCCTTTTAATTTTTTTAAAAAGCCAAGTACTTTCGTACCAGCTATTAATCCTTCAACTGAAGAGTTTGTTAACTTGTGTGAAGAAGAGGTGAGACACTCTTTATCAAATAGACATAAGGTCTCGTTTTTTTAATTTAACTGGAGGAGAGCAAAAAGCTCTGAAAGAACTTAATTAGTTGTCTTACTTGCAGATACACCCTGCTGATAAAGGGGGTGGTATAGCAGTTACAGACAGGAACTTTTATGTACAGAGGATGTTAGAAATGTTTGAAGATTACATGACTTATATGAGTCTTCAATAGTATCAAATTAAGGGTCTTACAGACAAAGTCCATTTTTTGATCTTTAACATCCACATGACTGGTTTGATTACACAGGAAATGTTTAATTATTTTACCACCAAACAGGCAGTTATTCTGCTTATATACAGCCTGCCAAAGGTACACAAGAGTCTCCGCTCACCTCCTAAATGACCCATAGTTTGGGGACGGGAGTGGCTCACAGAACCACTATCAGTCTTTGTGGAGAAGAATTTAAGACCTGTCCTTGATGGTGTTCAGACTGTATTAAAGGATACAAAATCCTTCTTGTCTGACTTGTATAAGTGGTACAATGTTTTAGACTAGAGAGTTGATGTAGTCTTTGTGAATTCACTCTTCACAGTTATACCTATTGAAGAAGGCATTGAGAGTAAAACATCATTTTTCACTAGGTGTAATAGTTCTCCAAATAATAAAGTGCTGCTGATATGCCAACTGTTAGAAATTATTTGAAAAACAATATTGTCATGTGAGAAGTGTTTTTTCTACAGAAAGTTGGTGTGGCAATGGGGATGGTATGCGCCAACAGCTATGGAATACGGTGCTAGCTGAGTGGAAATACTAAAAGGTTCTGAGTGGTGATGTGCATGCCAGGAACATCAGCTTCTACAGACATTTTGTTGATGATATTTTTATCTTCTGGACTGGAACACCAGAGGAGCTGACATCTTTTGTAGAATTTTACACAGTATGACTAGCTTCCTGAAATTTAGCTGCTATCCTTAGATAGTATAGTCTTCCTTGATGTGAAAATTCACAAGAATATGTTTGAGGATTTTCACACTTCACTATATAGGAAAGCATGTAAAAAGAACAGTATACTCCATAAATCAAGTATGCACCCCAGATGTGTCTCCAAGAATGTCATGAAAGGACAGTTCGTAAGAGTGATGAGACTTCATTGTTATGCCCAGCAGCTAGAATGGGTCTTCAAAGGCCTTACTGAAGATTTTATTGGAAGAGGTTATTACCTGAGTGAGATCATTAATATGGGCAAGGAAGTGCTAATCGTTAGAAACAACTCAGCTAGACCACATTTTTCGGATGATGGTATTAGTCACGTTCCTGCAATGTAGGATACTAGGATGAACCCGAGGGTAATGCTTACATATTCCAGTGATGTAGGCATTGTATGTGATGTCATCAGAAGGAACTAGCCGATACTCATGGCAGATGATGGGCTTAAGGACATATTGGGTCAGAGACCATTATTTACATTTAAGAACAATAAGTCAGTCAAGCACCAACTTTGCTATAGACAATCCTCTGTATCTGTTAATCGAGTGACTGGTCAGATTAGGACCTTTTCCTGTAGGGCTGTGGATCTTGTAGCTTTATTTTAGCCACACCATACTTTATACTCTTCCCTACAGGACATACTGTGCACACAGATTTTTATGCAGATTGCAAGTGCAGCAGTCTTATATACCATGCATGGTGTGTGGCTTGTGAGGCTTTCTATGTAGGAAAGACGAGCAGACTACTGAAGAAGAAGATATTTGGACATAATTGGGACATTAGAAAACTGAAAATGACTAATGCTTTAGCAAAACATATCAATAACTGCGGGAAAGAACCCTCTTTTAAGTTTTTATTGCTAGAGATTGTGAATGCGAGCATCAGAGGTGCTGATCTGTACAATGCTACAGAATATTGCCAGTTGAAAATGGATTTTGAAGCTACAGGGGAATAAGTCCCCTGGCTTGAACAAGCATGGCTCTTTAAAGCTGGTGTTGACGTCTAAGGACCTCCCCCACTGATGTGATTTGTTGTACCTTATTTTAAATTGAGAGCATTTGTTCTATGTTTTAAAGGTCTGATGAAGCGGGATTGTGGCAGTGAAAGCACTCTCCTGATTTTCATTTATTATTTATTTTATTAAAGTATTTGTGTGTTTTGCAGCCATGTTGATCGACTTGTACTTTTATTTTACTGCAGACTTGTGTTTTTACTCATTAGCACATCGTGCTTCTCCTTAATGTATATAATACGCACAGATCTACTGATCCAAACTGATTCGGCTAAACACGGATAACACTGTTGCTGACTAAATGCAAACTCTGTTGCGGACATTCAATAAACATGTCCGGGTATTGAGAGGCAGTGTACCAGCTAAATAATCGCTTTAGAATTCCATTTACCTATCCCTAACTACCATGGTTGAGTACGTGTAGGGCTTTTGTGCGGTGGTTAAGAGCATTTAATTAGTGACTGCTTCTTTGTCGAAGTTCTGAATGTCGGTGATGTGCGATTTCGATTAACTCAGTTGTCGGTGATTTCGTGTCGGGTTATTCAATGTCGATCTTATGACTTGTCGATGAAGTCATATAGATCCATATATATATATATATATATATATATATATATATATATATATATATATATAAATTTCACAATCTCAAACAAGAAACATTGAGACCCATTAAAGCGAAAGTGCACTACATTGAAAGTGCACTTTTGCAAAAGCTGGTTCTCCGAACAAAACAAAAACAAAACTATTTTAAACAGTATTGTCTTTTCTTTTTAATTTTTTAGTGCAGATTTGCATGGAGCTAAGGGAAGCACTGTACCATGCAAATCCAGTTAAATGAGCTTTAATGAGCATTAATCATCTTATGTATTTCTCACATTGTTAGTCACATATACAAAATAATCACCTCTGCCATGTTTCAAACCTGGGCACCTATGAACTACAGCCTACTGCATTAAACCACTTTGCCACACAGACAGGGACAGGTATATGTCAGAGAGACTACCTCTTTACTGCAACAGGCTTCCCATCCATGTGAAGCAGAGTTGTTCCCTGATCCAATTCAAGTGTAACTTGGACCAGTGGATGGGGAATCAGAAATTTACCACTAGCCTGGCACCTTTGGCTCTAATAGACAGAGGCAGCCTATAAATACTTGACCACCCAAGCACAAGCCTAAATAATACCCTGTAAAATAATGTTATGCTACAAAAATTGTATATATATTTGGGAAGAGTGATTATAGGGTTAAATGACCATCAAGATCATTTGCCTAATAAACACATCTAAACCTACAATCAATGATTACATGGAATGACTTCCCAAGGTGTCGAGATGCTCACCTAGCAAAGGGTACCTGAGAAGGAACAACAGTAGGATGCAAGGATAGGCAAATGTAGAAACCAGGGAGAACACCCTGAGGCTGTGTAGGTTTAGGAGGAGGTCAGTGAGGAAGTTAAAAAAATGAAGTTATGATGTTAAGATTTTAAAAATATAATGAGGGCAGACTGGTAATGTTGTGGTATAGAGTGCTAAGCAATGACTATGACCAATATGCCCCATCTATGATTATTGGCTTGAATGCCAGTTAGACCAAGTGGGTGAAGATGGAAATGAAGACCCAAAGCTGAACTGTCCATCTTAAGAGAGGTGAAGACTCACTGAACCACTGACTCCAAAGCAGTCCTGAGAGACTATTTGTAGTAACTATTGGCTCATCATGACTCATACTAACATAAGCTATGGAAGCAGTCATCCTGCAGTATGTGAAGGGTCCCCTACTGATATGTCGCTCCCCAGAATGTTGAGTTCCAACAAGCCAAAAAAGACAGCTCAGAACCTCTGATAAGAGTTCATCTTCATCTTCAGTGTTCTCCTTTAAACTTCACGTTTGGTGATAAGTAGGTGAAATCTGAGCTAAATTTATCTGCCAGCAAAACTGCTATAACCCCCAGTTCTATATAGGAAGCTCCACTTGATATTATGTCAGCACACTATGTGGTGTTCCCTTTAAGGTTGCTTACATAACTAAAAAATGCCTTATGGTTATCTTTAGACTTGGAGACTATTTTGCCTCAAACTTGGATTAGTCCCCTGAGTTGCCTGTTGAGACAGATAAGGGACTTTTTTGTTTTTTAGTAATAGTCCTTCTTGTTTTTGGACACGATTTTTGTTCTTTTGTTGTACAATCTATTTATTCTGGGGTTCCAACAACAGGGCTCATTTTTGGAGTTTGTCCTAAGTTTATTTTGGTTTGGTACTGCCATCATTTAATATGAGGTACTTAGCCTTTGAAAAGTTCTTAAAAGTTTTCTGGTTTGCTGAGACTTCAGCCTTTTTATTTATATCCAGAGTGACCACTTTGTGATCTCATCTGACCAGTGAAAACATAATACAAGGGAGAGGTGCAAAACTGAGGTGTGCATAATTTTATGTAGATTGATACACCTCCACATCTTTCCCCTTCTTGTGCAGAAGCTGGTCTAAATGTGTGGAAGATGTTATAGCCTTGCACTATTGGGGTGCCATCTGTGGCTTTAAACCATGTCTCAGTGACCGCACAGATGTCAACACTCTCCAGGTTGAAGAGCACTTCGAGGAGTGGAGCTTCTTGTTGAGACTCCAAGTTTTGGGCAGCAAAACCTTTATTTTATCATGTGGGTGGATAATATTTTGGCTAATATCCAAAAGCCTGGTGGGGACAGGTGCAGAGCATCACTGCCAAAGCAGTGTGGTCTGTCGATCATGTCCTCCTAAGGTGACAAATATTGGATCTCCTTATAATGACACCAGTAACTAATTCAATTGTTAGAGTCAATCATCTTCTGTTTATATTGTGATGTCATCCTTGGAGAAGGTAGAATGGTGCTCAATGTTAGGCTCATGTCTGACTGGGACATATAATCTGAAAGCTTAATCATGTCACTCTTCATATAGCCCAGAAAGGTATGACTCAGGTCATTTACACCCGCATGGACTATGACAGAGTCATACTGGTACTTGTGCCTGAATGTCCTGAGTGCATCCTTTCCCCTGATAGGCAACTGACTGTGACTGTCTCCTTGCTCAGCCTGGTGAGGGGGCATCAGTGTGCCTCACAATAGAGTCTCCAATGTCCAATATATTGGGTTGTGTAACAGTTTACCTTAAGGGCTTAGAGGATGTGAAATTTTGAAAAGTGGTTGTATGTGTCTTGAGGAGTGTTGTCTTTGTAGATTGTTTGGGTGGTTTCTGAGGGCACCATATGGGAGGCCTTTGAGATTTGGGTAGATTGCATTTAAGCACCTCAACATATGTGAAGTAATGTGTCTGATCCATAGTAAACTTAGCGTGTGTTTCTGAAAACCTGTTTGGAGATACCAGTGTCTGCATGCTAGAACTTTGCCTCCAAAGACATAGTGTAGTTACATCTCTTGCATACTCTGTCAGTCTGCCTAAGAATAAGGGGGTTGTCTAAACATGGGACAATTGCCATATTGTCTCAAGATCCCATTTCCACCAGACTGGCTAAAGAGATAGTAGGAAAGTGCACATCCATGGTTGTAGATCATCATTTTGTGATCTATGAGGGGCAGTTCAGTCAGGGTTTGGAGTTGTTTGGCTGGGGGTAGAGATCCAATATTAAGCCAAAATAACACTCTTGAGTTCTTTGGTTCTCGGTGAGCAAACAAGCTGCTCTACACTCATCTAGATATTTGTGTAAATGGCAGAAGAAGTTTTATACTGAAAATTACAACTCCAGCTACCTGCATCTACACAGGGCACTACAAACCACTGCTGCACAGCTCAGCACAGGTTATATGAGATGAGTTAGAGAGAAATCCAATCAGTAAACAGTAAAAATGGAGCATAAGTTTATATATAAGGCTCAGATCCTGCAGCAATTCACAATTCTCTGACTATTGTGGGTGTTATTACAAGACTAAAGTTCCCAGACTAACTAAATTCCAAACAGAAAAAAAATGCAATACTTCTTTCAGTCATAGTCTAAGCACCGGCTTCATCCCAACTAAATGGAAAATGGCCACCATTATTCCCTTGTACAAAGGTGGTGCTTCCACTGATCTCAGGAACTATAGACCTATTAGCATGACAAGCCTTATCTGCAAGGCCATGGAATGAATCATTATGTACCTTATCAACCAAGCTATAGGTGATCTCCAAACACTTGACCCTACTCAGTTTGGATTTGTCAAAGGGAGATCATGCCTGTTAAACCTAGTGGACTTCTTTGAGACAGTTACCAAGGCCCTGGATGAAGGCAAATTTGTACATACAGCCTACCTAGAACTAGCCAAGGTGTTTGGCACAATCCCCCACTCAGGCATCATTGACAAACTCACCCAGCTAGGTATCAACTCTTCTATCATTAGATGGGTCACTAACTGCCCCACTGATAGAACCCATGTAATCAAAATAGGGGAATCCACCTCCAACAGCAGGCTTATAACCAGTGGTGTTCCACAGGTATCAGTCTCAGGACTACTACTGTTAGGAATCTTTTTCTCTGAAGTACAAGCAAAAACTAAAAGTCTGTGGCTGACAAAGTCTGCTGATGACTACAAACTGGGAGCGGTCATAGAATCTCCAAACAATCTAAGGGGCAGTGAAAGCCAACACATTCTGGCTAGGCTTATAAATGCCTTCGGGCAGATAGCCTAGTACCTACCTATGAACCTATGTCAACATCCTACAAGAGGGTCTTATACAAACAAATGATTATTGCCAAAGTCATGGCCTTAAACTCAATGCAAAAAAAATGTATTATCATCCCTTTCAGTTAAGCGATGTTCCTGCTAACTACCACATCAATAGCAAAACCTTAAGTATGCACTCAGTGGTGACAGACCTGGGCACACAGATTGCCAGCAGTCTTACCCCCTTTGACTACTATATCTCCACAGTGGTAAGAAGGGCATTCTGTATTGCTCATCTCATAAATAGAGCATTGCCTCTAGAAAAAAAAGAAGTTATAACCCCCCTGTACTCTTCCCTCATCAGGCCAATAACTGAGTAAAACACCCCTTTTGGTATGTACCTTCCCAAGCACCTGCAGCAATTCAAGGTCTCCAGCATCTGTCCTATGTTGATTGCCTGAAATCACTATCACTTTATTCTGTTTCATACAGACTACCAAGAGGCACAGATCCTGCAACAACTGACAATTCCCTCACTATTGTGAGTTGGAAGACTAAAGTTCCCAGACTAAGTAAAATACAAACAGTAACAAATCAATAGAAATGAAATAAATTAGGCTCGCTCACATCCTGCAGCAACTCACAATTCTCCCAGTACTGTGAGGAATACTACAATATTAAGGTCCCAGACCAAGTTAAAATGCAAAAAATTAGCTGTTGGTTAAAACAAAGAAAAATGCAGAAAAAAGCAATGCACATTTCAGATTAATTCTCTGAATATTGCAGTGTTCACTGGTTGAAATGGGGTTATATGAAACAGAAGCTAACTCAAGCTTTAACAGTCTAGTGGGAGTGTCTTAACTGTTTGAGCTATCAGTGTCCAGTAGAAATAGCACTGGGAGGGACTTGCAAATGTTAAGTTACAGTAGGGGCGGGCAGTTAGGTCGGGAAAAATCAATACAGTCAAACAGCAGTTTTAAACTCAGAGCTCTTGTAGCTGAAGAGGAATGTAGGCAAATACCTTAAATAAGAAAACTTCCTAAGGAGACTCCCCTAAGCAGTGAGCATCTAATGAAGTCATCAGCTACCACAGAGGCAGACTTAATTAGACAGGGATATGACTTCTCCTATTAATGATGACCTCCTGGTGGCAATCTCATGTTCCCAAAGTGGACTGACTGGGCTAAAATGATCTCACTCTCGCCACAGAATAAATGAGCTTTAAGGATTATGCCCTGTCTTTTAAATGAATGGACTGGCTTCCATCATGGCGAATGGAATAAATGGGTTAATAGAGAGCTGGCAGGAACTAATGGGGTCTGGACAACATTAAAATAATAGAATCAGGGTTAGACTTAGTGCCAACTTTAGAAAATACCTGGTAACTACTCTTCAGATTGATGTGAAAAGAATTAAGAGGCTGCCAAAATATTTAATGATTAAAATAGCAACTGTTATACAAGTACATAACAGAATTATTTGCCAAAATATTGATAGAAGTTTCCAGAACCATATTAAGCATGTGATAGTGTTTCTTCTGAACAGCTCAGCATTAAATAAAATAAGACAATGAGTGGTATCTTCAATAATAAAGTTTCACAATTAACAATTAAACTAACAGAAAACAAACAAGTGTGGCTGAGGTAATGATTAGCAAGCTATAAAAAGGTAGGTCTTCCAGTATCAGACATTTTGTTCAGTTTGTTCTTGCTATCCTTAAACAGCTGATATAGTGACAAAAAATACAAACAAAAGAGTGATACTGCTTTTTAAGAAGTACTCTAAACAATACTGGCAGTTGTAGTCAAGTCTGACTCCAAGGTTGTTTGGATGAGGTCATAAAAGGATAGGCACAACAAACACAACTGTAAGAAGAAACAGATAATACAAGAATGCGTGGTCTCCACTTATATGTTTGTTAGGAAATTATTCAGCATAAATAGCTAATACTGTGACTGGGGAGATGGTAGTAAATGTCAAAATATGAGTATATCAGTGGCTGAAGCAATGCTATACTTTTATAAACTCATTTATAGGATAAACCATTAGAAAATGAGCAAGCTTTCTTTTAACAACATACTACTTTTGCATAAAGAATTAGATAGCAAACAAGAGGAGGCCAGTACGGGTGATAGCAACATTTGACTTTACTGTGATAACGAATCAGTTATGAAATTTAATAAAGATTCCCAGTAGGGTATTAACCTCTGGACCTGTTAGAATACCTTATTCTAACTTAAGGCTTCACTGTGAATGATCAGCTGTGAAGAAGGGGGAAACTACAGATAAACAGTCAACATATTATCTTCAATGTGAAACATTTAAATGAAAGATCTTATTGTATTGGGAAGTAAGCAAAATGCCATAAGGTAGTACTTCCTCTTGCGGTAGTTCAAGGTATGTGCCACTGTCATTGTAAACTTCTCAAGAAAGTTACCAGGCTCCACCTCTAAAGTTTTAGGCTCATCTAAGTACAGTAATATGACATCTGCAAAGATCTACAAATTTAAAATCTATAACCAGTCAGTCTAAATTTGTTCAAAGGAATCATATGAGCCAGAGAGTCGATGTATAAGAGAAAGAGATACAGAGTTAAAGTGCAACCTGTTACTTCTTTAACTGGATAAGGAGAGAGATTCATATCCCAAAGGGAAGGGCGCAGAACCCAAATAAATGTAGTGAAGCAATCATGCTGACATACTTAGAGGTATCTGCATGTGTAAGAGCATATAAGCACATACGCATGCCACTGACATCAGTAACACAAACACTGGGGGAAAGGAATTAAATAAAAGTAAAAAAACACAGGTCATCCACATTGTATGACACAAGTGAATACTGGCCAAGTCATAATAGCCCCCTCCAACTAAGGTCTACCAGCTATGACTAGCTAAAAATCAAATCTCTAAAATAAAGAGGGATCCTTTCCATTCAGAGATGGAGGTGCAAGGTATATGAAGTGACATGAACACATTGCCATATAGTTTGCTTGCAAAACATTCCAGGCAAAAAAATGTAGTCATTGCTTATAAAGAATGCATAAATGGAAAGCTTTTCTACACAAACTAGAAAACAGTACAGTCTATGCTTATCAAACCTGAATTCTGCATTTTCTTGTGGGTGCCTTAGTGATAGCAACACTAGTAAATCATACATGTACAAAAGTTAATTTCTCAAAAACACTGAATTCATTCCTCTCACTTGAGGTTAGAGTTCAACATCTCACAGGTTTAAAACTTCCCACATAGTGTACATTGGAATGCCAAGCCATCTCACAGAATTTGTTTTCCACTTTCCTCCAAACTGGAGGTCAGCAATGGGTCACAGCATCATTATGTTTTTGAGAATGGTTTGTGTATCCCAGATACTGGTAGAGCAGATCAATGAGGTTAGAGGTTTGAAAGCTGCATTTTAGAAATCCCAGAGATACAGTCACTTTTCTGTAAAAATATTTTTTATCTTCATACATAGAGACAGTGTGACAATGCCATCTATTTAGAAGTCAGGTATAAATATCCAATTTACTGAGTTTGTTATTGTACTTTTTACATTTCCTCAGCAAATCCCTGAAGAACGTAAAGCTAATTCTCCACATTGGGTAGGTCATGCAGATAGAACTGATATAATGACATTATGTCTAAATCCTGATAATAATGACATTGAAAGATGTAGAATCTGTAGATGTAGAACGCAGAGTATTTGAATTCCAGTTCATTTATTTGTACCTGCAGATTTTTAAATATAAAAACACTTTTCCTTTTCTAAATAGTGTACAAGAGATCAGTACACTGCAGTTACAAACAATGCTTGTTCATAGAATCAAAAGTTTAAGAAGCAAAAAAAAACTTTTTAAACACAATTAACAATGTATTAGAAAAATAAGATAAAAATATAACATTGCACACTAATCTGTGAGTGGTAACATATTAAGTTATAGTTTAGTAAATTAAATGTGGAATACTAAGCTTGTCTCTTGATACCATTCTGTTCAAATACTAAAGAATATCCTAATATTAGATATAAAATATAAAACAGAATACATCCTAAGACCAGCTTACAGCTGATAAATAACTGTTGGAAAAAATACAAGGAAACAACTAGCTACATCATCAATAAAACCTTTACTTTTGAGCTGACTTGCTTTTTCTCAAGCATCAAAACTTCAGTCCTAAATGACAGCACCTATCTAGCTGGCAGAGGGTGTAATTAACTCTTTGGGGTAACAATACACAGTCTTTGAGTATTTGCAATAATACTTCTGAACGTTTTATACCCATGACATTGCAACCATCCAGCCACAAAGTCAACAATGCAGGGGCTGAACTTGATAGATTGCTGTGAGGTACTTTACTATGTGCTGAATCCGTGTAATTTTTTAGATGAACAAACAACTGTGCCTTAACTGACAGCTATGAATTAAGTCTTGATTGTTCGCCATATCAAAGTCAGTCTGTCAGCAGAGTATCCCATTCACAAGACCTGCTTCATGTTTTTTGTGGCCTGCTTCCAACACCTGCACCTCCAGATAATTTATATAAGGCCATATTTTTTTTCAAACATCTTTAATATAAGGCTATATTTTAAAGCTTGACAGAAAAAGTCACTTACAGATATATGTAAATTAGATCTAAATCGGGGCATGTTCTGGAGCAATGTTTTCCTCTTACAAAACAATAAAATTCTGTTTTCAAGAGCTGCATTTTTGGGAATTATACAAATGTTTCTTTATATCAATTTGCAGTCATTGTCATGATTTCTTTTTCATTTTTGGACATTTATGTATAAGCAAAATGAAAATGTGTTTAAAAAAGATTGAATAAGCAAAATGACACAAGTGAAAGTAGGCCTGCAAGTCATGGTAAATTAGTATTCTGGCATAACATGGGGGAGCCAGGTTTGTCCGTGAAACACTAGTCATCAATATTCATATGTATGATCACTAGTCTGAAACTTACGGGGTTTTTCACATAAGGACATACTGGTGGGATCTCAAATTTGGTACATATATGTAGCAAAGGTATGGGGTGCAGGTCCCCTCCAGATGGGTGGTGGTGGTGGAGGGGGACTGCCCTCATTCAAAAACAGTGTTTTTGTGTGTTTTTGCATTACAAAAAGCTGTTCAAATTTCTGTGCTGGTACTCAGTTGTGAGCACAATTGTATACGGCAATCACAAATGAGTTGATAGCTTACTATGGAGATGTAGCATGACTACATATTCCAACTTACAGTTATTAAACAATAAAAATCCATTTCATGGGCCAAAATATTTGTGCTTATTAAGTGCAAGGTTAGTCATTACTATGATCCAGTTGTCATTTTGTCTATTGATTTATAAGTGATGCTTAAACAAATAGAAGACTGAATAAACAAAGTAGCAGTTTTAATATAAGAACAAATGTACACTATTTTAAACAAGTATTATGGCTTATTATGCAAAACTCCATAAAAATATTTTTTTTACTGTACTTAGCCCAATTTTCAGTATTTTTATAGACTTTTCTACTAAAAAAATGGGTTTCTGAATACTCTGAGGGGGGGAATTTAATAAAGCCTACATGGACTTATTTTACATGTAGACATAGTGGCACACTCCTTACACAAAAGGAAGCAGATGTGCGATCCAGTAAATGGCACTGAGGGGTATGCATGAGCATGTGAACACAGAAGCATCCGTGGCATAAAAATCACCTCATAAGCAGGTGAAATACATGCAAATGAGGCAGGTAGAGTGATCTAGCAAGCAGATGTGCAGTTGTGCAGACCCAGTGTTGGTGTCTGCAATGTACATTAAAAAGTTCCATGTACATGATGTAAAACTGACACCAGTTGCTGTAAAAGTGTACTTACAGTGGCAGAAATAGTATAGAGAACACAAATATGTGCAAAACTAACCACTGCGCATCCAAAACCATATGGAAAAAATGTAAAATATATGTTTTTAATACCCTGTGCATGTTTGCTTGTCATGCCACAGTGTGCAAACATACCATTATGGAAAAAAAAAATAAAACGATTGTAAAAATCAGAATTTGTGAGAATGTAACATTATTGCATTATAGGACCCTGTGTGGGGTATGTACAATGTAAGACTGCTGTGGTCGATAATGAAGCAGGGCCTGAAACCATGTAGTTTCCAGGTACTGTGCATGGATCCGTATGTAAATGAGCTGAGGTTACTAAATAGCACAAATGGATATCCGAGTCCACAGATCCCAACCGTGCTGGGACAGAACCATTTTTGTGTCCACAGAAGAGGTAGCTGACATCAAAAGGGGGTGTGTCCGCAAACATTTAAGCTCATTGGAGCTCAGTGGCACCTGTTTGCTGGCACGCTATTCTGCTCAGCAGATGGGGTATACGTTGACTGCTAAGCTTTGTTTACCTTCGGGGTGCATGTTTCAGCGGGTTTGAGTATGTTTGCATGGCACACCACTGTGCTGAGTGTGACCTTTCATGAGGGTGTGCCTGCTCACTGCTAAGCCTTGTTTATCTGTGTGGTATGGGTTTGGGCAGCACGCCGCAGTGTTCAGCAAGGAAGGCTCTCAAAAAAAATGGCTGAGAAAGCCAATGATATATTAATTACTGATGAGCCCTGTTTCACTTAAACTAGGGCCATTAACCCCTTAATGATGTACTTGGCAGGTGGAATGCATCATAGGTAGCCAATCACACAAGCTACACATACAGCAGAGCACTATAAACTATGCAGACACCCTGCAATCTTATTTTCCCCCATACTCTGCACCATTGGAGTACAGACTTGGGAATTTTAACCTAGAAAATGCTAGGGGCTGCTGCAGGTCTGCTACATATGTATGTGCTAGATGCTGAGGTCAATGCAACTGCTGCTGATGCTGACCGTAGGCCTAGACTGAGAAGGAAAAGAGTGTTCAGGCCCAAGGTAACCTACCAGGAGCTACATGTGCTGGAGATTGTAGAGTGCTACAGGGTGGACAGGTACATACTGCAACAACTCAGTGAGCTCTGCTGCCCTCTACAGGGCGGATAGGTACATACTGAAACAACTCAGTGAGCTCTGCTGCCCTCTACAGGGTGGACAGGTACATACTGCAACAACTCAGTGAGCAATGCTGCCCTCTACAGGGTGGACAGGTACATACTGCAACAACTCAGTGAGCAATGCTGCCCTCTACAGGGTGGACAGGTACATACTGCAACAACTCAGTGAGCAATGCTGCCCTCTACAGGGCGGATAGGTACATACTGCAACAACTCAGTGAGCAATGCTGCCCTCAAATCAGACCCACAACCAACAGAGGGGAACCATCCCAGTGGAAACAAAGGTATGTGTAGCGCTAAGGTTACTAGCTACAGGTACTTTCCAAAGACCAACTGGGGACATGATGGGGGTCTCACAGGCATCTGCTTCCAGGGTACTCCACCAGTTCCTGGATGCTATGCTACCAAAAGCCAGTGAGCACATTTATTTTCCCTACACTCCTGAGAAGAGAGCCAGCAGTATGCAACTTTTCTACTGTATACCACACTACCCTGAGGTACAGGGTGCCATAGATTGCACTCATCACACATCAAGGCACCACACTGTGAAGAGGGTAGAAACCATATTAACCGCAAGGGATACCACTCCATCAACTGCTGCCAGGTCATGTGCAATGCCCAGGGCATTATCATGAATGTGTGTGATGGCAGACCTGGCAGTTATCACAACTTCCATATCTGACATGCATCACAGCTGTACCAGATGTTTGGTAGGGGGGACATCCCACATGGCCATTTAATAGGGGATGCTGGCTATGCACTGGAACCATGGATGATGACACCTATCAGAAATGCCCACACACTCACCGAAGAATGTCATAGTGAGGCACATGCACAAAGCAGGAACATCAGAGAGCATGTGTTTGGGCTGTTGAAGTCAGGGTTCTGGTGCCTCAATATATCTGGTGGAGCCTTGCAGTACTCTCCATCCATATGTGCACAGATGTTCACAGTGCTACACAACATGATCCTGCAGCAACAGTTACTGCAGGATCAGCAAAGGGAAGAGATACACAGCCCCCCCCACCAGTGCCTAGATCCACAGCTGAACACACAGGGGGGCTCAGAGGAGGAACCCCCCTGAGGCTGTCCATGTAGGCAGACATAGGCATGTCCAATATTCCCTGGCCTTGGCCAAGAGACAATGCACAGCACATGCACTGACAACCTTGAGCCCTAGGAACTGACACCTTAATCCAACTCACATACATATTAGTAAAAATAAAGACAGTCAGCCACACAACCTGTACCTTACCATGTATTAGCTGTGGACTGCTTGAATCAGACAGTGTCAGCCCCCAAAGTACAGGTCTGTCAACTGCTGCATTCGCAAGGTAATTCACTCTCCTGTACACCACTTGTAAGAGGTACTACAATATGGTAGCATGTGTATGGATCTGCCACATGCATGCAAGGGAATATAGTGGGTTATATAGATTGTGCTACTGGGCTACTTGCAGAGATCTATAGTGGGATACTGGGCTACTTGTACAGATCTAACAGCCACTTGGGACAATAGGTGCTCTACTCACTAGCATGTGCCCCATAATAGCCACTAGGTCACATGGCGGGAAATTCCACAACATTATTCCAGGGAGATGCCAAACAGCGGGGTCGCATGACAGTCACATGACTTTCTATGCCAGCAGAGCATCCCCACCCCAAACACATTAGTGTTCCCATACAACTGCTGTAACAGTAAGTCTGCAATGATATACCAGCAGACCAGCCAATTCCTCTATCTTATTGATAGTGTGAGGAATGAAACCACTCTGTCTGGTAGCTGGTGTGGCTCACTGGGCCAGAGAAAGTAGCATGTGAGATGGTGCTGATGGTTCAAATCTGGCAACATCCAACATCTTTTGTATGCGAAGTACTCATATGGTGGTAGTCCCACAGACTGTTATAATTCCTCAATCAGTTACTGCAAGAAAGCTGGACAAAGCCAGAGTGAATGGGAGAACAAAGGGCCATACCTACAGACAGACATTAAACATGCTCTGAGTAACCTAGTAGGTGGCTAATATAAGAGCAGGCTGCAACAGGTCAGATTGGCTGCAGGATGTAAAGGCTATCACTTAAATATGTCAGTAGGTACAGCAAGTCCGTGACTGCTGTTTACAGTACAGCACTGGAAAACCACAAATGTATGAGGAACAGAGCAGATACATGGGGCGCAATGCTGGACATTCTGCAAAAACATTTACAGGGAGAGGTATGCAGACTGTCACCCTGTGGGTGTGTGGTGTTTCACCATGTACACCAGTCACATCATACCCCTCAATCTCTTAGAACAGGAAATCTGGCCAAATAAAATGAACAGAAGTGGGACCAAGGGCCACAGATTAGGAATGGTTGTAAATATTTACACCTACAAACATAGAATGCTGATAGAATAACAGGTCCTGCATTTGCATGACTATCCTGATGTGCGTGGAGTCTGAAACTCAAATGTCTGTCATTATTTATTTACTTCAGTCTTCACTAAATTGCCACAGATTTGCCAGAAAAAAACACAATGTTATGTGAAATGGGCCAAAAAATATGAGGCAAATGTCTGGACAGACTGTGAAGCTCTGTACAGTTCTGAAGTATGAGTCACATATTAAGGTCAGCAAACAGCTGGGGAATGCTTTGGACAATATCAGAGGACTGCAGTACTGTGGTAACAGGTGCAGCAGCCAATGGCCTGCAGCACACAATAATCCAGGACTGGAGAACAGGTAGCTCTGGCCTGGAGTCACCTTGTAAGTACTGACAATCACACTGGGCATGCCCTTACACTTAGCTAACTTTAGCCCAAGTCTGTTGCCTCTACCGCCCAAATACCTGCTATATGGAAATATGTCTGTACATACATACAGCTACATATACATATCTGTCTCTCCCTATCCCACTCATGCTTGATTAGTGTCTGTATCAGTATGTGGTACACATATACAGTGGATATAAAAAGTTTACACACCCCTTTTAAAATGCCAGGTTTTAGTGATATAAAAAATGAGACAACAATAAATAATTTCAAAGATTTTTCCACTTTTAATGTAGCCTATAACATGTACAATTCAATTGAAAAACAAACAAATCTGTTAGGGAAAAATATAAAAACTAAAAAGTGTACAATACACTGGTTGCTTAAGTGAGCACACCCTTAAACTAATACTTTGTTGAAGCATCATTTGATTTAATTACAGCATTCAGCCTTCTTGGGTAGGAGTCTGTCAGCATGGCACATCTTAACTTGGCAATATTTGCCCACTCTTCCTTGCAAAAGCACTAAAAATTTGTCAGATTGCGAGGGCAACTCTTGTGCACAGCCCTCTTCAGGTCACCCCACAGATTTTCTATTGGATTTAGGTCTGTGCTCTGGCTGGGCCATTCCAAAACTTTAATTTTCTTCTGGTGAAGCCATTCTTTTGTTGATTTGGATGTATGCTTGGGGTCATTATCATATTGAAATGTGAAATTCCTCTTCATCTTCAGCTTTCTAGCAGATGCCTGAAGGTTTTCAGCCAAAAGTGACTGGTATTTGGAACTGTTTAGAATTCTCTGCACCTTGACTAAAGCTCTAGTTCCAGCTGAGGAAAAGCAACCCCAAAGTATAATACTGCCACCACCATGCTTAACCATGGGGATGGTGTTCTATTGGTGATGTGAAGTGTTTTTGAGCCAAACGTACCTTTTGGAATTGTGGCCAAAAAGTTCAACCTTGGACTTATCAGACCACAACACATTTTCCTACATGCTTTTGGGAGACTTGATGTACTGTATGGCAAATTTTAGCTGGGCCTGGATGTTTTTCTGTGTAATAAAAGGCTTCCATCTTGCAACCCTACCCCATAGTCCAGACAAATGTTTTTTGTACCCTTCTTCTGACTGATACTTTTCAACAATGACATCCCTTTGATGCTTTGTAAGCTCTCTGTGAACCATAGCTTTTACTGTAGCAGGCAACTGAGTAAATGTCAGGAAAATCGTACTAGGACAACTGAACTTTATTTGGGGTATTTTTCCCCCAACAGATTTGTTTGTTTTTCAATTGAATTGTATAGGTTATAGGTCACATTTAAGGTGGGAAAAGTTTTGAAATTATGTATTGTGGTCTCATTTTTTTATATCACAAAAACCTGGCATTTTAACAAGGATGTGTAAACTTTTTATATCCAATATATACATATATATATATATATATATATATATATATATATATATATATATATATATATATATATATATATACATATATATGATAACAAGCTGTATCTATAGCTGCATAAAGTACAATGATACAAAGACTCCCCACATACATCTACATAATACATTTACATTACTGACACACACAAGTACATTTAAGGAGACAACCATTTTATACAGCTTAAGATAGATATGGAGGGGGATGTACAAATGTCTCCACATACCCCAGAATGCTGGGGTTATCTGCACATACACATCACAACAGCTGTCTGATACCAGCAGACCAAGGCCACAACAGTACATAATCCACTCACCCACAGATGCCTGTGCCTGCAGACTGCCACCCTGTAGACAGACATAGGTACGCAGGTGGTATAATGCACAATGGGTGCAGTGCATGCCTTGGACAGGCCATATTGTCCCTGGCCACATGTCTGCCTATCAAACTGCAGACACATATGGCCAGACTGGGAAGCATGCACACATAGCAGGGATATTACCACGTATCCCACTCATAGGACAAGAGATACAATAACAGTACCAAGCAGTATCATTCTGCAGGCCACACATGCTGTCTAACATAAGACCACATTGCATACTCCACAAGTACTCTGCCTGCATTAACATATACAACAGACATAAACTGTGGTGCATGCAATAGGTACTGTGAGCTGTAGTGCTAGATAGGTAGGAGTTCTAATCTCACATAATCCAACTCTGTCTGTGTGTGTATCAATATAGCCCCTCACAACACTATGGACATGCCCATATGGGCTGTCTCTGTGCAATGGTGTGCATTTTATGGCCCTGTTACTGGCTGCTGGCTTGCACATTCCCTCCTCTACAAAGCCTGCAGATGTCATCCACCTTAAGAGCACTGGCTGACAGTGTAATATCAGATAATCAGCATGATGCATGCAGTAAGTACTGCAAGCTATAGTGTGTACTACTAGATAGGGATTTTAATGTCACAGCATCCAACGTGTGTGTGTGTGTGTGTGTGTGTGTGTGTGTGTGTGTGTGTGTGTGTGTGTGTGTGTGTGTGTGTGTGTAAATAGGTCCCCAAGCAGCACTACAGACATGCCTATGTGGCCTACCACTGTGCATTAGTTATGCATTTTATGGCTCTGTCACTAGCTGCTGGCCCTAAATCCCTCCTCTAAATAAGCATAATTGATGTCTGCCAACATCTAAAGTTGTACCTGCTGAATACCCAGGTGACACATATCACAGGTAGTAGAGTGTGTCACAGGGTATGAAAGCATGATGACGCCGACTGACCCCATTGTCTCTGACACACTGTTCTACACATATGCACCTAGAGAGCCATGCACGTATACTGGCATACCTTGCTGATGTCATATTTCTGCTGTGCTGCCTTGCCATCCTGTGCCACTGTATTGTCACCATGTGTCCATAGTTGAATTGCTCAGACTCCTGGGATGAAAACATACTTAGGTCTGTGACACACCTGTCATTTTGTAACACTATCATCAGTGTACCATCAGGCAACAAAGATACACAACATTTGATGTGTAGTTATGACATATGCTAGCATACAGTTCCTGTTGTGGCCCACAACAACTGCCATGGCATAACACCACTGCATTACAAAACACATGTAAAGTTATATATTTATCCTCTGCATCAGACACATATATGCAAGTCCCCACATTGATGGCATGGATGGCAGGGATGTGGCACAGGTATCATCACATGCACAGGGTGTGGTGTGGGGGTGCCAGAGGCCTAGGCAGTGCCAAACAGTTGACAGCATGTGTGTGAGTCAGGAAGGAGTGCTGGTCAAACGGGCCATGGAGAGGTGCCATGTGTGTCTGTTGCTGACCTGCACATGACAATGGTGTTGGAGTGTGCTCATATACACAGTCAAGCCCAGCACTAGCCCTACACATGTGTATAGTGGACAGCTGTGGATTGTACATAGAGTGAACAATTCACTGTCTCCTGCCACAAACATGGGAATTGGTTTCACCTGGAGTAGTATGGGCACCACCATGCCCAAGGTCAGATGCGGCGCTAGTATCTGACAGTAACTGCTGTCTGCTGGGCCTGTGTCCCCCATGGGACTGCCCAGGACCACATGTCCATGGCCTGCCAGGTCATGGTGTAAACAGTACACTTCCCTCTGTAGTACTGGTGGTACTGCCACTATGAGAGCGTGAGTGTGCATGGCCATGTGGACTCTCAGCAGATGGTGCTGCTGACCTACATCCACATGTCTGATGCCCAACTCCAACCACATGTTCTAGCATGGAAAATGTGCACTCAAAGACAGACACTGTGTCAGCCCACTATCTGTTCACTACACCAGTAAAACCATCCAGGGCATCACCAATGCGGTGGAGACAGACACGGATGTCAGAATGTGCTGCATCCTTAACTCTTAGCATCCATCTGGCATTGCATTCAGAACATGCCTGTGCCTCCATGACAGCCCAAAACATGCAGTGAGTGACCCGTGATGTGATGCCTGCAACAGGAGGTGGATGGGCAGCAGTCCAACTTTGGGCACCCTGTCAATCTGCCCATGTGGGACCTTGCCAGATCTCTAGCTATGGCCAATGTATACACACACTGATGCCATAGTTCTCACACTGCTCTGTACTATGTGACTACCCTATGACTGTCCAATATCTGTGACCTCTGGTGATTGGCTATGTGTGGGCATACTGATTGTGTGTGGGGACAATGGGGGCAGAAGAGGGATGTCAACCTCTGGGACAGATTCAGCCACTGACAACCCACACATGTGCCTCACTATGGCCACCATCATCATCATAGTCTGATGAGACACTGACATCACATTATGAGGGGGACAGATTACAACCCCCCCCTGTGAGAAACAAGACAAAAGCAGTACATTACCACTTGCATTATTATGTATGGTAATCCACACAGACTCATACAGATGCGGATCCACAACTGCAGTACATGTCCCACATCATCAGTTCTTTGATCCCATGCAAAACACACAAACTCACAACAACATACACAGACAACCCAGGCCCTGTATAACATGCACATCATCTACATCTGGGTAATGTTGCCAGTACAATACACCTGTGAGGTATACAATATGACAGTGTATGTGATAGAACTACACATAAAACCCAGTACACCTATCTTGAGAATGATATGCCAGCTGTAGTATCACTGCCCATACCTCTCAACTGTACAGATTTTTGCTGAATGTCCAGATTTGTGCCCCAAATCTTTGGTCTGTTCCTCATAAAATTTGTGGGTTTCTGTCAAATCATTGAGAACTGAAGTAACTAAATAATGCTAAATAATGACAGACATTTGAGTTTCAGTATTCATATCCTTCATAAAATACATATTTTGGGGCCTTTGTTCCCCCATTATTTTTGTCTTTGTCCAGATTTCTGGCATTGAGAGTTTGAGAGGTATGTGACACTGCCTCAGGTATGTACCATCGCCCTATTTTATTTGATTGGGCATCTTGGAGCAATTGCCTCATATATAGCAGGTTGTGTAGTCACTTATAACTATAACTGCAAACATGTTAATGCAAATACACACCTGTCATTCCCTAGGCTATGCACTGTAGTTAACTTCTCTGAAATGAATCATACAACTATTGTACTCTGGCTAAGAACAACAGTTGTGCATAAGGCAAAATGGCAGCCCCTAGCATTCATAGGGTATATATGATCTGTAAAACAACAGTATCATGCTTACCAGGTACAGGACTAAGGACTCTGGTTACACCTGATGGACCTATGAAAAGGTGAGGGATAGGTATTGTCAGCAACACCAAATGTTGCAGGGTTACAAGGTAATATGTGTGTATATCCACATGTGCAGTAGCTAATGTGATACCGGCTATATTGCTGACATTCTGAATATGTCTGCACAACTGTGGGTAAAAGCCAAACCCCCCCAACACAGATAGACCTGACACCCATGTACTGGTCTGTAGAGCCTGCCACAATGCCTGCCAGTGTATTAGATTGGTGAACACAGTAATCTTACCAGGACACTCCTCAGATGTGGATGCTCTAGCAACCACCTCCAGGATGTATGGATGATGGATGCCTGAGTGCTGTTGGTTGGTCCTAGGTTTGCCAGGAATTCCTCAGTGGCTGAGATTGGTTGTTCTGTTGTAGGCCCTCCACCTGTGGCAGCACAACCCCGGCAACAGCAGCTGCCCTTTGATGTGCAGCATTGACCATATTTGTGTCCAGGTGTCAGACCTGCTCTTAAGTCCTGTCCTGTAGGCTAATATGATTAACAGCCCTCACAAGGTTGCCCCACAGTGCTGCCTGCTGTTCATGATTGTGGTGACCCCTTGAAAGCAGGATGTGATGGTGGAGTCTGAGGGCATCCAATTTAGTATCATTCTTTGCAGATGAAAATGGTGGATGTCTCCACCAGTACATCGTTCCTGCAAGACAACAAGAGGGGCACACATTATAGGACCAGATACATGGATTTCCAGTATGTACAGACCCTACACATCCATAATGGCCTGCACTATCCACTGATCCCCTCACATTTCATACCCCACAGTCTAGCAACACACTACATGTGTGGCTATCACCAAAATAGTAGCAATACTGGGTAATGCCGCTGTGTGCTATGACAGATTCTGCTGTATGTCTCTACACCCATCACTGCAGTGTACTGTGGTGTGTCCATTATGGGCAAATCCCCACTAATATGTCATATGGCCACTGTGAGACAAATAGCAGTGTGCTATTACAACAACTATATGGGGACAGTCCAGCAACACCAGTGTGCCATAATGACAGCAATGCAAACCTGCTGTAGTATATGATCCCTGTAGGTATCACACCTCTCAGCTATACAGATATTTGCTGAATGTCACCATTTCTGCCATATAGATGTGGTCCTTTTTGCACAGACTTGTGGATGTTTGACAAATGCTTGTCCATCATTGATGATTGCTGTCAGAAAATGAAAACAGAATCTGTCACCCATCAGACTCCTCAGAAAACACTTATGCTATAGTAATGTTTTTTAGTCTATTTACATTCTTACTTTGTACTTAATAAGTATACTCTGTCACTGAGTTTGGACCTTTGTCCTCCCATTAATTATGGCTTTGTTAGTAGGTTGAGAGGTATGCTCTCAAACAGACAGGGACAAATGTCCATGAAACACTGACTTAGTCAGAGTACATCACAGACATTCAGGGACACTTTTACAATATTAGATCTATTTATGTGTGACATTGATAGACTGAGAGGAGGTGAATTATAGTACATTGTTTGATGTTACAAGAGTGTATACCCTTACTAAGTGTCACTATGTCTTACATGTAATCCACTATCTTTAGTACAACAGCCAATCTTTTTAGGAGGGATTAATAGGGGCAGAGATGAGATTCAAAGCAGGGACAGTTGAGAGACATGTCTGTAGGTGTTGGACAGCAGAGTATCACTGCCATGTCAATATCATAGCTCTATTACAAGGCTAGTGTTGTAATCCCTATTCTCCATACATCCATCTTCCCATATGCATCATGTTTTATGGGGAAATCAAGTACATACCTGGTAGAGTGATGCATTCCTTTTTTTGAAGTGTTCCTCTGCAAATTCTTTAAACCACATACAGACCAGTTCCCCGTAAGCAGGTGCTTGCCTTTTGTAGGTAATGCTCATTAACAGGTAATTGCCTCTGTACCAATCTGTGGCTCAGAATTGCTAATTGCATCCAAACCTGCTGAATTCTAATATCATTAGCCAATGATATAGCACCACAGTGCAATATATAAGGCTTACATGTAGGCCTTAGCCCCTTTCTTAGTTTTTGAGATGGGCATTACTGAGATGTGTAGACTGCAGCATCTCAGAGGGTGAGTACAAATATTGTCCACTGTAGAGATGTATGAAATATGTCCACAGTTTTACCTCATATGTTTGGTCAGTGTCCCATGACAGTGTGGTTATCTGACAGTTAATTGGCAAACATTGTGAATTGAGTTCAGTAAGGGGAAAGAGAGACATGTGAGTGTCACACTTCATACCCATCAGAATATGAATGGTAAGGCAGTAGCTGCTATTGTATTAATTTACTATCTTTGTAGGGGCAACCTGTTAAACATGTCCCTATCTCTAGGCCTTTGCCCACCCTTATGTATGATTGTGTCTGGATCCCTTGTTAGTTGGGAGGTATGGTCAATCTGTAGCAGCTACCTTAACATACAGCTCCGTATGTTCCAGGCTGCAGCTACTGCTGCAGCCTAGGACACATAGGGGGGACTGTGATCACTTTGGAGGTCAGCAAGCTGTAAGTATAACTGTGGCAGCAGTGTCAGCCCTGTTGTTACAGCAGAGCCAGGGTAAGGGTACCCTTAATAGTCCAGTTGAGGCATGTGCTTAAGGTACATTTGTTATACAACAGTGCCAAAATCAGAGTAGTAGCCGACATATAGTTAGGCTATACAAATATGATCAGTGTGTCTCTACCTGCAGGCCTTTGCCTTGCAAAACTGGGTAGCAAGATAATTCAGTAGCAGTAACCTATGGGGATTAAAATTGCATAAATCAATCATTACTTGCTGTCTGTACAACAATGTAATTGAAGTGCAACACACTGGATTCAAACCCAGGTCTGTGTGTGGGAAAATGTACTTTATGCAAGGCATTTAACAGACTGAGCTGGTGTTACAGTAGGTGTATTTGTAATATATATATATATATATATATATATAGATAGATAGATAGATAGATAGATACAGGCTGTGACACCCATTGTCTTCATCCATCAGTATGTGCATGGCTTTCAAAGGCAGTTTTTCTGCAACAGGGTCCCAGTTGAACATATGTACTTTGCCACTGATGCCTTACCAGGTGAGTTTAAAGATGTTGCTGATAAAGTGGGCATTTGCCTGCTATCCCAGGCCTCTCATACTTCCATTGTTACATATTTGGTTGTGTACTGGTGTATTTTTGCATCAGAGTCCAAGGTACACTCTCATTTTTCCCATTTGGTTAAATTTCAGTCTGTCAGTGGCAATCAGTATGTTTTTTTGGAAACACCTGCATTAGTTAAGGTCTGTGTGGCAAAGTGGTTTAATGCAGTAGGCTGTAGTTCATAGGTGCCCATGTTTGAAACATGGCAGAGGTGATTATTTTGTACATGCAACTAACAATGTGAGAAATACATAAGATAAAGCCCATCTAACTGGATTTGCATGGTGCAGTGCTTCCCTTAGCTCCATGCAAACCTGCACTAAATAATTAAAAATAAAAGAAAAAGGGGGTGATAGGAAAGTGGCAAAATGGGGCAAGCAGAGGGAAAACATAGTGAAAGGCAGGTAGGGATGTGCAGGAAGGGTGTAGGAAAGAACTATAGCTTTTCATTTCTTGTACAGCAACAGCTGTGCAGTTTGACAGAGAGGGGGGGTGAGAACAACATAAAAGTGCTGTGAAGCCAACTGGACCACATTAGTTGTGTCCAATGGATGTGTGTGCAAAATGGAGAGCTATGAATGAGGGTGATATTTTTTGTGGGACATGTGCCCATTTTTTTAAGGAAAGAGTTGAATGTGGGGAGGTAAGTTGGGTAAGAGAGGATGGAATAGCAAATAGACAAGACAGCAGACAGTGGCAGTGTGTGACACATGAGAGGGTAAACACATTGAATGTAGAGGGAGTTGTGGAATCTGAGATGCATGAGCCTCCAGATGGCAGCAGCGTGACTCATGTCCCCATCCATGGAGCAGTTGACACTGCTCTTTTATTGTCCTGAAAGTGGCTGTGCTGAAGGCTGGGCACCAGGGCCAGCCTGCCCAACCAGGTTGGTCAGTGTGCCCTCAATCTGGTGCAGGCAGAATTCTTACTTCTGCTAAACTATCCTGTGCACCATGACCAGCAGTTGTCATCGAGTGACAGCAGTCCTTCCACCTCCACTCCCTGGGGGAGACCAGGCTCCGTCACCTGAGGCAGTTCCACCTGAAGGTGCTGCAGGAGAATAGGAGGGGTCTCCGCCAGCCTGGGTCCAAGATGTGCTAGGACCTGGTGCCATGGCCAGCTGATGTAGCGTAGGCAGATCACCGGGAACCAGTCTACCCAGACATACAGTGGTGATAGATAGATTAGTTATTCCTCAAACACTGTTAGAAATAACAGCATGCCAGACAACATTGGAAATAAACTAATTACAAACCAATGCATATTATGTGCAGCAAAACAATAAATAACAGAACAGTCAGAATGCAAACAGCATGCCAATAACAGTTACAGCATAAGGCCAACAGAATTGGTAGTTCAACAAGATACGTTAATATGCAATCATTATAATGCATAACAATAATAAAACACATGCCCCAAAATACAGTTTAATGTAACAATGTATGTTAATAATAAACCATAACCAATGAATAACAAGTATAATAATTGAAGATAAGGGGTGGGGAGACAGAGCTATACAGTCTATTAATAACATTGTAGGTTATATAGTTGACAGCAGTACTACTATCTACTCTAGAAGTCTGTCCTTTCTTTATGTGTACAAGTCCCCTGTAGGTGCTGTAGCACATACATACCTCTCAAGCTATCGGCACGGGATAGTATGGGCCAAGCAGTAACAATAACTGCGAGTGCACAACTACACAGAACACCTGCACATCAGGTGGACCTATGTAACTGCCAAGGTGTACTGTGGGTTGATGTAATGATACTTTGCAATTTTGGTAATCATTTGTATGTTAAACCTGTGACAGAAGGATTACGCACTACTAATGACATTACGTGACAGCGTGACACTTGAGAGACATGCATGTGTACAGTACAGAATGTAGACAACTATTATGCCTTGCTTGACAGGCATATGGATATAACCCAATAGCAGTGAGTGCAGAGGCCATGTGCATCACATGTTTTAATTGACTGCACCAACCTGTAACAGACACTCCAGGCATACAGCCATACTAAGATTACACTTTATTTCTTTTAGTTTATTCTACTATTATTGTACTTATTTTCTTTATTTTATGCTGCATTATCACATTGCTGGTATTGATTTTAACAGTCTGTGACATCTGAATGCACATTTATTTACTCATAATATGGGCTACCTCACCCATGTACCTGTAGTTCCTGTGGAGAGAATATCTGTAATCATTATGTGACTTATACTGTAATATTATTGGCAGGCATGGGGATAGAACACCATTTCAGTAACTGCAGAGGACATCTGCATTAAATCTATTAATTGACTTTAGCAACCTGTAACAGATGCTCCAGGCATACAGCCATACCAAGATTACACATTTTATTTATTTTACTTTATTTTATTATTATTATACTTATTCACTTTATTTTATGCTATATTATCACATTCCTGGTAATGATTTAACAGTCTGTGACATCTGAACACACAATTATTTACTCATAATATGTGCTACCTCACCCATTTACCTGTAGTTCCTGTGGAGAGAAAGTCAGTCATCAATACGTGACTGATTCTGTAATATTTAGTGCTACGTAGCAATGGATTTGGACCCTGGTCTACGTGTGGCAAAATGTACTTCATACAGAGCATTTAACAAACTGAGCTAGTGAATCACTGCTGATTACTGACTGACTGATATTTGCCTAGAGCCCACCAGGAACCAAAATATGACCTGCTAATAGTACTACAGTCTTATACTAGACTGTAGTGGCAGTTGAACACACATGCATGAAATTCGGGCATGACAGAGATACTAGGTAACATATATATTACTACATAGAATGCAACTGTACACAATATATTGTTAGTGGGGTATAATATCTGTGAAGTCAGCAAACAATATTCGATCATTGGTTGGCTATCTCACTCATATATCTTGCTTACAATATTGGCCTTGACACAGCCTTAACCTTTACTATATGTGTTAAACATGACATTTGTCAACCATTATATTTGCAGTGTACAGCTATTACACTGTTATACCTGACTGCAGTACCTTACCTCATAGCCTGAATGCATATACCTGAAATGCAATGGTTAAACAATCCTGATGCACACAATTTACCTTGCTGTTATTGGTACTGGTTCATATGTTATTGCAGCATAATTGTCATAATTGAATTCTTGCAAAACAGCTCTAATTCCACACTTATTGCACAACAACATTTATTAGAGATCCATTCATGCATTTACTGGTAAAGTTTCGAGTTTTTATTGCACTACACTTGTCATTATGCAGATGCTGCAATACAGCTGTTATTCCACAGTTATTGCACTACAAACATTTTGCAGATACTTTACTATGGTTAATGCTTTACTCTTTCTTGCTTATTTGACTATAGATAGCAAAATACATCTGTACTTACCACTCATGACGCCATAACTCTACCCACTTAACTATGTGAAATACTGCTATACCTTTACGTATACCTCTGAGCTATGTATAAGCACTGCTAAGTACCACACCATGCAAACCTGCTCAGCTGCGCTCAAACTTGAACTTTAAGTAAATAATTAAATACATCCAGTTTCTTTTTTTAGATATATAGCAGGTGTCTCAGCACTATTTAGCATTGCTGCACTCCACGACGAGCCACGTAAATTAACATAAAAAAAAAAATTACATTGATATACAGCAATTGGACAATTCAGGGAGTGTGTTTCTCATCCATGGATACAGTTAACACCACACTCCATACATTGATTCAATAACCATGTTCCACAGCTCTCACTTAGCAATGCTCCATCATTTATATGCATGGCATCTTGCTGAGGGGGAACCGTGTACACGGAGATGGTAGCATTCCATGCATGCTCTACACTACGCCTAAATAGAATTTATTAAATCTAGGGGTGAAAGTTCAAGTTCTGGCAATTTTACATAACATTACCAGTGAAATAAAAAAAATAGACTTCACTGGGTCACAATGTGGGTCACAATGTCACACATATGCACCCTCCACATACAATACACATGCACATAACCACACATAAACAACAACATACACATACATATATCTATCTATATACATATATATATATGTATATATATATATATATATATATATATATATATATATATATATATACATGATATGTAAAAGACCAAGCATTTAAAAGAACTACTTAAGACCCTGATGTCCCACAGCCTTAAAGGTGAGGTCTTTCTGCCTATGGCATCAGACATAACTGGCATATTGAAGGGAATAAGAAGATGTCGATTCCCTATTAGAACCGTGAAAGTCCACGTACACAAATACGGAAATGTCAACACGTATTCAGCGAACCGTGAAAACACCGATCATCCTGAAGCGCAAAATTTGAAATGTCGAATCGTCATAGTTGGCCCTTCTGTGGTATATCTCCTTAAGTTAAGTGTGTGATAGTTACGGACCTTAGGGTTAGGGTGCGGGTTACGGTAAGTGCTTAGATAGTAATGTATGCAAGGTTTAGTGTAGGGTTAGAAGTAGGGTTTGGTTTAGTGTATGTATGTGGTATATTTATTTTGTTTGGGTAGGTAGTATGTAGCGGGCGGTGGGGTAGGCCAACTATGACGATTCGAGATTTTGAATTTCACGGTTTAGGGCATTCAGTGTTTTTGCATTTCACGCAATATGTGTCGCTGTTTTCATATTCGCTGAAAAGGTCTTTCGTGCTTATAATATAGACCCGAAGAAGTCAATGTCTGGAGATATGTTCCCTCTGATCATTCAAAGTCAGAGAAAGAACGCTCTTTATAGATCGTCATTCTTTTAAAATTAACTTATAAAACTGATATTCTAAACCTATGGAGGAGGTGAACGAGAACATGAACATAATGTAGGCACTACTTTCTGAAAGCAATTCTGTGATATAGGCACAAATATCATAAGTATGGATTCTGCTTGAATTTGAAAATCGGAATTTGAAGGAGAATTTTAAATGCAATGTTTACAGAGGTGGCAAATCACCCTACACTCCCAAATTAGGAAACTTTTCTTCCATGGTGATTATAGAGAGAATTGGATCTCTAATAGTTATTTGAGCACACAGTTATCGATTGTTTGGTAACCATGTTGGCATTTTTTTCTTCTTCATTGTCCACTTAATTTTATTTAGATAGATAAATAGGTGGATGGTTGGATAGATGAATAGACAGACAGACAGATGGTTAGATCGGTAGACAGATAAATAGATAGATAGATAGATAGATAGATAGATAGATAGATAGATAGATAGATAGATAGATAGATAGAAGTTTAATTTCATTTGAAAGGGCTGTTATTGGCCCCTAACCCACAGCACCATTTTTTAAGACTGAAAGCGACTGGTTGAGGGATAGTTAGCCCTCATTACAATTGGAAGTAGATTAAAGATTCAAGCAGATGAGTACGTTAGCTGCTCTCAAATCCAATCCACGTTGACTTTTCAAGATAACTCCTCTTCCTCCAATCTTTGTACTAGTCAAAATGATACAGCAGTGTCAAATCATGCTGCTTCTGTTACACTTTCATAGATATGTAGAAAAACTGATGGTTTCAGGATTCTCCATTATCCTCATCCGCTCTACTTTATTCATTAAAATATTACCAACGGTGAGACTGCCACACGATGTCCCCTCTACTTCATTCATTAAAATATTACCAGCACTGAGACTGCCACACGATGTGCCCTCTACTTCATTCATTAAAATATTACCAACGGTGAGACTGCCACACGATGTCCCCTCTACTTCATTCATTAAAATATTACCAACGCTGAGACTGCCACATGATGTCCCCTCTACTTCATTCATTAAAATATTACCAACGCTGAGACTGCCACACGATGTCCCCTCTACTTCATTCATTAAAATATTACCAACGCTGAGACTGCCACACGATGTCCCCTCTACTTCATTCATTAAAATATTACCAATGCTGAGACTGCCAACGGTGAAACTGCCACACGATGTGCCCTCTACTTCATTCATTAAAATATTACCAACAGTGAGACTGCCACATCATGAGGAAAGTAGAATGACAATCATTCAGTAACAGGACAATTTCACATTCACTAGTGTTCATACCCAGGATGTTCAAAAGGGTCTATGCCATTTGCTCGATAAATGTCATCACTGCCCTTCACTCATTTCAGCAAGTGCTCTAAGTCCCAATAATGAATTTCCTCTAAAAGTCAGCAAATGAATGTCTCAAAAAAATAAAAAAAAGAAAGAAAGCAGAAGGATCAGATGAGAGAACAAGAAATGTGGAAAAGGCATAAATATAGCTGCAAGTACAGGAAACTCCTGGAACAACCTCATGTCAATAAGGATCTAATGCAGGAATGGTTAAGAACAGAAGAATTTAAACCAAAAGATGAAAGGTTAATACTAGAGGCCCAGGATAGTGGACAATGCACATGTTGGTTTACAAAGTCCATTGAACATGTGGGTTAAAACAGACAAATGCAGGTTTTGTAAAACAGAATTGGAAACAGTCACACATCTTGTTGCTAGGTGTGATACACCTGTGGCAAAAGGCCTGTATACTGAAAGGCAAAATAATGTGGTAAGACTGTCACTTTGTTTATTGTGCAAATATTATAATACTGAAGTAGCAAAGAAGCATTGGAAACATGAGCCACAAAGCATTATAGAGAATGATGCTGTTTATAACACATGGGATCACCCATTACCAACAGTTCAAAAAATAGATGCAAGAAAATCAGATATAGTAGTTCATGAGAAGAACACAAAAGTAGCATTGACCATTGAAATTGCTACACCCTATGATTACAGTGTCTTAAGTATAGAGGGACACAAAGTAATAAAATGCCAGGATTTGCAAACAGAAATAAGCCGAACGTGGAAGAAGGATACCCAGACAATTCCAATGGTCATAGGAGCAATGGGTCTCATAAATAAGAATTTATACTCTTATTTAGATATGTTACAGATACATGTAACTCTATATGAATTGCAGAAGGAGTCATTTCTGGATGCATTGTGGGTGCTGCGAAGAGCACTTTTGGCTAACATCAAAGATCAAAACAATACTAATTTCATGAACTTTAATCATACTTTGACTTAGTAATGGGGGTCCATTCCATCATGATACTGGAAACCCAAATGTCTTGGAGAAATTAAAATGGATTAAACCATGATCCAAACTCTAACAACTGCCACTCAGTGCCTAACCCTAGAGTTCCCCATTCCTACCTAAACCTAAAATCCCATTCCCCACCCTAATCCAAAAGTCAAGATTGTTCCCTAATCCTAAAGTCAATGTCCGCCTCCCATTCCAGATCACTCCCTAAACCTAAAGTATCCTTCCCCTTTCATCCACAATTGCTCCATTTACCTAAAATCCATGTCCTCCTCCTTAACTCTAAATTCCCTATTGCTTAATAAACCAAAAATCCCATATTTCCCTCCAAAAACCTAAACACAGAATCAATGCCTAAACCTAAAATACACTTCCCCCACCAGTCCACAACTGCTCCCTAATCCTAAAATCTCCATCCCCCTCTTTAACCCTAAAGTTCTTATTTCTCCCTTAACCAAATATTCTTGTCCCCCTCCCAAACCCTAAAATTCATGCTACACTCCCCATCACCTTCCTTAAACCTAATAGCACACTTCGAGCTCACCTTTGCCACATACATGGTCTTCTGCAACCACTTGCTTCCATTCATCTTCTAGGAGATAAGCAGATGGGGCAGCAGCTGCGTGGCCGAATACATTTGAGTTACAGGGTGAGCAGCTGATCAGATGAGGGTACAACCATTTGAGTCCCTGACTTTGACTTGCTGAAATTTGAACCACTGAGAGCTGAGCAGCTGTAGGACAGTGTGCAAAACAGTTGACAAAACTGCATACTATCCCTGAAGTCAGAATACTAATCTTATCTCACCCCGTGTGACTTTTAAGTTCTATAAGATTGTAGCTAGCCTGTGCCAAACCCAGTCAGCAATTCTGGTGTGTTGTGTAGAAACTGTTGTTTTTAAGTAGAGTTTCACCTGATATTTTTGCACAGTGTCATTAGCCTAGAAATAATTCATTCTCCGCCTCCATAGCTGCAGACATAAATCATTTTCAATTGTTTCATGTACAGTTTTATTATCAGTGAAATTGCAAGAAACATAGAAAAAAACTAAATATAAATGGAAAGAGCAATGTCTGGGCCTTTGGAGACATATAGTGAAGACTAGAGACTGTTACTGCTAATAAACCACGGTAAAGAAGGGGAAGAGTTTTCAGATCCTGATTAACTTATCATTCTGCAAGCTATGCCAGCAGTACTATTTGAGATATTCATTTGAGAAGTCTCTTAGTGAAGCAGAGCATCCTGT
Source organism: Protopterus annectens (assembly GCF_019279795.1). Classification (NCBI taxonomy): domain Eukaryota; kingdom Metazoa; phylum Chordata; order Ceratodontiformes; family Protopteridae; genus Protopterus; species Protopterus annectens. Next base: position 993,729,921 of record NC_056737.1, on the reverse strand, counting down.
ATTCTGTGTTGGACCTGAGCAGAACCATTCACCACATTTGCCTTGCTCTGATGAAGTAAGTTACTAGGGGCTAATATAATTTTCTTGAATATAGTCAGGAATATAGTAAAGCTTAGTTTAAATATTTTTCTTTATTTATTTGAGACTGCAATGTTGTTTTAAATATTTCCTGTGATTTTGAACTCTGATATCACTGTGATTAGATACTGAGTATTTCTTGTTCTTTTATTTATTATTAAATAAATTCAAACCTTTTATTTTCGCTGATCTGTCTAGAGATGTTGTAGTTTTGAGAGCACTTGCATATTTATTTCATGACATGGTGTGGGCCACTCCTAATAGCTGTGCTCTTGGTCAAACTACCATCTGCATTAATATTACACAGGAAGATTGTATACTCTTTGTTAAGGGCCTTAAAGTAGCTGATAAGAAGTTGGCTGGTTGCAATGATAACTACCTTATAGTCTGGGCAAAAGGGAGCATAGCTAGTAAATCTGTGCCAGCCTTTCCTAGGTGTATGTGTGCGTATAAATCAAACTGCAATGAGTGTGTATGTCAGCTACTTGGGCAGGGGCATGAAGCACTGGTTGGACACAGATGGTACTGGAGCTCTTGCCTTGGTCACTCAGCTGAGATCTCAACTCTATCGCTGTGCCTGTGAGGAGTCTTACAGTGGATCTGGAGAAAGAGTGAGAAACCAGCCCCGGACTGATTGTGTTCTCTGTGTGCTCTTAAGGGAAATTGCCCTTGATACAGAGAGCTGCATCTGGAAGTACAGTGTATGTCCTTGTTATCCTCCCAGTGTACATCCTCCACTGGTGCCAGTGTTGAGGATAGAGGCTCCTTGATTACTGTTCCAGTGGTGGGTTGTCAGAATGTACATATAATATTTTTTAATAATATGATGCTAGAGTCACAGTGTTATGTACTATATCAGGATATTTGGTCTAGATAGTATGATGTTACACAATCAGTTGATTGGTTTGTTTATGTGTAATGTTGACTATGTCAATCTGCCTATCTTGTGTTAATTCTTTGAGAAATAAGAACATAAAAATAAAGGGTTCAAAGTGAGTAAAGGATGTGAAAAACTGAGGGGCTGCCAGCCCAGCCAGGTAAAATGCTGTAAATATTTCTATGTCATTGTAAATATTAATATGATCCACAGGTTGGTTTCACAAATGTAAGAAAACTGTGTTATGTGTTAAACGTCAAAAATGTAACCATAGTGCAACCTGCTTGAAGAAAGCTGATAAGTAAAGTATTTTACAACTGTGTGTGATCTCAAGCTCAGAGACAGGATGGCTGGGCCAGGAAATTATTTCTATTGTCCTAAGACAGAGCTAATTACTAGGTTTCACAAATAAAGTATCTTTTATTGCTGTGGCTTCCTGGCAGGTGCAGATTACAAAAATAAATGTTAAATTTTAAGTCTCTGTTAGCCTGGGAATTAAATCATAGAAGTGTAAAAAATGATGTAATCTGAAATAACTCAGCAGTAAGATATATTATCAATTTAAGGACTATCTCTGAAAGTAAGAATGGCATTTTTTTATTTTGTTCTGAAGCTGACAGCAACTCACCAGCACTTTGCTTTGCTCTGTAAGTAAAGTTATTTAGATTTCAGATTTCTCTTAGGGATAGATAGGAATATAGCCAGATTAGTCTAGCTGTTTTCTATATTTATATCAGACTGTCATACAATGTTATTTTAAGTATTTCCTGTGATTTCTGAACTCTAATGTCATTGTGTTGAGTTAATAAGTATTGTCTTGTGTTTTTATTATTTATTATTAAATATATTAAACATGATAACTGTGGCTGTTTTATGTAGAGATAATTTAAGCTCTTATAGTACCTGCATGTATTTGGTGATACTGTATAGGCCACTCCTAAATAGCCTTCAAGTCTCAGTCACACTTACCAGTTGGATAACAGTAACATTGCACAGTTGAATTGGGAACCCTTTGGTAAGGACCTTTATTAGTAGCTGATAATAGTAGTTGGTGGTAGTGGATTACTACCTTATAGCCTGGGCAGAAGGGGGCATAGCTAGTGAACTTATGCCAGCCTTCCCCAGAAGTGTCCATGTTTTGATATATAAATCAAATCACAAAGTGTGTTTGTCAGTTACTTGGGCAGGGACATGAAGCACTGGTTGGACTGGAGGATTTGGCTTGACTACTTGGCTGAGATCTGAACTCTATAGCTGTGCCAGTGGGGAGTCTTATTGGGGATCTGGAGAGAAAGGGAGAAATCAGCTCCAGACTGACTGTGATCTCTTTGTGCTCTTAAGGGAAACTGTACTTTATTTTTGTGTGTATTTGTTATTCTTCCCAATGTACATGCCCCTCACTGGTGCTAGTGGTGAGGATGGAGGCTCCTTGATTACTGGACCAATGCATGGGCATCACATATTAATTGTTTGGCAGGGGTGGGAGATCCACATCAAATATTAATTGTTTGATAGTGGTGAGTTAGCCACATCACATATTACTTGGCTTGTGGTGTGGATAGTGAATTCCTGTGGCTTGTGTGCAGTGATCACTGAATGTGTTTTTTTACTCTCAATCTGCCATGCAGTGGACATTCAGAGTTCAGATCACAATTGATTTATTTCTTTTGATATTGTAGTTAGTCAGGGAGAGCAGGCAAGCATGTCAGCAGAGGAGTATGGCAAGCTGACAAGGAGCCAGTTGGCTGAGATGGGCCAGGCTAAAGGACTGGTGCATGGAAGCCTGACTAAGGCAGACATGATTGCATCTTTGGTCACAGCTACATCAGAGAATAGCAACAAGGAGGATGATCAGACTGGCTGTGGACATGTACAACACTCAGATAATGGACAGCTCAACCTTTCTACAGAGGACTTAAAAATCTGTCGGGAGCTAAAGTGACTTGAGTTAGAGGCCAAACATTTGGAGATAGAAGCAGCAGAGAGACTGAGGCATCTAGACAGTGAGGGCAATGAGAAACTGCGATGGTTGCAGGCTGAGGAAAATGAGAAACTGCTATGCCTGGAAGTTGAGGAGAAGGAGACGCAGAGGCAATATGAAAAGCAGATACCGACTCTTCGCCAGAGTCATGGAGGTAATGGAGAAGGGAGTAAATGGACCCCTGAAGCACAAACGATCAGTAAATTTCTTCCACGGTTTACAGAGGGGGATAATTTTGATAGTTTCATTCATATGTTTGAATGGTTATGTAAACAGTATGATGTTGACCAAGGGCTCTGTGTATGGTTCCTGACCCCTTACTCCATGGTAAAGCTGTAACTATTTTGTCCAAACTGTCTGACAATAATTTATAATGCAGTAAATAATTGTTTGTTAGAATTTTTTAAGCTGACACCTGAAACTTATAGGAAAACATTTCATGAGCATAGAAGCAAGGTAGATGAAATGTGTGTGAATATGTTGCTGAACTAAGCACTTATTTTCATAGGTGGGTGAGTGGATGTCAGTTCACCACTTTTGAAGAGCTGCAGACCTTTTGGTAAGGGAATAAGCATTTAACACTTTGCCTGAGGACATGAGTATCTAGTTAGCTGATAGACAATGTGCTACTTCAAATGAGTTGGGGAAGAAGGGAGACCTATACCTAGCAAGCAGGGCAGCCCTGCACAGGAAAGGGACACCCAGTGCTGCTCATGGGTCTAAGTGAATCCATGGTGGGCAGCCCAGACTGCCCCAACAGAATATGCCAGTAGCAGGGGAAGCCACTATTCCAGGTACATGTCCAGGACCTAGGGTTAAATGTTTTGAATGCAACCAATGGGGCCATGTAGCATATAGCTGTCCATGGAGGCAAGGTGGGGAACAAAAGGTGAGAGAGCCAGTAAGTGGGAATGACAAAATGCCAATAGCAGGTTGTCTTAAGACAACAGAAATACCAAACTACCATCCTGCAGATGTCCTGATAAGGAAGGATTTTGTTAATGCAGTACTCTGTGTTAATGCAGTTACACGCAGTCAGGCTTTGAGACAAGCATGTGGGTCTGGTAGCCTGGGGGTGACCCAGACAGACTGCATACTTGCAGCCAGGACTGGTGATGTGGTTACTTCAGGGAGGGAGCTACGCTGTAGCAGTGAGACTGAAGGTGAGCCACAGCTGCTTGTGGGTACTGATGTTCCCTTGGACAGCATGACTGCAAAAGTAGAGATGAGTAGTAGTACCCCAGGCTGACAGTGAGCACCACTGTCAGAGGATGCCAGACATCCTGTGGAAGGGGAACTGAGAAGGGTTACAAAGAGAGAGTTAAGACAGACTCAGTTCTCAGACCCTACATTACAAGGCCTGAGGCAGGTAGCTAGTGAGGCACCTGATTCTCAAGGGGAAGGGGGAATCTGTATACTGGGACAAAGGTTACTGTATAGAGAGTGGATCCCTGAGAGAGGGCTAGAGGGTGAGAGAATACAGCAGTTGGTAGTGCCCAGAGCCTACCATCTGGCACTTCTAGACATAGCTCCCTTTGCAAGTCATATGGGCATAAAACGTACAAAGAGACGCACCATGCAAAACTTTTATTGGCCTGACATTTCCAGAGATGTAATAGGGTACTGCAGGACCTGTGAGCAGTGCCAAAACATAGGCAAGGCAGGAGACAAGATGAGAACTCCTTTGATGTCTTTGCCTGTGATTGAGGAGCCATTTCAGAGGGTAGCTATGGATATTGTGGGGCCTTTGAGTACCCCAAGCTCCACCGGAAAAAATATATCCTACTGGTAGTAGATTATGCTACAAGATACATTGAGGCAGTGGTTCTGTCCTCTATTAAGGCAGAAAAGGTGTTTTGTTAGAGATTTTCAGCAGGGTAGGTTTCTCAAAAGAAATACTGAGGTGCCAATTTCATGTCAAACCTGCTGGCTTGTCTGTGGAAGTACTGTGGGTGAAGCACTTAAAGACCATTCCCCTACCATACCCAGACTAATAGTCTTGCTGAGATGTTAAACTCTACACTCAAGTCCATGCTATGAGCATTTGCAGACCAGTTTAAGAGGGAGTGTGACATATATTTGCCCATTCTGCTGTTTGCTTATAGAGAGGTCCCCTAGGAATCCATGGGTTTTTCACCCTTTGAGTTGCTGTATGGGCATAGAGTGAAAGGACCTCTAGATTTAATTCAAGATGATTGGGAAGGTGAGTGTAAATCTCACAAGGAGTCTGTTGTGGCAAATGTCCTAAACCTCAGGACAAGCCTCTAGAACTCATAGGCTTGGCCTAGGAGAACATGGCAGAAGCCCAACAACAGAAAAGGGTCTGGTATGACAGGAATGCTCAAGCTAGAGAGTATGCTATAGGGCAGCAGGTAATGGTTCTCATTCCTTTCAGACACAACAAGCCGCAGGCAGCTTAGGAGGGACCCTACAAGGTGGTAAGGAAGGTCAGTGATGTTAACTACATGGTAGAACTGTTAGGCAGGAGACAGGGACACAAATTTACCATGTTAACATGATGAAACTTTACCATGATAGGGAGGCCCTTGTGCTGAGTGTTTGCAGTGGATTGCAGGAGGAGTCGGAGGAAGATCTGGTGACTGATCTCCTCAGTGAGGCTCAGACTGACACCTCAGTGGAAGGGGTAGCAATGTCCCAGCAGCTATCTCCTACCCAGGTTCAAGAAATCCGAGCAGTGTTACAGGAGTTTGGGGACATGTTCATTGGGAAACCAGGGTGCACCCACCTGGTGCAGCACCAGGTGGATACAGGACCTCAAAGGCCTATTAAGCATGCCCCTTATAGGGTGCCTGAGAGAGTCAAACAAACTCTGAGAGAGAAGAAACAGGAAATGTTGGAACTGGGGGTAATTCAAGAGTCCAGCAGTCCCTGGGCCTCCCCAGTGGTGCTGGCGCCAAAGAAGGATGGCAGCACCAGGTTCTGTGTGGCCTACAGGAAATTAAATACTCACACAGAGTCAGATGCTTACTCCATGCCTTAGACAGATGAGGCCCTAGAGCAGCTGGGTGGGGAATAAGTATCTTACTACCATTGATCTTACCAAGGGTTACTGGCATGTACCCTTGACTCCCAGTGCTAGAGAGAGGTCAACCTTTATGACTCCTTTTGGCTTATATGAGTTCATAAAGATGCCCTTTGGGATGAAAAATGTCCCAACAACTTTCCAGAGGCTGGCAGATCATATCCTAGCAAGAGCAGGGGGGTTAGCCTGCGCTTATTTAGATGATATTGCCATCTACAGCCATTCCTGGTAAGAGCAGCTTCAGCGTGTCAGGGAGGTGCTAGGAAGACTACAGAGGACAGGGTTGACCATTAAGCCCAGCATATGTCAGCTGGATATGGCAGAGGTCTCCTACCTGGGACATAGAGTGGGGAGTGGTAAGATCATGCCAGAACCTGCCAAAGTGGAAGCCATTCAGGAATGGCCTGCACCTTTTACCAAAATGCAGGTGAGGGCATTCTTAGGGACTGCAGCATACTACAGAACGTTTGTTCCCAGTTATAGTACCATAGCTGCTTCCGTCACAGACCTGACAAGGAAAAACAGGCCAGATAAGGTAGTGTGAACCATAGCATGTCAGCAGGCATTCCAGAAGCTTAAAGAAGCTTTGGCAGGACCCCCTGTGTTAGTCAGTCCAGATTACATCAAAGAATTTGTTGTGCAGGTGGATGCTTCAAACCATGGGGTGGGGGCTGTACTTAGCCAGATTTCTTCACTGGGAGAAGAGCACTCTGTGGTTTATCTCAGTCATAGGCTCCAACCCAGGAAGAAATGCTATGCAGCTGTAGAAAAGGAATGTCTAGCCATAGTATGGGCACTGCAGAAACTTCAGCCATATCTGTATGGAAGGAAATTCACTGTAGTTACAGATCACAATCCCTTAACATGGTTACATCGATCCAGCCAGCAAAATGCCAAGTTGCTAAGATGGAGCTTAGGGTTGCATGCATATGATATGTCAGTGCAGCACCACAGTGGGTGGTAGAATCACAGATGCAGATAGGCTGTCAAGACAGGGAATGGGATAAGGTATATGCAGATAGACTCAACCCTCTCAAGCAACATTTCTCAAGGGACACTTGAAAAACTAGCTGGAGTTCTCGGGGGGGGGGGTGAAACACTGAGGGGCTGCCAGCCTAGCCAGATAGAATTTTGTAAATAATTCTATGTCATTGTAAATATTAATATGATCTACAGGCTGGTTTCACAAATGTAAGAACACTGTGTTATGTGCTGAACTTCAAAAATGTAACCACAGTGCATACTGCTGGAAAATACTAATAAGTAAAGTATTTTATAACCTGTATGTGATCTCAAGCTTGGAGACAGGATGTTTGGGCCAGGAAATTCTTTCTATTGTACTAAGACAGAGATAATTACTAGGTTTCACATGTAAAGTGTCTTCTATTGCTGTGGCTTCCTGGCACGTGCAGATTACAAAAAGAAATGCTAAATTTTAAGTCTCTGTTAGCCTGGGAACTAAATCAGGGAAGCGTCAAGAATAATGTAATCTAAAATGACTCAGCTGTAATATGTATTATCAATTTAAGGGCTATCTCAGAAAGTAAAAATGTAATTTTGTATTTTGTTCTGAAGCTGACAACAACTCACCAGCACTTTGCTTTGCTCTGTAAGTAAAGCTATTTAGACCTTAGTATTTCTCTTAGAGATAGATAGGAATATAGCCAGATTAGTCTAGCTGTTTTCTATATTTATGTCAGACTGTCCTACAATGTTATTTTAAAGTATTTCCTGTGATTTCTGAACTCTAATGTCATTGTGTTGAGTTAATACATATTGCCTTGTGTTTTATTATTTATTATTAAATATATTTAAACCTTTTAACTGTGGCTGTTTTGTGTAGAGATAATTTAAGCTCATAGAGTACCTGCATGTATTTGGTGATACTGTATAGGCCACTCCTAAATAGCCTTCAAGTCTCAGTCACACTTACGAATTATAACAGTAACATTGCCAGTAGAATTGGACACCATTTGGTGAGGGCCTTTATAGTAGCTGATAGCAGTGGATGATGGCAGTTGGTACTACCGTATATCCTGGGCAGAAGGGGGCATTGCTAGCAAACCTGCACCAGCCTTCCCAAGGAGTGTCTGTGTGTTTATATATAAATCAAATATCAAAGTGTATGGGTGTGTCAGCTACTTAGGCAGGGTCATAAAGTACTGGTTAGACAGAGAGGGCACTGGAGGTTTTGGCTTGACTACTCGGCTGAGATCTTAACCCTATAGCTGTGCCAGTGGGGAGCCTTATTGGGGATCTGGAGAGAAAGGGAGAAACCAGCTCCATACTGACGGTGATCTATTTGTGCTCTTAAGGGAAATTGTATTTTACTGTGTTTGTACTTGTTATCCTCCCAATGTGGACACACATTACTGGTGCTAGTGGTGAGTACTGAGGCTCCTTGATTTCTGGGCCAGTGCAGGGGCATCATACAGGTGCAACGAAACTCCAGCAGTGTCAGAGCCAATGCTTGCAGCCTCAGGATCTTTGATTTTATCTGTTTCTTCTCACTTACAACAAAGCGTGTATCTAGGCATACTTGGTGTACTTAAATGAGTATTTTTTGAGCATCTCTTGAAAATGTCAATACTGGCAAAGAACAAAATGTTTAGAACTGTGTAAATGCATATTTATAGTGTAGTGTTAAATAAAGAATAGTTATGAGAAATGAATACACCTTCAAAAATAGCCTTTTATGAGAATAAATGGTAACAGTTAAAAATACAGTGTTCTCTTCCTATATGTCTGTGTTAGCATTTTGAGGTTGAGAAAATTTTTTAAATGATAGGTGGGGAGCAACAGCATTAGGTTTCAGTACAAAATGGAAATTTCTGGCTACACACCTGTTTACAACTTACCATTTTTTTACATTTGTCTGTGGAGTGCATTTGACAGTATTCTTTTTCCACCATAGCTTTAGAGTACAGAGTGGGGAACCCTGTGTTTGCCTTTTTGATAAATTTGTTTAATCTATTTCTGAAAATTCTCTTGAAGAAATCAAAAGTTGGACTAGCAAAAAAAAATGATTGTAATGTTTTTTTCAGCACTGTGCTGTTTTTTAGTGCTTTCACGAAGGTGGCCTGTTGACTTAATATAATATTTAGTTTAGTGAGGGTTGAGTGTATGTTGGTCAATTTTCAGAAAGTAAATCTCACTTAAAAACATGTTGCACTGTTAATGTATTATTCTTAGAGAGCGTTGGTAGAGTTCACATAAACTTCAAGCATCTTAGGCAACAGCTGAGGTGTCTGCACATACAGTCCAAGCACAGCAGCTACACAGACGGCTTCAAAATAGCAGTTATTATAAGTGCCATAGTTTCTTTTGTCACTGAACTGACAGAAGGGTTTGTAACACAATATACCAGGCTCAAAGGAGTCAACAACTGGAGAAGAGGGGCAAAAACTGGGTCTTAGACTTCCAGCTATCAAACAACTTTCTAGAAAGCTTTGCATTTCATTTATGCTTTGAGCAACATTGTATTCACAAGTGGAGGAATTATTCAGGAGGGTAGAGGCAACCAGGAATCTTTACAGCTTACAGTTTATGAGAAAACCTTTTCTTGTGCCAAACTGAAAACCATCAAAGTACATTGACTTCATGCTTGTAACATGAAAAAAGTCTCTGATGCCAAATAATTCAGCTTCTAAATGTGGATTTATTTACAAAAAAATGTAAAAGGAAAGTTTTCCTCATTCAAACTCTGGGAAGGGGAGGTATTAAAAGAAAAAAACAGTTCAAGTTCAACATTAGTGTTAAGCTTCAATTTTTAGTAAATCTTCAGAGTGCAGTCTGTTTGGTTACTGAAAGTAAATCTTGCTTACTTAAAGGTAATGTTCCATATCTTAGGCTAACTGCAAAGTTTTGCCTTTGGATAATCAGCACAATTCAGCATTGTGCTAGAACTCTTCCTTACAATTTCTCCATGAGTGTAACGTGCTAGTGAGAAGGCTTCCCTGTAGAATAATACCATACCTCTAGATACCTCTCTTAAGACTGTTCTAGAACTCCCAATCAGGAATATAAATCTTAACTGTTATTACTCCAGCTATACTGCCTAGAGCAGGCTGTTGTCAATTAGTTACTAAGGAGACCCTCCTGTTTTTGAGCGTCCTGGCTCCAGAAAATCCTCTATCTCTCCATTCGTTGACTTGCCTTATGAAAAATATCACTTCAACTGTGGTATATGCAGCAGCTAAAACCCACCTTCCTTTCCAGATGCAGTCATCATGTTATAGTATGAATAAGTAGAAATAACAATGTTTTAATAATGTTTAAGGATGTTAGTGTATTTGTACTGTAAATCATGTCTGAGTATTTTTTTTCATATTAACTCTGACATCTGCCTTAAAGAGTTACTTCATAATGCATATTTTATTAAAGATCATTCTTGGTGGTGTGGGGGACTTTGTTTCACTTTTTGGGTGCTCCTGCCTTCCCTCAATGATACGATACGTCTGTTCCAAGCTTGTTGTTAGCCAATTCACATGAACTGTCAACCACTTATATTTGATTTCATTCATTGTTAAAGGATAGAATGCTACTGAAAATCCAAAGGCAGTTTTAATAAACTCAAACATTTAACAATACAATACTTCAAGAAACCAAGAAACTAAAACTGGTCTTAGCTGAGGTGTTAAAAGTCTTCAGAAAATATTGGGCTTTATTGCAAGTATTTTAACAGCAAAGGGAGTGGTTGAATCTTTGTTTCGTATTGCACTGAGATGACAGAAGAGAAGTGAGAGCCTGGATATATTCATTAGATGGTGTGTGTAGTAAACCTTGTGCTACAGGGAATATTTGTTTCTTTGGAGAATTTTACATGCCTAATGAGCTATATATGCAGATGTTTTAGGATGTCCAGTGACCACTGGAGAAGGCAGGAGCGAGAGATATTCTGTGATCACTGGGGGAAATTATAGTGTCCAGCAATAGATGAAATCTCAACAGGCAGGGGAAGACTTTCATGACATCATGGCCTGATATCCTGAGTTAAAATAGACATTATTTCCCCCTTAGATAACTCCTGGTGTTTTAATAGCCCTATTTTTAAAGATTTCACATTGCTAACATCAGTGTCAGGAATTGCTAGTCAGGTTGATTACTTTTTTCTTAGTTCAACCTTGTTAAGACAAATGATACATTCTTAAACTACTTCAAATGGACTTTCAGACCATTCTTTGGTCATGATGAATGTGGTTTCTCTCAGAGACAAGTAAGGAGACTAGGGTGACTTATTCTGAAATGGGAGGAGGAAAGGAAGTCTTTGAGACAGTAGGTGCTATCATACAGGTGCAAAAATTAAGGGTGTGATGTGACCATGGCCACCAAAAAAGGAAAGGTTTAAACTTTCGTTGAAGAATAAGGCTTTTCATATTATAAGAGCAGAAACAAATCATATTTCTATAAGGTTGGCTCAGTAGGTGAAAGAGGTTAAAAGCTGGACAAATTCAGCATTTTCCTTTTGACCTTTATCAGGTCATGCTTAACTACTAGAAGTGACATTACACAGGAGGAGTGAAAATTATGGTATGGGAGAGAGAGAGAGGCCTTTTCTGAAAAGGTACTTTGTGTGAAAATAGGTTAGTCTGATTTACATATACTTAATCACCATATTTATTTTAGTAAATTTCCTTAAGCCATTGATTCCTTAAGAACTTAAAAAGACTAGCGAAAGCACCTTCTGTGTTTCAGGGAAGGAGCAAGACTGCTTACTGGCAGCATCCTTTGTAGAAATGGGGGTCAACCATCATACATCTAATTTTGGATTTGCAAACTGGGCATTCACAAGGAATATAGGGTTGAAATGAAAACCGTTGAACCACATCTGATAGCTGTTTGAATGGTGACCCCTCACAGCTGACCCGCAACACAATGATGTGGAATGAAAACTACTGGATAGGAAGGAGGCTAAGGGTCAATAGGCAGCAGAGGCAAAGAGTGTAAAGCAAAAGTGTGTGTGTGTGTGTGTGTGTGTGTGTGTGTGTGTGTGTGTGTGTGTGTGTGTGTGTGTGTGTGTGTCATGCACTCACCACTAGGCCAGCATAGGGCATGCTTTGATGGTGCACTCATCAGTTTGCCATGTGGGAAAGGATTTAGGTTATACGCTGTAACCTTCTGCAAGCTTATGGCTCCAGTTCTTACCCTAACTCATAGCTCATATTCCAATAGTGGTTTGCAACATCTCAGGGGCAAAAAATAAACAAGCTGATTAGTGATGAAGAGCCAGATAGTTGTACAATGGAAAAAAGTATAACTAAAAAAAGAAATCTTAAGATAGTTTATGTTTCTCATAGGTTTCTACTGTATATCCACTCATGCCATTTTTCATTACCCTTCTCTGAAATGCCTTTATGTTGCCAATGTTTTGCCGTCCTGCAGTCTACAAAACCATGACAGTGCAACACTTTATGTATTTTTCATATGGTATGGAAAGCAACTGTATTCTTGTTTTTGCTAATAGGCCTTCATGTGTGCCCTATTAGATATTTCATGAACATGTTACATTTTCTGTGGTCCCATAATGTGCACCTTTCTCTTTAAATTGATATATTATAAGCTAAAGGAATACACTGCACTTATGAGATGGGCCAATAGTAGACATACTCTTAACAGGTAACTGAATGTCCTGCACAGCGCACTTACATTGACATTAGCAAGGCCCCAAGGACTGTTTCAAGGGCCAATGCTTCTGTAAGCTAACAGATATGTTTCATACTGAAACATTTGAAATTATTTACTGAATTGCATCTGCCTCAGAGACAATGGGTATGGAAAAGTAAAAAAGTACTGCTATATGACAAAAATTGTAGATTCATTCTACTGACAGAGCACATGGCAAGGTCTATGTAAACAGATATGCAAATGAACTGATGAAAGCTATTATTTATGATATGCACTTCATCATCAGAAATAGTGCCTCACTGTAGATATGGAGATATGATAAAATTAGCAAGCAAAGAAGTGTAGTATCACTGGAAATTAATTAATCCTCAAGTCTGGATGAGGACCTTCATGAGGTGGACCCTGTTTTTACAAAATCTCATCAAGACGACACTGATATATAGACTGTATTTTATATAGCATATATCAAGGGCAGAAGTAGGTTAAACAATAAAAAAGACAGGTGGGTGCACAAGTCCCAGGATAAAAAAGTGCCCAATCCTGGTAGGACCACTGGTTCCAGGACTGAAAAAAAATGGCAGTATAGAATGCTCAAGACATGGAAACATTCCTACAATGGGGTAAGCCAGAAAAGATGCACCCCCCATTGTAGAACAAAGTAGTAGTCCACAAAAAGCACAAAAACTGACAGGCCAAAAAAGAGACATAAAATATGATATAATGGACTGCTGAGGATGAAAATAAATTATGTATTGTTACTATTATGCAAGCAGCAGAGAATTTACAGATAGAAGATACTGAAAAAGACTAAGCTAGAAATTACAGGAAATAAAAATACTTGCAAACTGATGACAACAGAGTTTGCAGTCATTTAAATGGAAACTCACAAATGGCAATAGAACAGAAGGGTAACAAAAGAAAGTCATGTGGAACAAAGGATCATTTGTTTTTAAATAAAGTCATAATGGAGAATTGTAAAAAGGGGAAGAATCCAAGTGTGGCATGGATAGATTACAAAAAAGCATTTCACAGCATCCCACACTCATGGATAAAGGAGTGCTTACAAATGTATAAGATACACCCTACACTGATAGATTACATTACAGTGACCATGAAACAGTGCAAACCACTTTGTAGCTAAGCCATGATAAAGGACAAATTATTATCTCAGGAATAAAAATTCAAATGGGGGTTATTCCAGGGTAACTATCACCGCTGCTCTTTTGTCTTGCCCTTAACCCATCTGCTTAACAGGTTATGTCATGGTTACAATTTGACTTCCAGAAAACAACAAAGTGTAAAGACTTCTTATCTTCTTTTTGTGGATAATTTAAAATTGTGTAGTTTATCAGATGATGAGCTGAAAGCACAACTGCAAGTGGCCAGAACTGACTCAGATGATATAAGATATAAGCCACCGTAATCACGTGCAAAAACATTTAAAACAAGAAAGCTACAGCACCAAGAAAATATTAATCCGGAACAGGAATGTGATATAATGGGACTTGAGCAGGAGGGAGGGTATAAATATTTCGGAACTGATGAACGATCAACAATAAAACATGAACAATCGTGAATAAAACTCAGTAAGGAATATATTAGAAGACAAAAATTAATACTGAAAACAGCCCTGACATCTTGGAACAAAGTCCAGGCTATAAACCAATTTGATCTTCTTATTCTAACTTAAAGTTTTAGGGTGACTGACTCTCCCAAAAGGTATTGGATCAGTTGGACAAGAAAACATGAAAAATGCTTCACACTTATTAAATGATATATAAAAGTATAAAAGTCAGTGTATACCAAGATTATATATTCCTCATTCTGAAGGAGATATCGGCCTCCTCAAATTGATTAACTGCATAGGTCTGCAATTGTAGGACTGCATACATATCTGCTGACCTCACCAGGTCCAAGCATAGTGAAAGTTTTAAAACATGAGGAGAACAAGTCTAAGATGACTTCCCTGCTTAGTTTACCATATTGATATAAAGCAGGAATGGAAATCAAATCAGAAGCAGATAAAAATCAAACAAAAATGGAATATGCCAAAAATAATGAAATAATCTAAGGAGAAGGATCAGATGAGAAGGCAAGAAATACAGAAAAGACATAAATATAGTTGCAAGTACAGAAACTTCCTGGAACAGCCTCATGTTGATCAATGCATGTTGATCAATGCAGGAATGGTTAAAAAGAGGTGAATTTAAACTAAAAGATGAAAGGTTAATATTGGTGGTCCACGGAAGTGGACTATGTACACATTGGTTTACAAAGTCCATTGAACATGTGAGAAAATCAAACAACAGCAGGTTTTGTAAAACAGAACTAGAAACACTCCCACATGTTGTTTGGTGTGATACACTAATGGCAGAGGACCTATATACACCGAAAGGCATAATAATTTGACAAGTCTATTGCAATGGAGATTGTACAGACATTACAGTACTGAAGTAGCTGAAAAGCATTGAAAACATGAGCCATAAAGCTATATAGAGAATTATGAAGTTTATATCACATGGGATCACTCTTTACCAATAGTTCAAATAAAACAGTTGCAAGAAAAGCAGATATATAGTAGTCCATGAAAAGAAGACAAAAGTAGCATTGATCATTCAAATTGCTACACCCTGTGATTATGGTGTCTTATGTACAGAGACACAAAGTCATAAAATACCAGGATTTTCAGGTAGAAATGAGGGCAATGTGGAAGAAGGATCCGCAGACAGTTCCAATAGTCATAGGAGCAATGGGTCTCGTAAAAAATTACATCTGTATTTAGATACAGTAACAATATATGTAACGACGTATGAGTTGCAGAAGGGTCAATTGTGGACACATTGCCGGTGCTGCAAAGAGTACTTTTGGCTAACATCAAAGATTGGAACAATACTAATTTCATTAAGTTTAATCATACTTTGACTTGGGAATGGAACCCATTCCTGTCATGGTATTAGAAACCCAAAAGACTTGGAGAAATTAAACTGGTAGATATTTTAGAATGTATAAAAGCTAGTAGAATTACATCACCTGTAAAATGTGATTTAATTACAATATCTATCTATCTATCTATCTATCTATCTATCTATCTATCTATCTATCTATCTACATATCTCTTTATTGTGTATGAAGTGTATGAAGTGCTATGATTATGCTCTGATATTTGGAAAAAGACAAATCAGTTAAGTGATAGAGTGGAGCAAGACATGACATTAACAAATCTTAAGCACCCCCTGATGAAGTAGTTAAGGTCTGGTCCCATGCTAGACAGTTATAGTCCAAGTGGATGTGAATGACCCGAGGCATATCTCCCTGGGCTAAATGAAGAGAGACATGATGGACCTCTCTGAATATGTGTTGCAGGCCAATATGAGCCTCGGATTGGGCAGCTTTCTACCCTCACTAAGAATGATACCACTGTGCAAACAGAAAATGATTGACTTCAATAATCAGCTTAGCTATTGGTGTCATTCCTAGGAGATCCAGTATTTGTCAGCCGAGGACAACGTGATTCAACAGACTATGCTGCTTTGCCAGAGATGGTCTGCACCTATCACTGCTAGGCTTTTGAATACTGACCAAGGCATTAGCAACCCACACAGTGCTTTTTAGGCAGTGCCAAACCAACAGACCTACCAAGGTAACAAATTCTTCTAATGCTAAGCTGAAGGTACTACTGCTCAGTGTTTAACAATAAACTGCACTCCCTGGAAGCTTTCCTCACCCTGGAGAAAGATGACATCTGTGCAGTTACAGAAATGTGGCTCAAGGCTGCAGAAAGCACCCCAGCAGTGCAAGGCTACAGAGCCCATCATACATTCAGACCACCCTCTGAAAAGAAACAATAAAAGTAGGAGACGCTTCCATTTACATAAAAACAATCGTACCGCAAGATTGATCGTGCAGGATGACTCCACATCCAGCTGACCACAGGCAACATCTCCCACCATATCATCACTAGCTACAGGTCCCCAACTATAAACCATGAAAACCACTTTACTTATGGGCAGTTTTAACTGCCCTTCCATAAACTGGGAAACATACATGCAGACTTTGAGATTCCTGACTTTGTCAATGCAAGGGCTATGGGACAGCTGGTCTGCACACCCACTAGGGGCTCAAATATCCCTGACATAGGACACAGACATGGGGAATGTTGCACCCCCCCCCCACCCAGTGTAATGTCCTCATCAGTATGATTGGATGATAAATTGGTCACCTTTGAAATAAATTTAACAGTAGAACTCACATCAAAACCTAAAGAATTTTTTTCCAAGGCAAATTGCCATCTATTAAATGATAGCATAGGTGATTTCAAAGCTCACACTAACCCTGAAAATGTGAAAGCCTATCCAGAAGTATATATGAATGTCTTGTACAAACCCTTAAACAACTGCATAGAAATGAGAGTAAAGACCAAACTAAACCAAGGTCTAGCCAGAAAAACAAGTCACTGTGGTGGACCCCTGGCATAAAAGGATTATACAACAGAAGGAAGAAATTCCTGCCTAGAAGCAAGTGGGAGGGTGCACAACAGAGAAAAAAATCCCTCATTAGACTCAACAGGCAAATCAGGGAACTTGTCTAGTCCTCTAAAGCTAAATATAGGAGTACAATAGCCTCCCAAGCACAGGATAACCACAAAGCATTTTTTAGTTACGTCAGAAATATTAAGGGAA
Source organism: Protopterus annectens (assembly GCF_019279795.1). NCBI lineage: Eukaryota > Metazoa > Chordata > Ceratodontiformes > Protopteridae > Protopterus > Protopterus annectens. Next base: position 993,712,639 of record NC_056737.1, on the reverse strand, counting down.
GCACTCAACAGTGTGCTGAGTTTCCTGTAGATGGTACTACCTATTATCAATCAGAAAAAATAGCAAACCTGCTGACTGATAAATTCAACTCAGTTTCACCCCATCATCTCCACTCACTCTCCATGAAATACCCCTAGTCAATACTTTGCCTGTTATCACAAAAGAACAGGTCATCACTGCACTTTCTAAAGCTAGAAACGTGGCATCAATGGACCCTGATGGAATCCCATGGTGCCTATTAAATAGATTAAAACATAAGCTAGTAGACCCACATGGATCTCAATTTAACCACAGTCTCCAAACACGCTTTGTCCCATTAGAGTGGATGACAGCAACAGTCATTCCTCTGCACAATGGGGAGCCATAAATGGACCCAGGAAACTAAATATCCATAAGTCTGACTTAACCTCATATGCAAGGCTATGTAAAGGACAATCTTGGACTCGATTAAAAATTACATGGGAAATCTCTAGACCCTAGACCCAGCTCAGTTCGGCTTCAACAAGGGTAGGTCCTGCCTGATCAGTCTGGTGGACTTCTTTGAGAAGGTCACCAAGGCCATGGATGAGGGTAAGACAGTGAATACTACCTAATTTGACTTGGCCAAGACATTTGACACAATCCCCAATTCAGGTATTATAAACTTACAAAATTGGGCATAAACCTCTATGTCACCAGATGAATAGCCAAATGGCTCATGGACAGGACACATATTATTAGAGTGGGGAAACCCACTTCCAGTAAGAAGCCAGTCACCAGTAAAGTACCACAGAGATCAGTGTTGTGTCCCCTCTGTTTGGGATATACCTTTCAGATGTTAAGGCAAATGTAAATGGCTTTAGGCTGACCAGGTTTGCTGATGACTGAAATCTGGGCAATCATTGAGCCCCCAAACAATGTTGATATCATACAGAAAGGACTGGCAAAGACTAATGATTAGAGTCAGAGTCATGGCCTCAAACTGAATGCAAAGAAATGCATAATAAAACCCTTTGGGAAATCAAATACCTCTGCAATTACAACATTGATAGAACCCCCTAAGAGTGGAACCAGTCAAGAGAGCTATGGGTACTCAGATAGATAGTAATCTGAACTTTCCCACTATGTGTCCAAGGTGGTGAGAAAATCCTTCAGTATGGCTGAGCTTATAAGTAAGGGCATAACATCCAGATCTAAGGATGTGACAATACCACTGTACTCAGCCCTCATAATGCCAATAATCGAGCACAATGCACCCATTGGCCTGTAACTCGCCAGGCACCTATAACATCTGGAGCATCCTCAGAGGTTTCTCACCAAAGAAATACAGGGTATAACCATGTCATATTCAGACTGATTAAAGCCCTATCACTGTACTCAGTTTCCTACCGATTACTGAGGACTGATCTATGCCTGACCTATAAAGCAGTCTCTGACTCAGCCTGATGGAAATGTTGAATATTCACTAAACTAACTGCATAAGGGTTACCTGCGTTGTGTCTAAACCTGTCCCTGGCATGGACAGATCTTGCTAGAGAGACATACATATATGTGTCCCAGAGATTGCCCCTTCTCTGGAATAAGCTTCCTATTCATGTGAGGCAAAGCTCTTTCCAGACCATCTTCAAGGGCAGTCTGGACCAATGGATGGGAAATCACAAATTTACTCCTTTGATGGCACCCATGTCCCTTATGGACAGAGGCAGTCTGTAAAAATTATCAAAACTCCGCTTGCTGATCCTTGTTATCATTCTGCTAGGGATAGAAAATCTGGTAAAATCTGAATAAAACTAGCTAGGCTTATAAGTGATTTTTGAGCCATTAGCCTAGTAATCTCCTATAAATATGTGAACTTAAATCTGCCAGTACAGATCAGTAAATGATAGTGACAGAATAAAAGATTTGGTTCTGCCTGCTGTCCATGCCAATAAGGTGTCACTTCCTCTTACAAACTAAGAAAGTTAATAGAATGATAGACTGTGTGTTTGTCTGCATTTTCTGAAGGATACAAAGTCTGAAACTTAAATGTATGTCATTATTTAGTGTCTTCTATCCACTACGATTTTTCTGAAAACCATGTACTTTATGAGGAAATGACCAAACAAATGAGTTAAAACTCTGGACATTCTGTGAAGTTTGGGGCATGGCAACGTGAGTGTAAACATAAGGGACTGTGTGTTACACTACCTTTCTGACAGCACTTGCTAAGTTTATTTTATTTTTATTTTTTATTTTACATTTGTTTACCGGGCTGGTCTGACTGGATATATTTCCATTTTCAGCAGAGGCCCGGGGAGAAAAGCTCCACATAGAGACAAAACACAGTTACGTTATACATAAAAAGAAAAAATAAGTAGCAGGTTAAACATGATTCAAGACTACATTACAGAATTCTACATACATACCCTGTAGAGGAAACAATTAAGTTGTAGTTATAGAAATACAAAATAGAAAGGTTCTGTAACAGTAAAATATTTGTGGCGAGTGTAGAGCACATTCAGGAAGTGGCTAAGATTCTTGGCGTCCATGTCTCTAACACATAATAAATGGATTATAACCAAAGCAACAGTCTCAGCATAGGGGTTCAGTATGACACCAAATAACTTTAAATGTGCCAGTTCATTTTTCAACATGTGGTCAGTGCCTTATTGGACATCTTTGATGGGACTGTTGCGTTGTTACTAACTTTTCGGGGACCATGCAGTTATGCAGTTTTGGTTTCATATAATAAGAAGGTTATGATAGGCAAACCAATCCTAATCCTCCACACGCACACACACACACACACATATATATATATATATATATATATATATATATATATATTTATATATATATATATATATATATATATATACGTTTACTAACATAAAATCGAAAATTTAAAAAAAAAAACTGTATTAATTTTCGAGTTTTAATACCGAAAATGTAAAAATCCGTTTTACAGTAAGGTTGTAAAGCAGAGGGAAATGTCGAAAATATCGAATCGTGACATTTCAGTCCAATTTGGGTAAAACATCGAAAATATGTGATCCTGGTTTAAATGACAGTTCCCATGCGTATGTGCATATTAATTCCACAGCAAACACATTTCCATTGCTAAAATAGTTATTTCCATGAAGTGAAAGTGCTCTGTAATACAGAATAAGAAGTCCACGTCCCAATAAAAAAAGTGTAATGAAAACTTCCAAATGTTTACTGTAATGACATTGAAATATTAAACACATTAAAGGTAATGGCAGATATATCAGAATGAGCAATGGTGTGCCATTAATTGTACAAATCCTAATGGTGTCAGTTCATCCCGTTTAGCCAACAGACATTGTATCATATGTTCTTTGTCAGACAGCCTACGTTTCTTCGGAGATGCTGGCACACAACACAGAAACTTCTGTTTAACATCCTCCAAATGGTTTTGCTCCAAACAAATGGCATGCAGCACATCTGTGATGTACAGGTCCTTTTTACCCAAGAGAGACCTCAGCCTACGGTGCCATCCTTCCACTGCGTTCTGGCTCTTAGGGTAGCCCATGGTACATGTATCAGCCTGATTCCAAAAAGGGACATCAAATAGTGGCAGCTGTCTCTCTGATGTGGAACCCCTCATGCCATACCATCTTGGCCTCCCTAAAATGTAGTTATTTTTGAAGAACTCACATAGAGGAGCACCCCATTCCCCCAATGACTCCTCAATAGAAGTGGAAGTGTCCATAATATATTCCATGCGTATGAAAGCAAGTGAAGGTATCTGTTTACATAACAGTGCAAATTGAGTATCTGTACCATACACCTGCATCAGGTTAAGCTTCTGGATCTGCCTCCATATAATTTGGCACAGATGAAACCAACATCCCTTTGCCATACTGTTAGGTAGATGCTTAATTATGCTGTTCACTGCCCC
>NC_056737.1:993613759-993706259 GCF_019279795.1 Protopterus annectens | reverse complement strand
TATGAGTTTTCAGGATTTTGAGCTTTCAGGATTTTGAGTCCGGGATTTTGAGATTTAGGATTTTGAGCTTTCAGGATTTTGAAGGGGACCCATATATATATATATATATATATATATATATATATATATATATATATATATATATATATTCAGGAATGTTGCATAAAATCAGTTTTACAGAGCCTCTAGATTAAATGCTAAACAAAGTGACTTTGAGCAACAAATGCTTGTAACAAGTTCCGAATTGAAAGAAAGGGGATATGATGAAAATATGATACATAGTAGAATGAAACAGGTAGAGAAGCTAAGTGACATGAGGGTGAGACCATATTTTTCAGAAAATAAGGAAAAAGACAAGAGTAAGAAGGATTTAAAAGGCAGGAGCTATATGAGAGTATGTTTGAGTTATTCTAGAAATATAATGGACTATACAAGAATTATTAATAAGCACTAGAATATTTTAACTACAGATGGTCAGGTTAGTAAATCTCTGGACCCTCAACCACAGTTTACATATAGAAACAAAAAATTTGCTAAAAAGGCGGTTATGTACTGCTAGAGGTGACAAGAGAATTGATGACGTTGTAGGAACTAAATCATGTAATAAGTGTAAATATTGTGATTTTATAGCTGAGGAGAAAGATTTCAAACAACCTGACTCAGGTGAAATCTTTTGTTTAAAGACCAATGCTGATTGCAATACTTGTTTATTTAGCTACCTGTCAGTTACGCAACAAATGTTATGTTGGTAAAATGGATAGATCTTTAAAAGAGAGAATCAGGGAACATGTTTACCATATTAAGAAAAAAAGTACATTTAATGCTCTTGCCTAGCATGTCTCTGATACAAATGAGCAACATAATTTTAAATTTATGGTATTAGGAAGGAACTATGATAGCAAAAGAGGGGGAGATATTAGAAATAAGACTGAAGATATGGAGGTTAATTGGATAGTGAGGCTTAGAGCAAATGTAGGACATGGTCTTAATGATCACATACCTTTGAGACCTATTTTAAAGAATAGACCTTTACAAAGATAAAAGTTGTTTTTTATATATATTATTTATGCATTTTTATATATATCATTCATGCATTTTTGGTAAATTTGTATGTTTTTTATATGTTTTTAATATGTGTATTCAACAGTTATATGTTTATTAATGTAAGGCAATAAATTAAGATGTTTTATTATAATGTATCTTTAAATACTAGTGAAGTAGTCATGTGATTTGGTATAAAAAGGTGTAGAATTAATGTTTGCGATACACCTGATGAAGCATTTAGTGAAAGCGCTTGTGTACCATTAAAGCAGTCTGCACTATAAGAAGCTGGAGCCTTGTCTTTGCTGTTTTGTTCTTGTTCTTGGAAAAGTGGGGAAGTGTTCAGCTAGTGGGTCTGGGAGAATACCACAATCAGAAATATAGTGAGGATGGGATACTAGAATCCAGTCTATTGTACTTCCAGTAATGGACTTCTTGGAAGGCCTGGTAGTGGAATAGATTAGTTGCATAAAGTTATATAAGTTAATATTGAGCGAGTTAGTGGGAGAATGGATTGTGGCCCAGTTTATGTTTATGTCCCCCAGAATTATGGTTTCATGAGTAATGTTGGTGAAGACCCAGGAGAGAATATCTTCAAGGGATGAGATATTGTCTCTAGGGGGAATATAGAGGGAGAGAACAAATATGAGTTTTTGCTTGTTTACGTAGAGTAGGGCTGGTATCATTTCTGCCTTGCCAAACTTGGGAAAGGGTTTGGTATGGGGGGTGACTAAGAGGGATGCTGAGTATAAATTTTTTGTAATTTAAAAGATCGAACATGCATTTGTGTGACCCATGTCATCGACTCATGATTCATGACTGAATGGTTCATGTCATTGACAATTAAGTTATGCAAATTAACTGTCAAAAAAATGTTGAAAACAGGGAAATGGAATGTGCAAGTGCTCCAGAAAGTCCTATATATTCACTGCCACCAAATGGACACACATCCCAAAGTTTTTTTGTTTTTTTTTTTCTTACTGAGATCGCACGACAGTGCAGATTGGGAGATATATCCTTTTCTGCACTGTAGTGCGATCTCGGAGTTGTAATATATAAGTAGCAGAGGATGTGCAGGGTGCAGGGGGCTTGCTCACATGCAAAAACAATACTGTCATTGCTGCGCAGTACGGATCTGGTCCATACGTAGTGCTGTACAGGGGGATATTACAAATAAGAATATATGTCAAATTAATGAAACTAACATTATCGGATGTTTTAATGCAGGATGTCACTTCAGCGATGTTCTTAAAGGCAAATGCAGCTATATTTTGAGTATCTAAACTTTGATATTTTTTTCAGTACTTATAAATGTTGCATAAATGTATTTTGATATTATAACTGTCAAATATATGACTTACAATCTTTTGATAGTAAACTTATATATTAATGTATGTGTGTGTGTGTGTGTGTGTGTGTGTGTGTGTGTGTGTGTGTGTGTGTGTGTGTGAGTATACATGCAGAAACACAAACACACACACACACACACACACACACACACACACACAGAAAGCGAGAGCCAGAGATATAGATATAGAGATAGATATAGATATAGTTATAGATATAGTTATAGATATAGATATAGATATAGATTTAGATATAGATATAGATTTAGATATAGATATAGATATAGATATAGATATAGATTTAGATTTAGATTTAGATTTAGATATAGATTTAGATATAGATTTAGATTTAGATATAGATATAGATATAGATATAGATATAGATATAGATATAGATGTAGATGTAGATTTAGATTTAGATTTAGATTTAGGTTTAGATTTAGAGATAGATATAGATATAGATATAGATATAGATATAGATATAGATATAGATATAGATATAGATATAGATACAGATATATATATATAGATATAGAGATAGATATAGATATAGATATAGATATAGTTATAGATATAGATATAGATATAGAGATAGATATAGTTATAGAGATAGATATAGAGATAGATATAGAGATAGATATAGATATAGAGATAGATATAGAGATAGATATAGATATAGTTATAGATATAGATATAGTTATAGATATAGTTATAGATACAGATATAGATACAGATATAGATACAGATATAGATACAGTTATAGATATAGTTATAGATATAGATATAGATACAGATACAGATGCAGATATATATATAGATATAGATATAGATATAGATACAGATACAGATATAGTTATAGATATAGATATAGATTTAGATATAGAGATAGATATAGATATAGATATAGATATAGATATAGATATAGATATAGATATAGATATAGTTATAGAGATAGATACAGATACAGATATAGATATAGAGATAGATATAGATATAGACATAGATATAGTTATAGATATAGATATAGATATAGATTTAGATATAGATATAGAGATAGATATAGATATAGGTATAGATATAGATACAGATATATATATATATATATATATATATATATATATATATATATATATATATATAAAAGAGAGAGAGAGAGAAAGAGATAGATATAGATATAGATATAGATATAGTTATAGATATAGATATAGATATAGTTATAGATATAGATATAGATATAGATATAGAGATAGATATAGATATAGTTATAGATATAGATATAGAGATAGAGATAGAGATAGATATAGATATAGATATAGATATAGATATAGATATAGTTATAGATATAGATATAGATATAGTTATAGATACAGATATAGATATAGATATAGATATAGATATAGTTATAGATATAGATATAGATATAGATATAGATATAGATATAGAGATAGATATAGATATAGATATAGATATAGATATAGAGATAGATATAGATACAGATATAGTGGTCTACTTCACATGATCAATTGCCACATAACCAACGTTTAAATAACCAAAATGAGAATAATAACAACTCCAAACGAACACACTAAGTACCAAACAGGACAGCTTGCTGTAAATCCACACATACGTTTATTTCAGATTATAATTGTATTTAAGTATTGGATTCTGGGATTGTAATTTGTCTGGAGAAATACAGGCATCAGACCTGCATGAAAGCGCTTACAAAATAAACGTTTGTGGGGATTTACAGCAAGCTGTACTGTTTGGTGCTACGAGATGAGAATAATGACATTTTAGAAACTTGAATGGCGAAATTCACCAGGGTAAGTAACTATGTGGCAGACTGTTAACCAAACTCATGTCCCCCACACCTGCCAAAGTGGGAGGGGGCTGCACCCTCACACTTCCCTAACTAAATATACCAACTGTGGGATTACACTACAATGGAGAACATGGCATGTCGGCCAAGTGTTTACTTACCTGGGAAAACAGTCGCCGTTCGGGTTTCTGAAATTTTGTGATTCTCATCTCGGTTAATGTCAGTTATGTGGCAGTGGATCATGTGAAACAGACCCAGATATAGATATATTTATGTGTACGTATGTGTGTGTGTGTCAGTAGTTCAACCAGTATTGTGACATTATTTATATAAACAGCAAGTTGTGTGTTGGAAAAGTTTAAGGAGCTGAAGGGAGGTGCAGTTCTTACTTGACTGCAGTGGTACACTTAGTAACAGTTAGTATAGGGCCAGGGTTTAGTTCCCAGTGAAAGTGCTTACTTATTTTCACATGCATTTGTGTTTCAATGCATGTACCACATTTTGTGCATTTTGAATAACTATTTTAGAAATTACTGGACTGTACTCTGAGAATTAATATACTAAGAAGAGATGTTTCAAGGTTGGAGCCAAAGTCACAACATAAAAAGAATTAAAGTGCCTGCTAATTCAATTAATTCCTTCTCACTTTTGTTTGCTTGTGTTTGTGTTTTCTGTAATATATGAATACCATGTTCCTCTTAATTTGTAATGCGTAGTTATTTCTATACCCACTGATTTATTATTGAGAATGCATAACACATTGAACATATGAACCGATCTAGAGTTCCTTCACCGACACATCAGGTAGCCTCCAGAAAATGATATCCTAAAAGATCTAGGTTCAGTTTCCAGCCAAAACATTTTATTTTTGTTATTTGAAGTATGATTTGAATAACAAAGGAATGCCACACTCCTATGTGTAAAATGAGAAATTGTCTTTATTGTCATTGGGCACTGGAACAGAATAAGCTGCCAAAGGAAGTACGTTCCCATACTTGATTCAGTGGCCAAACCTGGCAGCCTAAAGTCTGCATTCTGTAATAGAGAAGTGCTCAAATCCTAGCTGAAGCTATTGATTCTTCCTCAGTGTGCAGGTCCTCTAAAAAGTCACACACTAAGAAATGCAGATAATAATATAAGTAAGTGCAAGGAAAATCAAAAAGATCAGACCAGAAGTTTCAGATTAAATATTTCATTTATTTTTTACTTGTTTGCATGCCATACAGAATATATTTGCACTATGCCCTATATGTTTCTAAAATGTTTTCTATAGCCGAACTCCAAGCTACTAAGGGGAAGTAGAAATAAATTACACATACTGACAAATATTTTTCAAATGCAAAATGTTGGGTTTGTGGAAAAATAGAAGCCTAATCATAACAGAAGTGGAAATTCAGAATTATTTTTATTTTGATCCATGCTGATTAAAACAATTATTCTTTGCTGCTTAAATTCTTTGAATAGTAAAATAACATTTCTTCCTGCAATGAACTTGGAACATGTTTTGTATCAATGTATTTTCAGGACAAAAGGTCCTGCATTTTGTTAATGTGTGTGTGTGTGTGTGTGTGTGTGTGTGTGTGTGTGTTTGTGCATGAGTTTTTTTTTTCTGTTAAATGTGCTTAGTTTATGACCCAGATTTTGTGATACATTTTTTTAAAATCTGAGCGATGCATTAGTGTTTGAACTTGAATGTATTTCTTAATTAATAGCTGTTCTTTAAGCTGAAATAGGTTGAATTGTTATTTAGGGCTAATTCTCAACTATGCTCTTTATAGAATCTGTAATACTGTTTAATGTTTCTGGAGAAAAGTTCTTTAATCTGTACTGATACTATTTTTCAAAAAATTGGATTGTTATCGTTCATAACTTAGAATTTCTTACAAACTGGTTTCTTTTGGCAAGAATTCTGATTTGGGTAGGTACAGGGAATCGATATAAGTCCAAAACAGATCTGTTTCTATAGCAACTGTTGTTAGCATTAGATTTTCTATTTTTATGGCGTGTGCATACTTTGCTTTTCTATTTTGGCAAGGAACTGACCCATCCCTTGCACTGCCGGGCTTTGCTTCTAAAAAGAATGAATCAGAACAGCTTTGCTAGTGTAGCTGGGTCATGCTTTGCATTCTGAGTATGTCTCTGGAGACTTTTTATTTTTTTGCAGTGATTTGACCCTTGGTGTATTTCATTCTCATAATGAGGACAGGATGAGTCAGTTCCATGTACTTCAGATGCTCGCAGAGCAAGCAATTTAAATTCCTCCATGACTAAATATGAATTGAAAGGACACCTTCACATTGTCTTCATTACTCTCCCCCCAGTAGGGAACTAAAACGTTTTACCTGATGGTTTCCAGTTGCTATGGAAACCATCAAGGAGATTAGCAGTTTTCTCTGCTGCTTTCCAAGTTTATTTTTATAGCAAGAAGAAATATTATAGATGTCTCAATGTATCTCTCTTGAGTACAATTGTTGAAATAAGTTTAAATGCACTTTGTTTGATTGTATTTTCTTCTAAATGTATCATTGCGTGCATTTCGTGCCAGAGAACAATTAAAACAAGTTTTTTTTTTTTTTAAATTCATGAAATCATGCCAATAGTAATGTAAGTAAGATTAGAGCTGTGACATCCTACTGATGACCTGACCTACTAAATTTGCCATGCCCTAGGAGGCCAGTGTATTTAAATGACTGTTACCTTCTTTGATAAACTCCTCCTTGTAAAGATTTTCCAGCCTGTATTTCATATCATAGTGCTCTCATTGCTGGAATAATTTCTCTTCTCTTTTCATCTCTTCTTTGTAATCTGAAAACTCATTATACAGCACCTTTTATAAGCTGTAGATTGACACACCGACTTTCCCAAAATGGGATCTTAACTATGCAACTGTCTCATGCCTGATATAAGATGATCCATATGTCCTTATCTACTATGTTCATAAAGCAGTTACTTTTATCTCTCAGACAAATCAAACATGGAATTGCTTCTTCAAATGACTCTTCTGTACAAAAGAAAATAGTAAAACATATACATTGTCTTAATAATTTTCTGTAAACATTATTACAAATTCTAATAATCTGTAGTCAGACATGTTGGTCTCTAGTTATATTGCTTATTAATGCATGTAACTATCTGTAGGTATATATGCAGTAGTCTGTACACAAGCAATAATGCTGGACATGATGAAGAATATTATAGCACTTAAAAAATGGGCTCTCTATTAAACTGGTTTACATTTGTTTTACTATTAGAAAATAGTTTTTTTAATATATTTTTGATGTAAAATAGATCCTCTGCCTAATGTTTAATTGCAGTTGGAGGAAGCATTTTACATTTAAAATATATATTACGTAAGTATGTCTACAAACACATGCACACAAAACAGTCACCAAGTTTCATACACACACACACACACACACACACACACACACACACACACACACACACACACACACACACAGTGATGCATAAGCACAAAAAGAGAGTTTTTCACACATATGGAGAAACTCATACACATCCATACAAAGACACATGCAGAAGTAAAGACAGACTAGAACACACATACGTAGAAACACACAGATAGACACACATGCGTGCACACACGCACACACACACACACACACACACACACACACACACGCGCGCGCGCGCACACACACGCACACACACGTACACACAAACTCATGCACAAACACGCACACATGCATACACACACACAGACACACACACACACACACACACACACACACACACACACACACACACACACACACACACACACACACACACACACTGCATTTACAACGTTTTATTTACTGTCATCCTCACCACCAAAAAAAATGCAGTGCAAAGGAATGTATCTCAACTTAGCATGCATTTTTAAAAGGATATGAACTCTAAAACTCATTCAGACCCAGTAAATTGCTACTATTTAATATTGGAATCCATCTATATTTTTTACATCATTAGGTTAGTGATATGACCCTCTCTGGCTATCTTTAAAATCAATTCAAGAGCTCTAAATTTAAAATGATGTTCATTACCAAGCAAAGCTATATGGTCATATAAAGCATTAGTAATGGCTTTACATTGAATGTTATACTGATGTCATATTATTTTTTTTCCTTACATTTCTGGCAGCCTTTCCAAAATAAAGGGCAAGTAGCCAAATACACTAGGTTCTTTGTATTACAGAACACATCAAATCAAGATGCATATTCTTTGTCAGTTACGGGACGTATAAACATTTTATTAGTATCATAGGATCATAGGAAGTTACTAGGCTATTGGCCTTGAGGTTCTTACAGGCCTAGCCAAGAATTCAGCCCATGTTTTGACAAGTCAGCACCCAATGCCCCTGTCCACCAAGGACACAGATGGAATCCCAGGGGTGTATTTTTTGTTCCCCATGCAGTTATCCAGGTTGTGCTTAAAAAGGGATAATGAGGTACTCTGCTTGATGTGGAGAAGGAGTCTATTCCACAGAAGGGGGGGGGAGTCTCTGGGACACAAATCTGTCCTGCCAATAAGTCCTATTAAAGTCACAGACCAGGTTGAGGTGGTGCGTGTGGGTTTCTTGAGTGGAGCTTGGCTTGCAGATATGCAGCAGTCCCATCAAGGTGGGGAGTGAGATTGCTCTGTGTGCCAGACAGAGGTCACCACTGAGGAGTCTAATGAGACTGAGTACAGGGATAGGGCTTTAAACCTATCTGTGTAGGATAGATGTCTGAGGCCCTGGATTCTCCTGGTGAGGAATCTCTGTGGTCTCTCCAGTTGCGCATTGTGCTTTGTGAGGTACATGCCGAAAGGGGCATTGTACTCAATAATGGATCTTATAAGGGAAGAATACAGGGATGTAATGACCTCCTTGTCCCTGGATGAAATACCCTTCTTAATGAGGTGGTCCATGTAGAAAGCCTTCTACACAACAGAGGCAATATGGTGGTCAAAATTCAGGTTGATATCAACCTGGGTGCCCAAGTTCTTCATGACTGATTGCATTCTCAAGACCTTACTATCAGTGTGATAATTTGTGGGGATGTCACTCTTCCCAAAGGGGATGATGATGCATTTTTTGGAATTCAGTTTGAGGCCATTTTTCTGGTACCAGTCATTTGTTTGGGTGAGACCCTGTTGGAAGATGTCTGCATTACTAGTGGAACTGATGACAGCACCCAGCTTGCAGTCATCTGCAAACCTGGTCAGCCATACCCACTGGTTTTGGCCTGCACCTCAAAAATGTATAACCCAAATAACAGAGGCCCCAAAACCAATCCCTGGGGTATGCCACTCATTACAGGTCTACTGCTTGAGGTGGCTTCCCCTATTTTGACTAGGTGGGTTCTATCAGTGAGCCGGTTTGCAACCCATCTGGTAACATACAGATTGATGCCTAGTTGAGAGAGTTTCGCTATTTTACCTGAGTGGTGATTAGTATCAAAGGCTTTGGCCCGGTCAAGGTAGGATGTGTGCATCATCTTCCCCTCTTCCATTGCTTTGGTGACTGTGTCAAAGAAGTTGGTCAAGTTTAACAAGCATGACCTCCCCTTGATGAAACCAAACTGTGTGGGATCAAATGTTTGGAGGTTGCCAATGTCCTTGTTAATGAAGTACATGATAATCCGCTCCATGGCCTTGTGGATCAGGATAGTTAGGGTGATGGGTCTATAATTTCCTGGATCGGTGGACACTCCACCTTTGTGCTAAGGCATGACAGTGGCTGTCCTCCATTCATCTGGGATAAAGCTGGTAACTCCGGCTTTGGTTGAATAGGCTGCCTTATGGTGCTGGAAGTTCCTGTCTGAGTTCATGTAGGATGCAGCCTGGGATGCTATCAGGTCCCATAGAGGAATTTTTTTGCCTTTGAGAGGGCAGTGATGACTTGCTCCCTAGAGATAAGGGGAGGGGGGGCAGGTGATTGAGATGTTATGATTTACTGATGGGGGGACAGAGGGGTGAAGTTTTCACTGAATCTATCTGCCAGCAGGTTGGCTATATTTATGGCATCTGTTTATGTGGTGTCCTTAACCACCAGTTCTGAGCAGATCTGAGTGCTTCCTTTGAGACTGTAAACAAATTTGAAGAAGGCCTTTTGATTGTCTTTGGTAGATGTGGCCAGCTTGGGCTTGAAGTTTGCTTTGGAGGATTTCACTAGTGCTCTTATTTGCTTGTTCAGGCTAAGGAGAGATTGCTTCCAATTAGGCACCTGCTTCTTCTTGGTCCTGGACAGTAACTTTTTCCTTTTATTATAAAGACTGTTTATTGCAAATGTCCACCAGTATGTTTACTCTTTCTTGAGGAGGAGGATTTTGTTATGTTGGATATTCCTGATTCCATGTAGCTATATACATCCTCATATAGTACTTTGGTGTAGATTTGGACATTTGTGGCAGTTCCTACAGAGGGAGAGGGGGCTGTGAAGCTGTTTATACTTTCCCTCAGGAGGATGTAATCAGCTTTGCAGAAGATTTTTTGTTTGACCCTAGCTGGAGGGGAGTCAGGGGAGATGGTGATTTTGAAAGTGACTACTTTGTGGTCGAATCTTACCAGGGAGGATGGCACTGTAGGGATGCTGCAGTGGTTACTCATGTTAGTTAATAGCATGTCCGGGATATTATCACCTCTTGTGGGGGTGTAGACCAGCTGGTCCAAGCCATTTGAAATGACAAAATCAAGGTATCTCTGGGCATTTGTGTTCTGGCATGAGTAGATCTTCCAGTCTATGGTTGGATAGTTAAAGTTGCCCAGGATCAGGGTAAAGGGTTGAATCTTGATAGATTCGAAGAGGTTCAGATAGGTGGAGTGGGCATATTGAGTCAAACTTGGGGGCCTATAGTTAGCTATGATTCGAATAGGGGTCTTGTCAATAGTTAACTGCACCTCGAGTGTCTCCTGTGCATCATACTGTTTGACCAGCTTGGATGTGTGTATTTCTTTAAAATATATATATATATATATATATATATATATATATATATATATATATATATATATATATATATATATATATATATATATATATATATATATATATATATATATATATATACACACATATATATATATATATATATATATATATATATATATATATATATTGAAACTCCACCTCCTTCTGCTTTGCTTACCACAGTTTGGGGTCTGAATGTACGATAGGATGAGTAACCTGGTATGGCTGGTGTGCTCTCCCCAGCTTTGAACCTGGTTTCTGTGACTGCACAAATTTCCGCATCTTCCAGGGTTAAGAATATTTGCAATGAGTGCAGTTTCATGTTTAGACTCATAGCATTAAGCAGCAGGACCTTTAATTTGCATTTTGATGAAATTTTCATGTTGGTAGTTTTGACCTCATGGCGTTGTCTAAAAAAAGGCACTCTGGGGGAGGCAAGAGCCTGTGCCAGATGCCTGAAGCCCAAGGGAGACAGATGCAGGCCATCTCTGGCAAAGCATCATGGTCTGTTGATCATGTCTTCCCAGGATGTCAGGTACTGGATCCTCTTGGAATGACACCAGAAACTAAGCCAGCTGTTCAAGTCAATCACTTCCTGTTTGTACTGAGGCATCATTCTGGGTGACGGTAGTATGCTGCTTAAGGCTAGGGACATACCTGCCTAGGACACATGTTCAGTGAACTTGATCATGTCTCTCTTCATATAGTGCAGGGAGGTACGTCTCAAGTCATTCACGCCAACGTGGACTATGACAGAGTCATAACAGTACCTATTGAGAGACTTGAATGCATATATGATATGGTTGATTCTGGCACCTGACAAACAACTAACTGTGACTTTATCCTTGGTTAGGGGCACATCTGTATGTCTCACAATGGAGTCTCCTATGACTAATATGTTAGGTTTATGGTTAGGCCTTAGTGACTGTGAAACACAGGTGTGTGGACTATGTGTGGTGTGTGGTGTTGTGGGCTGTGGTGTTTGTGTGTGTTTTTTGCCTTAGAGGTCTCTTATTTGGGTATGTTTTTGTCGAGGGCTTCTGCATTGTGTATTGTGTAGGTGTGGGTGGTGTTTGAGGTGAGATTTTGTGTTGACAACCTTCTCAGTGACAGATATACTGGTTTGTGAGGGAGAGAGCATAGACCCTAGGTTCTTAATGAAATTGCATCTCTCCGAAACGGTGTTCCTAGGTGGTAGTAGTAGGGGGTTGTCCGTGTACATGAGGCAGTTGCTACACTGTCTCAGGATACCCATATCAACCAGACTCACAGGAGAAACTGTAGGAAATTATCCATCCATATTTGTCAGAATCTGAAGGAGAGAGGCCAGTGAGAGCTAAGGAGTAAAGGGTGGAAGGTCTAAGATGAGTACTACTTGGTTATCATGCAAATGCTACTAAGGGAAAATTTGTAGCTGGAATATCTCTCAATGGGTTAAAAACAGTACAGCTGTGATGCATGGTGTGCAAACAAGCCCAAACCAGCTCAAATCTTCTTCTTTTGGCTTTTTCCTGGTTAGAGGTTGCCACAGCGGATCACCTGTCTGCTCATGATTGGCAGTGGGGTTTTACAGTGCCAAGATGCCAGCCCGGCACCCAACCTTCCACAGAAGGCACACACATGCACACACTCATACCTAGGGCCAATTTGGAGTGTCCAATCCACCTACAGCATGTCTTTAGATTGTGGGAGGAAACCGGAGCACCCAGAGGAAACCCACGTTACTACAGGGAGGACATGCAGACTCTGCACAGAAGGCACCCCAGCCAAGAATCGAACCAGAGAACCTCTTGCTGTGAGGTGGCAATGTTAAGCACTACACCACCATGTGGGGTTTAAATATCACAAAAAATAGAAGATTCTAGTAACACAGAAATCTAGCCAATCCTACTAGCCCCTGCTGTCTTTACCAATCAACGTGTGCCAGACAAAGTCCAGTCAGCCTTGCTACTCTCACTAGCAGAGAAGATAGGCCTCTACTAGCACAAGATGGCTGCCAGAAATACAGAAGGCAAAAACAAGCAGCTCTGGATGCAACAAACCTATATGCAAACTATGCTACTCAATTTAAGGGTTAAGAACATAGTAAAACTCACAGAAAAGCACAGATTAACAGCTTACAGACAAAACAGAACTCATAGTATGAAAAAATAGTTATACAGTAATGAATTGCAGTAAATAGCAATTTACATATGCTGCACTTCGTACACAGAAAAGTGCTCTGTTTTTTATTATTAGACCATGTTAATTTCAACAGGAATGTGTCTTATCTCTACTCAACCTCTGCTTGGTGTGGAACTTTCCTGAAAGCATAACTGTAAATCAACGACATCATGCCATCATGCACATCTATGTATGAGCCCTCCAGCCAGCTGCACACTATACAACTCTAAATAAGTTAGCGGAGCACCCAGCGCACCCGGAGCATCAGCTGCAAAAGGCATAAGCATTCATTGTTAGTCTAGACAGCCATGAATCTGTAGATTGAATGACACCCCTGCTGATACAGTCATAAACAGGTACAGCTGTCACATACCACATTCATTGTAGATTTACTTGTATACAAGTTAAGGGTGCTATTGCTTTTCATCACTCCTTAAGATTCATCTGTAGTTCTTTCCTTGACAGAGTGATGTAGCACGATTGATAAACGTAAGTATTTTTCAGGAATGTGTTTTCGGTGATCTGTTTGTCCTACTGACATAGCATAATGGCTTTATTACTGAAAGCCACTTTCAGTTAACATGTAGCAGTGCCTTTTCTCCACCGCTGTGTGACCAAGAAGCTGGTATATGTAAGTTACATGGCGTGTTAGGGGGTGTTCCCTGACATTGGTGTAAAGCGTCTATATTACCCAATCGGATGTTTAGGTTAACAAATACCTAAATGTCAACCTGGTGATATCGAAAAATTAAAACTGTGAATGGCCGATTTAATGTAGGAAATGAATTCCCTCAGCCCTCTCCAAAAAAAAATTAAACCAAAATGAAGTGGGTGGTTTGCCCCCACACCCCTGATGTGGGGAGCTGTACCCCCCACACCTTCCCTAACTAAGTATACCAGCAACGAGATCACTCTACAGTGGCAAAAGGAACAAAATCTGCATAACGGCCAAGGGAATTCTTTCCCTGCATTAAATCGGCCATTCGCAGTTTTTTGCTTTCACTATTACCAGATCGATGTTTATGTATTCGCTAACCTAAATGTTCGATCCAGTAATAGGTACCTGGTGTAAAGGGTTGCTTGATCAAAAAGTGCCTTTTGGCATTTTTTGGCTGTTTTGTCCATCAGACAAAAAATTGTGCTTTTCCAATAACCAGTAATGAGTGTTTTGGGGAGGTGATAACAAATATGTCAAAAATTTCATTTTATTTTGTGGATCCTCAATGTTACTTTCCCTATGCTAGTAGCCTATTATTAGGTGAGATGCAAGGTGGTATTTTTATAGAATGGGTACAAGTTGTCCAGGGCATCAGGGGATTTCTCCTATCTCTTTTCCATAAGCATTGTGGAATATTCAGTATCCACATAATCTATAGTAAACTGTAGCAGATGGGACATTGGCTTAATATTTCAGCCAAATGATGACACTTCTGTCGGTTTCCTGCCTAGAGGTATAAAACCCTCACTGTGACCCAGATGGCGTGAGACAGACTAGTGACTCAGGTGCTAGAGGGTCCATCGAAGGAGGGTAGGAGTGAGGGGCAATATTGGCTCATCCATTCTGGGAGCTGGGAAGTAGTACAGCCTGCTGCAATGTTGGCACCAGCTACAGAGACATGCACATTGTGCAACTGTATAGGCCAGGGATGTGTCCTTGGCACAGATATGTGAATACCATGTGGTAGCCTTCATGGGTATAGGTTGGAAAGAGCTTGAACACAGCAAAGGCATAGCAGGCCTTCAGTGCAGCTACTGGGAACAACCCCCATGCCTGCCTGGATGATGGCTGTGTAAAGGACAGTTCTCAAACTGATGAGAGGGAATGAAGGGAAGGTGCCACCACTGATGAGAAGTTCACAGGTAAGATAGGTAAGATAATATTTAAAAAAATAAAAAAGATGTACCACACAAGAACAGCTCCACCCTATTTTTAAGTGCAGTTTCAGTTCTGGAATATGAATCCAAGTAGCTGGTTTGGAGACAGATCCCAAAGCCTTCTGATCTTCCTGACACAATGTACTAGTGTGCAGCATGGTGAGCCATTGTCACAGTTCCAAATCATCAAATGACAAAGGACATATGAATAAACTTACCAATTCTGTAAACATGCAAGTTCGATTTGGGAGGATAATGGAACTCTTTCTTTGAGAGGTCGTTGTTCTTTCTCCGTGGCTCATATTCATTTCAGAATATGAATTGTAATGCAAGCAGACCGTTACTGAGAGAAGTGCAATGACTGATTCATGTGTAGAAACACAAGTGATAAACCACAGTGACAGAAATGCATGTTTTGTTTGAAGATGGAGATAAAGGATTAGTTCCAAGAGCAAAGCCACCCTACATTCAGGATGGCATCACTGTCAGAAATGCTTTATTTCTTTGATGACAAAATGCAGTATTTTTATCATGGAATAGTAGGGATTTTCCTATTTTCCAAGACAGTAATGCCAACCGTAATATTTAAAATTATGTGCAATGGTAGATAATGGAATAAAACTGGAAAAATATTTAAGAAAGCAAAGGATAACATAGGGAACCTATTTATGAATGCAAGCGCCACGTTTCAGTCACCGAAGTAATCCTGTACAAAGCTGTTTAATATATATATATATATATATATATATATATATATATATATATAAAACCACTACTAAATCCAGAAAACCCAAATTACCAGTGCCCAAAATCCTGAGGCCAAATACCCGAAACACTAAAATCGATACATCAAAACCGCAAAATTCAAACTACCGAAAACTACACTCAACATACACCACACACATGCACATATACACACCTTCCCCCAGAGCACAAACATACAAACCTAAACTACGGACAAGTAAGGTGGCAAGCCCCCCCCTGCATCCCACACATCCCTCTACTTAAATATTCTAACTCCAAGGTCGCACTACATACACAAACACACGAAACACCACCCCACACCTACATTCCCCTCACACACACACATCACAGTCACAACACGCACTTACACACTAACCCCCTAACCAACACATTTAAACATAGATACTTACCTGACCTTCCACCATACCGCAAAACCAGAAGCACGAATGTCAAACTCCCGATGAGCGGGATATTGAAATTCACGCTTCTGGTCTTTCAAACTTTTGAGATTATGTAGTGATCCCATATATATATATATATATATATATATATATATATATATATATATATATATATATATGTATATATATATATATATATATATATATATATATATATATATATATATATATATATATGGTACTGCAAGGCACACTTCTGTAGTACAATTTTTTCCCAGCCCCAGAAATTAAACATCTCTTTACTAATTCCACAAGATTCTTACTCCAGAAAAAAACACTATGTTATGGAAAATAGCATGATCCAGAAATAAGGAATTCGCTAGTAGCATCAAAGCATTGCTTTTCACATGTGTAGCGAATCTGTGTTTCTGATAGTATAACACAATCACAAATAATATAATGCATGAGTATGTGGCTTTGATTTACTTTTTATTATTTGTCAACCAGGTAAGTTGACAAAGTCAGTAGTGCATCAGGTAGCACTCTTGGTGCTGGTAGACTAGAAGACTGTGTGTTCTATTCCTACCCCAGTTGACTGGACTGTTAACATTGCAGTGCCGTTTTAGGGGAGTGCTACACTTCTGCATGAGTCATCATTCAGATGAGATGTTAAACTGAAGCCATCTGGTTCAGCAGGTAGATGTAAAAGATTCTACAGCACTTATTGAAAAGAGTTGTTGTTGTTTTTCTTTCGGCTTTTCCCGGTTAGGTGTCGCCACAGCAGAACTCTGGTCTGCTAATGATTGACAGTTGATTTTTATGGTGCCAAGGTGCCAGCCCAATGCCCAACTTTCAACGAAGGCACACCCATTCACGCATGTCTTTTGAATGCCACTTGACCGCAGGGAGGACATGCAGACTTCACACAGATGACACTCCAGCCGAGAATCGAACAGGAGAACCTCTTGCTGTGAGGCGACAACATTACCGCTGCACCACTGCGGCTTCTACTTACTGAAATGAGTAGGAGTTCTTATTTATATACAAAACAGAACTCTTATTTTCAAAAGATTTATATATTTACAAATGTACAAATATATGGATACAGAGGAGGGGGCAGAGCCTGATGGCTAACTGAAAGCAGCATAATTTTAGAGCTCCATAAAACTATCAAAACATAAAAAAAATATTTAAATTTTTCAAACAAAAATATCAAAAACATATAGATAAAGATCTAAACTACATAAATAGAAACTTTGGTGGATTTTTATAAATATTTTCCTGTCAGAAATACTTGGAGATTCAACAGATACTGGAGATAAGTAACTCAAGGAATTCCCATTCTGATGTGACTTTAAAGAAAGAACTGCAACTGATCTGGTGACTACAACCTTACAAAAACTATCTTTAAAAATGGATGTTTTTAAAGAAAACTTGGAAGATCTAAAACTTAATTGTCAAAAGCAAACTGATTTTCTTGAAGAAATGCTACAACAACAACAAGCAAAAATAGATTTAGAAACGTATTAAATGATACTGAAGTAAGACTCAAAGAAAAAGAAATTCAAAAAGAATATCTTCTCAAACAAAATACTTGGTTCCTTAACAAGGTGGATGACTTAGAGAATAGAGGAAGAAGGATAAATATTAGAATCTTCGTGAAAAGACTGAAGGTAAGGACATTGCTTCATTTTTAACTTCATGGATTCCTGAGTTTTTAGATCTAAAAGAAGGATTGTCATATGGCATCAAAAGTGCTAACAGAGCTCTAGGAAAACCTGCCTCAACCTCATCTAAAATACCTCCTCGATTAATAGTAATAAAATTCTTATAATTTTTGGACAAAGAATTAGTTCTAAAAACTGCTTGGAGGAAATCACCTTTGAAATATAATCAAAAATGAATTAGGTTTCACAATCACTTTTCCAAGTACTGGATCAAAGGAAGAAAATATGGACACTAATAAAACTGTTGAAGCAAAACACAAGTCACAGCTTGCCTTTCCTGCTAAAATCAAAATCCATTATTCAAATGAAATGAGAACTTTTAACAGTCTAGAAGAAGCTTCAACATTCATAAAAAACTATGTCATCCCTATTCCTGAGGATATGATTCATCCCAATCTCTGAAGAGAACAAATGAAAACAATTCCTGGACTGATGTTAAAATGAAAAAACAAAAGACTGACTCCAAATAACTGGTCCACCTAAATCTCTCAAAGCTTCTACTTTAACATGATTTGTTACCGCTCAATGTTTATAATGTACTATTACAGGTACGAATATCTTTATGTTGTTTTAATCTCTCCATATTCTATCTTTTTTACTGCTTAAAAGATTTTTTTTGAGTCGAAAAGAAATTCTAGTCAACTAAATACAATGTAAAGAATGAAATTAATGGGACACTTTCTCTCCTGAACTGAACTTGATGTTCTTATATCTCATAGTAATATCTATGTTTGAAGTTAACAAGGGACACATACACTTGATGGTGTTTATTTTATGCTAAAAAACATGTTAGCAGATTGTCTAAATTCAAATAGCTTAATTTAGCAATTATTTTTTTCTTTCTTGATATCACTTTATTATTAACTTGACAGATTCTCGAGCTATTAGTTATAAATAACCATTATCTTGTTATGTAAATGCTTGAAGGGTTATGACTCATTTAACATAGTCTTTGTTTGTGTTGCCTGCTAACTAAGATGTCCCACAGGATTTATGTGTACTCTTCATGTGATTAAACCAAATGTTTAATTGTTTTAATGTTTTTTTATTACCTTTTCTCTTCTCATTATCTTGTCCTATGATCAACCCATTTTATTAAATTGAAGGGAATGTAAGATTTAATAAGTAAGTGATGTGAAGCTTTATACAATTAAAGTATTCCATGAGTGCATAAATCATTCTTCGTTCCCTTCACAACAAAACAAGAATGATAGTACAAGTTGTCATGACAACAGAAAGCAGTATTGAATTTGTGATCTTGTGGACGTCCCATGAATGGGATGGGCTATAATTTATAAAGACAGGTGTTTTGATTCTGTTGCTCTCACTAGCTGACCTGTTTCACAGGATTTAAAATATACTCTGCATATATATGGGTCGTGTTGAGTTGTTTTCCTGGTTCTCTGTTCTCCACTCTCCCTTTATTGTTGTCCCCTTTACTTAGTTTGTGTTTGTGAGTTGAACAGAGGGAGGATTGGGTGGATGTGTCATGTGAAGTTCTGGTGGGTTGCAAACTCTCATGGGCACATGATGTGCTTTCTGTTCCTTGTTCTGACAAGCTTGAACTGATGTTGCTGGTTACTGTGATGACAGAGGGTGGACTCTGTGTCTCTGAACTTTACAGACATCCCGAAAGTGGTCTGGATTGCTTTTCATGAGGGGAAACATTTTGTTTATGTTGTATATTGGCTGGGCTGCTCCACAAGATTTGGAGAGTGCTTAGTCAGTATGTGAGTCATGATCTGAGATGTTTTGCTGATTGTTTGCTCTCCTCTTTCATTTTGTTGTCGGGTCCTTGCCCAGCCCATTTTGTTGGATTGGAAGGGGGGAGGGATTGGATAGATGTGCAATATGAGACTCTAATTGTTTGAAGCATCTCACGAGCATATGAACTGTTTTCCGTTCCCTCCACAAACTGAATCATTCTGATATTGTAGGTTACCATAGCAGCGGAAGGTGGAGGAAGTGCACCTATACCTCATGCAAGGCCTAGAGTCTCCTATGTTTCATAGCTGTTGTATAACTAAAGTATTGGAAAGGATAAAGTGATGGTTAACCTCATGCTGCAGACTCTTGTTGATCTGAACTCAGCAGATATGCATTACCATGTTTTAACAAGGCTGCGTCAAATCTTGTGAGACTCATCCAATAAAATGAGGTGTTTAAATCAGAGTGAGGATCAGGACATCCTTACTGAAGAAAATGAAATGTTTTACTATTAATATATTTCCTCTTTTTTGTCAGCTAATGAAATAATTACTACTAAACATGACATACAAATACAGTCCTTTATTTTTATTTTTAATATTGTTATACATTCCATATACAAATGAATGAAGACTCTGTTAATTTTTTTTAACTGATCAACCAATGATGATACAAACAGTCACAAATACAAACAAAATGGATCAAATTAGATGGAAAAATTAGCACTCATTAAAGGAAAACACTGTTCTCCCCTGAACAAAATATGACTCCTAATGACCATTTTGTATGTACCTGTGTGTGTGTCACCCAAAGTTAGAGCTCCAAAAACAACTTTCATGTTTTATCTATACAGCAACAGCTCCTTTTTCCTCCATGTGAACAGGAAAAATACTGGCTCCTCTCTAGCTGGTCTGAGCAACAACTACCCTTTTGTAAATTTTCAGATTATTTACTTTGATCACACTATCTTCTTTCAATCCTCTGTAATTTCACTATTAAACCATCTACCTGTCATAGGTTCATAGGTTCATAGGTTCATAGGTTCATACTAGGCTATCTGCCCGAGGGCATTTACAAGCCTAGCCTATCGTTTTGTGGCTTACGCCACCCCTTTAGTATGGGGAACTATATCCATTATTTTGCTGTGCCTCTGTCGAGCAGTGACACTGAGGTTATCCCTGGGGTATATCTGTGATCTCCCATCCATTGGTCAAGATTTCTCTTGAACAAGGCCAGCGAGGTACTCTGCCTCACATGTACCGGGATTTTGTTCCACAGCATAGGGAGTCTTTGGGTGATGAATCTATCCCTCCAGCACGTCCTATTAATAGCCGTGTCAAGGTTTAAGTCTCCCGCCCTTGTGGCTCTGATGGATCTAGATTTTTTGAGGTGAAGCATATTCATCAAATCTGGGTTTGACATGGCCTTGTATGTTAGGCAAAGGTCACCTCTGAGCAAGCGGTAAGCGACTGAATAGAGCTGGAGTTCTTTCAGTCGGGCAGCATAGGACAGATTTCTGAGACCCTTTATCCTTTTGGTGAGGAACTTTTGTGGCCTCTCCAGCTGCTGCAAGTGTCGGGTCAGATACATTCCGAATGGGGCATTGTACTCAATCATTGGTCTGATGAGTGATGAGTAAAGGGAGACTATGACCTCCCTTGATCTAGAT
Organism: Protopterus annectens; assembly: GCF_019279795.1. Classification (NCBI taxonomy): domain Eukaryota; kingdom Metazoa; phylum Chordata; order Ceratodontiformes; family Protopteridae; genus Protopterus; species Protopterus annectens. The sequence continues at coordinate 993,684,818 of NC_056737.1, read as the reverse complement.
GAGAATCCCTTCATGATAAGGTGGGCAATGTAGAAGGTCTTCCTAACTACTTTAGCTACATGGGTGTTGAATGACAGACTACTATCAACCTGGGTCCCCAGGTCCCTGATAACTTCTTCTGTGCTCAGTGGATTGCCACCTATTTGGTAGCTAGGGGTAACCTTGTTTTTCCCGAAGGGTATGACTATGCATTTTTTGGCATTTAACTTTAGGCCGTGGCTCTGGCACCAGTTATCCGTTTCTGTGAGACCCTTCTGAAGGATATCTGTATCAGATGTGTTTTCTACTATGGCGCCCAGTTTGCAGTCATCTGCAAACTTTGTCAGCCATAACCCTCCTGTGTTTGCTTGTACTCCGCAAAAGTAGATGCCAAACAAGAGTGGGCCCAGGACTGAGCCCTGTGGGACACCACTTGTGACAGGCTTTGAGTCTGACATGGCGCCAGCAACTCTGACCCTGTGGGTTCTGTCACTCAGCCAGTTTGCAACCCATCTTGTGATGTATGGGTTGACATTTAAGCTGATGAGTTTTTCAATGATACCGGAGTGGGGTATTGTATCGAAGGCCTTAGCCAGATCGAGGTAGGCTGTATGGACTGCCTTTCCCTCATCAATGGCTTTGGTGACTGTTTCGAAAAAGTCAACCAAGTTTAAAAGGCATGATCTGCCTTTGACAAAGCCAAACTGGATTGGATCCAAAGTCTGCAAATTCCCTATGTCTTTATTTATGAGGTCCATTATGATCCTCTCCATGGCTTTGCAGATAAGGCTTGTCAAGCTAATGGGCGGTAATTTCCAGGGTCGGTGGAGGCACCGCCTTTGTGAAGTGGTACCACAGTTGCAGTCGCCACTCCTGGGTACATATCCAGAGGTAAGACTTTGATTAAACAGCTGTCCTAGCTGTGGGTTTAATTCCTCATTGAGTTCATGGAGCACACAGCCGGGGACACCATCAGGTCCCATGGATGCTGTGTTTTTGCTTTGGAGAGAGCAGTTCTCACTTGGCGCTGGAGATGTTTGGGGGCTGCAATCGTTTGGTATAGATATCTCTCCTTTTGGGGGGGGAGAAGTTTGCACTGAACCTGTCAGCCAGTATGTTGGCAATGTCTGTAGGATCAGTAATCTTCACATCATTTTGAACTAGCTCTGAGCATATCTGGGAGTTTCCTCCCAGGTTTCTAACATAGCTAAAGAAGGCCTTATGATTGTCTTTTGAGTCTTTAGCTATTTTTCTCTCGAAATTTGCTTTGGATGATTTTATGAGAGCTCTTAGTTTTTACTTATAGTGATCAAGGGTGTCTTACCTTTTAAGGATTTTGCTCTATCTTGTAGTAGCTTCCTCCTTTTGTTGTAGAGTTTGTTTATGGCTGGGGTCCACCAGACTGGATGCTTGCCTTTGGTACAAAGAGTCTTTGTTTTGCTTGGGATTGCCTTATCCATGCAGTCCTGCAGGTGCTGGTAGAAGGCATTTGTAAGTGATTCAGCGACTTGAATACTGTTTTCCGCACGGGGCCTTAAAGGAGACCACACTAGTCTTTAGAAGTGTGAAGTCGGCTTTTGAGAAGTTCTTTACTGTGGTCTTTTTATTTCAGGTGGGGTGGGATGAGGACCTCCAGCGAGATTAGTTTATGGTCTGATCTCACCAGTGAGGGGTACACCTCCAGTGTTGAACATTGTGCTCCCATGTTCGTGATGATGAGATCAAGTATGTTATCTCCTCTTGTGGGGATGGTGACTAGTTGTTCCATGGCATTTGAGTTTATGAATTCCAGGAACTTTTGGGCTAGGGTGTTTGGGCTTGAGTAGTGTTCCCAGTCTATATTAGGGTAATTGAAGTCACCTAGTATGATGGTGTTTGGTGATACATTTATCCCTCTAGTGTTTTCAGGAAGGCCATGTGAGGTTCCTGAGTTTGTGAGGGTGGCCTGTAACATGCTACAATTTGCAGAGCAGTCTTGCCTATGGTTAATTGCACCTGGATGGTCTCCGATGCATCGTGCGTTGCCACCAGTCTTGAGGTGTGGGTGTCCTTGATGAATATGGATACCCCCCCTCCTTTCTTGGTATTGTCTGGATTTTGGGGCGGAACGCATGATATGAGGTAAAACCTGATAGCTGGGGTGCTCTCAGGAGCCTTGAACCAGGTTTCTGTCACAGCACAGACATCGATGTTCTCCATACTGAGAAGGGCCTCGAGTGCGTGCATTTTGAGATTTAGACTTCTGGCATTGAGCAGCATTACCCTTAGTTTTTTTCCTGTTTTGTGTTCTAGGGTGGTAGGTTTAGAATTTGAGCCTTGCCTAAAAAAGGCACTATGGGGTGGCAAGAGCCTTTGCCAATATCCGGAATCCCAGGGGTGACAGGTGCAAGCCGTCCCTTGCGAAGCAGCGTGGCTTGTCCAGCATGTCATCCCAGGCAGACAGACACTGGATCCCCTTTGAATGACACCAGTGTTTAAGCCAATTGTTAAAGCTGATCATCTTATCTCTGTATTGTGGCATCATTCTTGGTGAAGGTAGGATACTGCTCAAGGTCAGGGTCATACCTGCCTGGGCTACATAATCAGAGAGCTCCTCAATGTCTCTTTTCATGTAGTCCAAGGAGGTACGTCTCAGGTCGTTTACACCAGCATGGACAATGACTGAGTCATATTTGTACCTGCTGTTGAGAGACCTGAGTGCTTGCGTTATGTGGCAGATTCTAGCGCCCGACAGGCAGCTTACTGTGACCTTCTCCTTACTCAGTCTGGTGAGCGGGACGTCAGTGTGTCTGACTATGGAGTCACCAATGACTAGTGTGTCTGGCATTGTGTTTGGCCTTAAGGGCTGTGACTGTTTGACACTCTGACTGTGAGGTCTATGTGTTGCAGGTGTTGTGTTCTGAGGTGGTGGTTGTTTGGGTGTCTGCTTTGGTGGCCTCTGCTGTTTTGGTAGATTTTTGATCAGAGCCTCCGAGTATGTCTTTGTGTGTTTATGTGTATGATTTGAGGTTGTAATGGTACTATGTGAGACTGGGTCTATAGTGTGTGTGGTAACCTTCTCCTCCTGACTGGTCTTGCCAGTCCTATGTTGAGAGAGCTCAGCCTCCAGTTTGGCCGTATAGTTGCATCTCTCGCATGTATTTGTGTTTTGTGGGAGGAGGAGAGGGTTGTCTGTGTACATGAGGCAATTGTAACATTGCCTCAATATTCCCAGGTTAACCAGCTGAGCAGGAGAGGACACTAGCAACTGATCCCTCGACATGCTAGAAGGAATAGACAAAAAAAACTTTAAAAAAATACTTTTATTCTTTCATATCCTGTCTGCTTTCTGCTAATGGCAGCTAAACTAAATTTCTACCCACTTGGCATGTTCTTCCCAGATTGTCTGACAATTACCAGTGCATATTGCCAAAGCTCATATACTTTTGATCAACTCTGAAGTATATGAACCATACCTGCCTAAAACTCATCATATCATCAATAGCTTCTAATCCGATATACCACTCATTTTAGGTGAGATTGGTTCTCTATATCACCTATGAATGAAACCACATACATTGTTCCTGTATAATTGGTGTACTTTTGATTTTACAATTCCTAACCAGAATTTCATTCTGTTTCTTTGGGGTGGAGTCTACCTCTTCTTTCTTTAGTCATATTATGTGTATATATATATATATATATATATATATATATATATATATATATATATATATAATATACACACATATATATATATATATATATTTATATATATATATATATATATATATATATATATATATATATATAATATACATATATATATATATATATATATATATATATATATATATATATATTTATATATATATATATATATATATATATATATATATATATATGAAGAGAGAGAGAGATATGGGTTCCATCCTTGTGGTTGAATGCATGTTTGGTTGACAACTATTTAATTGACTGTTTATGATGAACTAAACAGCTGGTCAACAGTTCCAGAATTTGAATAATTCTCAGGATTTGGGTATATGTCCCTGCTCTGTATTTGTATGAGCTCAGAGTTAGTATATATAATTAGCAAGGGGTGTGGGAGTGTACCCCCATAAGGGAGATACATGAGATCCTGCCCCCACAAAAATGTTTTTCTTTATGTTTTAAAACATAAATATTGAATGCACCAAGGTTGTTTCTTGATACATGAGAAGCTGTGTACTCTACATTATTTTGCTGAGGTTTAGCATGTTGGTGCTAGGTGTAATGTAAAATAAAACACAAATATACATCTAGAGATATCTATGTATATATATATATATATATATGTGTGTGTCTGTAGCTATATGGCTATATATATCCCTATGGCTATGTAGATATACAGATATATGATATAGAGCACCCAGACTCCATGTGCAAAAGTAGGAAGAGGGGGTTGTATATGGATGTATATATATGGTTCCACTTGAAATCATCGAATTACCATTTCATCGAATTGCAAATCATCGAGACCAAATTGTCGAAAACTCATTTTATCGAAAACTCATATCATTGAATCTCAAATCATTGAAAACTATAAAGCAACTACAAATAACATCCCAGACACTGTTTACCATGTTTATGCAGGGGAGCAAGCCCCCCATGCACCCCCCGTAATAAAATATACCAACTCCAAGGTCGCACTACAATGGGGTTAGGAAATAACCTCTTTCCACCACTGTAGTGCAACCTTGGAGTTGGTATATTTATTTACAGGGGGTGTGGGGGGTGCAGGGGGGCTTGCCCCCCTGCATAAACATAGCAAAAACTTTGTGGAATGTTATTTGTAGTTGCTTTATAGTTTTTGATGATTTGAGATTCGATGATATGAGTTTTTGATGAAATGAGTTTTCGACGATTTGGTCTCGATGATTTGCAATTCGATGAAATGGTAATTCGTTGATTTCAAGTGGAACCATATATATATATATATATATATATATATATATATATACAATTTTCTGTGTGTCACTGATGCTGCTAAGGCATATAATTGGAAATCTAACACCCTATGGTCTGCATCAGTTTCAATCTGTCCTTAGCCTCACTATGAACTTTACTGCCCAACACAAACCAGTCATATGTCTGGAATTTAGTTATCTACCTACTATTTTTTTCAACTGGCAGAAGTCTGAATATGGTATTATTTGTATAATATTTATTCTCCCTGTGAAACACTCACATCAGCGAATTATTAAAAAAAAGTGAATGGAATTATTTGGCCAACATTGTGAACATCACACACATCGCAGTATGCCAAACCCACCCACTTACAATGATAACCATTAAGGTCATTCAACTATAAAACTATACTATTACTAAATAACAATTTAATTAATTAATGTACATATAACAGGAGAGAAAATCTTATAAACTTTGGAAATATATAATACTGAAAATATTTTTGTTTTTTCTTTATTAGTTTGAATTACATCTAGAATTCTTTAGTTAAGTTATATTCTATAAAAAATGTTTCTGACCCGTTTAAATTTAAACCTGTTTATCATAAGAGATATGAAGACATATAGCAACCAAATCATAAGCAAAACTCTGCAGTTTAATCACAGTTAATGCAAGTTAGAATTAATGAATCCGTATAGTTAAAAATTTATATGTCATTTATGACTATACAATCTCTGTAGAAACATACATGGAGCTCTTACGGCTTCTTGTTGCTGAGACATGAGGGTTAATCCAATAGATTATTCTCAGTTTATTGGATTAGGAATGATTACCATTCCATGTAGGATAAAGAAAATCCTTACTTTTGAAGTTAATTTGTCATATAAAATGTTTTTTATGATACTATTTTCTATCTTTTATAGTCCTGATCCAAAAGTTATTATGTTCTTTAACTCAGAAAACCTTTCAGATTACAATACTTAGAAATAATAAAAGATATATTCAATTTTTTTGTCATAGAAGAGTTTTAAACTCTATTAACAAATATATTTAAACATCTTCCAATTCCAAGTAAATAAATAAGGATCTAACACTACTCTCTTTAAATATTAATGGTTTAAATAATCCAAAGAGGAGATCAAATTTACTAAGATATTTAAAATTAAATAAAGAACAAGAAATATTTCTCCAAGAAGCCCATTTCAAACAAATGAAAAATGTATATGGAATCCAAAAGTATATCTAATGTTGTCTCATTTTCCATATTAAACAAAAAACAGAGGAGTGATTATCTTATGGAAGAAAAATATCACTAATCCCCAAGTTATTTATAATTATGCAGATAAAGGACTCATGGCTCTTGTTACACTAAAATTTAATAACAGGATATGGACATTAGTGAATCTGTATTGGTTTCCTGCCATGGGGGTAGGGACAGTTAAAAAACATTTAGATTTCATTAGTAACACTTATAAAGGTAACATGATAATAGGTGGAGATTTTAATTGTATTTTAGATAGTTCTGATACTACCAATAAGAGACCTTTTCATCTTACTTCAACAGCAAAACTTCTCAAGAAATGGTGTGAACATCTTAATCTATTAGACATTTTTAATTTTAAAGAAACTAACTCATCAAATTTTTCACACCAAGATTACAGATGTGGTACTCAAATAACGAAAGGCAAGTGAAGAGCCACCAAACTGGAAGAACAAGTATTTTATTTCAACACTGAGATAAAATAAAACAATGAAAAGTTCTTCTGTTAATCCACAAGTAATCCACAAGTAAGCGCTTTTGTTTAATATCTATTAAACTTCATCAGACAACGTATCTGTTGTCCTGATTTCCTTTTATACTAAACTTCATTCATTAAAAAGGAATCACATGACTCTACCAGTAATTAAGCATGCCTCTACCTCTACGATTAAAATGAAATAAATCTAAACAAATAGCTGATGTTAATACATATTATATACTCTACTTATAAATGATTAAGACTCTAAAATGCATATACTATAAAGAAAGAGTGGAGAACATAATACAAAATACATATACCTATATAGCAGCTAAAGAGCATGAAAATTCATGAATTACATGCATTACATGTTAAAGATATCAAAGAATGCTAAATAATACGTATATGTATGTGTACATATTAAAATACTATGCTAGTATGTTTCATTATACTATGTTTTATAAAAAAAATATATATATATATATATATATATATATATATATATATATATATATATATAGAAGAACAACACCACTCTTAGGATAAACGTGCCTAATATGACGAGATTCAAGTAAAAAGTTAAAACAAATTTCATATAGGCACGAAGACAGCTGATTATAGCTTTCAGTACATACTCTGTTTCTCCGTTCTCAAAATATAGTTGATATTCTAAAAACAAGCCACGAACAATCTCAAAAACTTTCCAGTCTATATGAAGAATTCATAAAAACAGGTTTATTTCCGGAACCAGTGAGCGCTTTCACCCGAAGGCTTTGTCAAACTTCTGCAGAAGTTTGACAAAGCCTTCGGGTGAAAGTGCTCACTGGTTCCGGAAATAAACCTGTTTTTATGAATTCTTCATATAGACTGGAAAGTTTTTGAGATTGTTCGTGGCTTGTTTTTAGAATATCACCTATATATATATATATATATATATATATATATATATATATATATATATATATATGTATATGGGTCTACCTGACAACGCCAAAAGCTGACAACACCGACGATGAGAACACCGACACCAGAAGATCGAAAACTGAGATGACCGATGGATGAAAACCCTGACGCTGAGAACACTGATGTGAAAAGGCTGCGTAGGTATGTGGTAGTGACGGACGTTAGGGTTAGGGTGTGAGTAAGGTAAGTGTGCGATATTGACGGACTCTAGGGATAGGGGTGGGTTAAGTGAGTTAGGGTTAGGGCATGAGTTAGGTGAGTGTGCGATAGTGACAGTCTTTAGGGTTGGGGCGGGTTAAATGAGTTAGGGTTAGGGCGTGGGTTAGGTGAGTGTGCGATAGTGACAGTCTTTAGGGTTAGGGGCAGGTTAAGTGAGTTAGGGTTAGGGCGTGGGTTAGGTGAGTGTGCGATAGTGACGGACCTTAGGGTTAGGGTTTGGGTTAAGGTTGTAGATAGTTGTGTATGTAAGGTTTAGTGTGGGTTTGTAAGGATTTTGGTGTGCTTGTGTTGTGTGTGTGCTTTTTGGACAGGGGATTTGTTTTGTTTTTTGATTGTCGGGATTGTGGTGTGTCGGGCATGTGAGGTTTCGTGTTTGTGAACTTTCGGTTATGTGGTGTTGGTGATTTCGTTGTCGGTGTTGTAGTGCATCTGTGTTGTCAGGTAGACACACACACACATATATATATATATATATATATATATATATATATATATTATGAAAAATCCCTAAAAAATCGTTGCATTCAATAGTGTATGAATCTTTATGCTAGTATCCATGTTTAATATAGCAATATATACTATCACTATACTTAAACAATTTATATAATCTATCAGCATCATAATGGACTTATATACTTACTTACAATGTTAAAAAGTATAAATAAAAAATGATGTTAAGAATAATTATATAAATAGTTTACTTACAAATATTAAATATATAAATAAATAAATTATTAAATATGCATGTATATACACTAATTATGTTATTTTATATTGTTACTACTAATCTCTGTGATAGTTAATAAAAATGTTGTATATATATATATATATATATATATATATATATATATATATATATATATATATATATAATAAATAAATGAATAAAATTAATTTAAACTTTATATATAGAAATTATACTATATCTCAATCTGTTATTTTATTTCTATTTAATGCCTTTAATTTCAAAATAGGAGCTATTGAACTACGTTCATTTATGCCTGGCCATGTATCAGCTTGTGTTCTGATCTGCCATTGCAATTCTTTATATTTTAAAAATAAGCCCGAGGTCTTTTTTCTTCTATTTCTACATGATCTATTGCTATAAAAGAAAATTGATGGTCTCTATATTCATTAATGTGCTTTGCTAGCGCATTATTACATTTATTTTTCTTTATGGCATATTCATGCTCATATATTCTTTGTGCTAGAGCTCTCTCTGTTTTCCCTATGTAGAAGATGGGGCAGGAATTGCACATGGCTAGATATACTACTGCTTTAGATTTACAATTATATTTTCCATTCAAATAAAATTTATTTTTTCTAAGCTGGAAGGACTCTCCTATTCTAACTTTAAAACACCAATGGCAGGCTCCACATTTACTGATACCTTTGATTTTATTACTCGTTGAGTGGGTCCCTGTTTTTAACATGTCCTTAAAACTTTTCCCTTTTCTATAAACAATTTTTGGTATTTCTCCAATATGCTTTTAACATTGTGGGTCCTCCATGAGTATGGCCCAGTTGTTATTAATTATTTCTCTGATTATATGATGTTCTTGAGAAAAAGTAAATACCAAAGCTTTTGAAAAATCATTCTTTCCAACTTTATTAATAGTTTAATTTATTATTAAGTTATCATAACTATTAGTTCTAACATATGGTATATTACAGACATCACATACTTCATTTTGCTTTTGTAAAATGGGCCTGAAGTGTCCACTTAATCTTTTTTGGGTAACTTCATGTATTAAAGCGTCAACTAATGCAACTGAATAGTTCCTATTAATGAACATATCACGCAAAATATTGCACTCCAATTCAAATTGTTCAAACTTAGTCACCATTCGAGCAGCTCTCACTAATTGCCCCTTAATTACGGACCTTTTCTGATGTTCTGGATGGCAACTATTATAATGCAAAAAAACTATTAGAATAGGATTCTTTTATATGAATGACTGCAACATATGCTCCATTTTCAGTATCTTTCATGAGATGTGCATCTAAATAATGAATACTATTATTGTTAATATTACATGTAAATTTTAAAAAAATAGTTTTTTCTTTAATATAGGCTAACAATTCATTCAAAAAATCTGCTGTACCAGTCCAAATGATGCTGATATTGTCCTGAACTCGATGATAAGATTTAATAAAAGTATTATATTTGCTATTAAAAACATAATTTTTCTCCCAGAATGTCATAACTAAATTTGCATAAGCACCTCCACATAGTGACCCCATAGTAATGCTCTTTTTCTGCAGAAAATATTTTTTATTAAATGTTAAGAAATTATTACTTAAAACTATTTCTAATAATTCCATTATAAGATTTGTTAATTCATGGTTAACATGATACTGAATTAATAGTTCATTTACCCATTCCAAACCTAAAGCCTGTGGAATAACTGTGTATAAATCACAAACATCAATTGTTACAAAAATGTCTTGATTATTAAATTCCACTTCATTCATATGCTTTAGGAAAGTCCAGGAGTCTTTACAAATATGTTTTTCATTCCTAATAATCTTTTTAAATTCATAATCAACATACTCAGCACATGCTGAAGTAATGGAATCTCTTCCATCTACTAAAAGGCACATGGGGAGGTCATATATGCTTTTATGTATTTTAGGGTTTCCAAAAAATACAGGAATTCTAGGAGTTACAATGTTAAAATAATTCAATAAATCTATGTTAATAAGTTTTTCAAGGAACATATCATTAATTTGTTCATACTGTTTTCTGTAAGCGATATTCAATTCATTTAGGGATATTTGCACATAAGTATCAGTTTCAAGAATAGCATTTAACTTATGATTATATGTGTTATGACTCATAACAACTGCCCCCCCACCTTTATCTGGTTTCATGATTCTGATTTTTTTCTTTACCTAGTGCTTTTAAAATTCTTTGTTCATCATTATTTAAATTCGATGAATAATACGTTTCTGTATTAAACTTATCTAGGCATTTCAATTGATATTCACACATTCTCTCATATAGTAAAAGCTTTGAATGTAATGGTGGGTTAAAAGTACTACTAATTTTAAATTTACTAGACTTATTATATATGTTGCCATAATACATTAATGTATAGTTAATTTTCCTTAAAAATTATTTCATGTCAGTCATTGTAGTGGTGAAATCAAAAGGTCTCGAAGGAACAAAAGTATAACCTTTAGCTAAAACATTTGCTACTTCTTGGTCAATTTCAACTTCGGAAAAATTAAAAACTTTAAAATCCCCTCCTACATTCACTGTAACATGTTCATTATATATATATATATATATATATATATATATATATATATATATATATATATATGTGTGTGTGTGTGTGTGTGTGTGTGTGTGTGTATAAATATCATAATATATATATATATATTTTTTTTTTATATATAAAACATAATATAATAAAACATACTAGCATAGTATTTTAATATGTACACAAACATATACATGTTATTTAGCATTCTTTGATATCTTTAACATGTAATGCATGTAATTCATGAATTTTCATGTTCTTTAGCTGCTATATACGTATATGTATTTTGCATTATGTTCTCCACTCTTTCTTTACAGTATATGCATTTTAGAGTCTTAATCATTTATAAGTAGAGTATATAATATGTATTAACATCAGCTATTTGTTTAGATTTGTTTCATTTTAATCATAGAGGAAGAGGCATGCTTAATTACTGGTAGAGTCATGCGATTCTTTTTAATGAAAGAAGTTTAGTATAAAAGGAAGTGAGGTCAACAGATACATTGTCTGATGAAATTTAATAGATATTAAACAAAAGCGCTTACTTGTGGATTACTTGTGGATTAACAGAGGAACTTTTCATTGTTTTATTTTATCTCAGTGTTCAAATAAATACTTTTATTCTTCCAGTTTGGTTGCTCTTCGCTTGTCGTTCGATATTTCAGTTTGTTTTGGTTTTGTTTCTGGTATGTCGTCTGTAAACGAAAGTGAGGGTGCCATACAACTGGATGAAGGTGCCAATAGGACCGAAGGGTTGATTGGAAATTTAACAGCACTCATTATGCAACTAACTCAATGAGTAGATGTGTTATATGAGAGACTCAACGTTCCGGAAGTAAATAGTGCAAACGGGAGTTTGCACGCTTCAAGAAACAGCAATTCCTTTAATTTTAACATGACACCAGCATGCCTAGGTAATACTAATCCCCCTGTTTATCATAATACCTCCGGATTTGGCCAGCAGATTCAAATGGATCTCAGAGGACGTCAACCTTCACGAACAAATGGTTCAGGGCATATTTTTAATAATAATGAAGGAACGAGAAGAGAGATTCCTGTGCTGGCTGAATGGCTTGAATCTGTGATTGCGTTCTCTGGAGGGCACAATCAAGGTACTAATTTGTTAAGACACTAAATTAAATGATTATGACATTAAACTGCTTAAATGCAGAAAATTGCAGCTAGAAAATGCATATTTAAAAGAATGCATTAAGCTCAACATTATACCTAAAGGGTTACGTTTTTGGCGTTACCCTACAGGCTTGGCTAACAATTCACCTTTTCATACAGAACTACTTCAATTGTTTGATAAAAGTGGCAAAGATATGCTGAACATAATGATAAAATATAACCAATTTGATATTGAGGAATTGATGAATGAGCTTGAGTGGCTAGATAAAGAAATCAGGGCCGACATTTCTTATGATAGTATCAAATTTGAAATGTTAAGAATTTATAATAGTATAGAAAAACAAATTGCAAAATTAAAAACTGGGAAAATTAATAAATTGGAAAGGGGCCTTAACCAGTATGCAAATGGAATGGCATATCCTAAGCCTCCTGGGAGCAAAAGAAAATATAGGCCCTATTATAATAATAACAATAATTTGGACAAAGATAGATATAATGAATCAAGAGAGTTTGGCCAGCAATTCGATCTAGCATATGATCAAGAATTTCCTGAAGTGAGAAGGTCAGAGAGATTGAAGAACAAAAACCCCTACCCTAACCGCCAAGGAGTGGGATTTCAAGGGGACAGGCCCAAAGACAAATAATGGTGGACATAAAAAATTATGTTCATGTAAACAAAGGAAATGAGATGAAAGAAATTCAACTTTGCAGTAACATATTGTATGAATATAATGAACATGTCACAGTGAATGTAGGAGGGGAGTTTAAAGTTTTTAATTTTTCAGAAGTTGAAACTGACCAAGAAGTAGCAAATGTTTTAGCTAAAGGTTATACTTTTGTTCCTTCGAGACCTTTTGATTTCATCTCTACAATGATTGACATGAAATTATTTTTAAGGAAAATTAACTTTGCATTAATGTATCATGACAACATATATAATGAGTCTAGTAAATTTAACATTAGTAGCACTTTTAACCCACCATTACATCTGAAGCGTTTACTATATGAGAGAATGTGTGAATATCAATTGAAATGCCTAGATAAGTTTAATAAAAAAAGTATTATTCATCGAATTTAAATAATGAAGATCAACGAATTTTAAAAGCACTAGGTAAAGAAAAAAATCAGAATTATGAAACCAGATAAAGGTGGGGAGGCAGTTGTTATGAGTCATGACACATATAATCATAAGTTAAATGCTATTCTTGAAATTGATACTTATGAGCAAATATCCCTAAATGAATTGAATATCGCTTACAGAAAAGTGTATGAACAAATTAATATGTTCCTTGAAAAACGTATTAACATAGATTTATTGAATTATCTTAACATTACAACTCCTAGCATTCCTGTTTTTTTTTGGAAACCCTAAAATACATAAAAACATATATGACCCCACATGCACTGTTTAGTAGATGGAAGAGAGTCCATTACTTCAGCATGTGCTAAGTATGTTGATTATGAATTAAAAAAAGATTATTAGGAATGAAAAACATATTTGTAAAGATTCCTGGACTTTCCTAGAGCATATGAATGAAGTGGAATTTAATAATGAAGACATTTTAGTAACAATTGATGTTTGTGATTTATACATAGTTATTCCACAGTCTTTAGGTTTGGAATGGGTAAATGAACTATTAATTCAGTATCATGTTAACCATGAATTAACAAATCTTATAATGGAATTATTAGAAATAGTTTTAAGTAATAATTTCTTAACATTTAATAAAAATATTTTCTGCAGAAAAAGAGCATTGCTATGGGGTCACCATGTGGAGGTGCTTATGCAAATTTAGTTATGGAATTCTGGGAGAAAAATTATGTTTTTAATAGCAAATATAATACTTTTATTAACTCTTATCATCGATTTTGGGATGATATCAGCATCATTTGGACTGGTACAGCAGATTTTTTGAATGAATTGTTAGCATATATTAAAGAAACATTTTTTTTTTAATTTACATGGAATATTAACAATAATAGTATTCATTATTTAGATGTACATCTCATGAAAGATACTGAAAATGGAGCATATGTTGCAGTCATTCATAGAAAAGAATCCTATTCTAATAGTTTTTTGCATTATAATAGCTGCCATCTAGAACATCAGAAAAGGTCCGTAATTAAGGGGCAATTAGTGAGAGCTGCTCGGATGGTGACTAAGTTTGAACAATTTGAAATGGAGTGCAATTGTTTGTGCGATATGTTCATTAATAGGAATTAACCAGTGACATTAGTTGATGCTTTAATATATGAAGTTACCAAAAAATGATTAAGCGGACACTTCAGGCCCATTTTACAAAAGCAAAATGAAGTATGTGATGTCAGTAATATACCAAATATTAGAACTAATAGTTATTATAACATAATAATAAATGAAACTATTAATAAAGATGGAAATAATGATTTTTCAAAAGCTTTGGTACGTACTTTTTCTCAAGAACATCATATAATCAGAGAAATAATTATTAACAACTGGGCCATACTTATGGAGGACCCACAATGTAAAAAGCATATTGGAGAAATACCAAAAATTGTTTATAGAAAAGGGAAAAGTTTTAAGGATATATTAAAAACAGGGACCCACTCAACAAGTAATAAAATCAAAGGTACCAGCAAATGTGGAGCCTGCCATTGGTGTTTTAAAGCTAGAATAGGAGAGTCCTTCCAGCTTAGGAAAAAGAAATTTTATTTGAATGGAAAATATAATTGTAAATCTAAAGCAGTAGTATATCTAGCCATGTGCAATTCCTGCCCCATCTTCTACATAGGGAAAACAGAGAGAGCTCTAGCACAAAGAATATATGAGCATGAATATGCATAAAGAAATATAAATGTAATAATGCGCTAGCAAAGCACATTAATGAATATAGAGGCCATCAATTTTCTTTTATAGCAATAGATCATGTAGAAATAGAAGAAAAAAAGACATTGGGGCTTATTTTTAGAGCATAATGAATTGCAATGGCAGATCAGAACACAAGCTGATACATGGCCAGGCATAAATGAACGTAGTTCAATAGCTCCTATTTTAAAATTAAAGGCATTAAATAGAAATAAAATAACAGATTGAGATATAGTATAATTTATATATATAAAGTTTAAATTGATTTTGTTTATTTATTTTATATATATATATATATATATATATATATATATATATATATATATATATAAAACATTTTTATCAACTATCACAGAGATTAGTAGTAACAATATAAAATAATATAATTAGTGTATATACATGCTTATTTAATAACATATTTATTTATATATTTAATATTTATAAGTAAACTATTTATATAGTTATTCTTAGCATCATTTTTTATTTATATTTTTTAACATTGTAAGTATATAAGTCCATTATGATGCTGATAGATTATATAAATTGTTTAAGTATAGCGATAGTGTATATGCTATATTAAACATGGATACTAGCATAAAGATTCATACACTGTTGAATGCGATGATTTTTTAGGGATTTTTCATATTATATATATATATATATATATATATATATATATATATATATATATATTTTTTTTTTTTATATATATATAAAACACAATATAATAAAACATACTAGCATAGTATTTTAATATGTACACATACATATACATATTATTTAGCATTCTTTGATATCTTTAACATATAATGCATGTAATTCATGAATTTTCATGCTCTTTAGCTGCTATATACGTATATGTATTTTGTATTACGTTCTCCACTCTTTCTTTATAGTATATGCATTTTAGAGTCTTAATCATTTATAAGTAGAGTATATAATATGTATTAACATCAGCTATTTGTTTAGATTTGTTTCATTTTAATCGTAGAGGTAGAGGCATGCTTAATTACTGGTAGAGTCATGTGATTCCTTTTTAATGAATAAAATTTAGTATAAAAGGAAGTGAGGTCAACAGATACGTTGTCTGATGCAGTTTAATAGATATTAAATGAAAGTGCTTACTTGTGGATTACTAGTGGATTAACAGAGGAACTTTTCATTGTTTTATTTTATCTCAGTGTTCAAATAAATACTTGTTCTTCCAGTTTGGTGGCTCTTCACTTGCCGTTCATTATTTCAATTTGTTTAGATTTGGTACTCAAACAGAATTGACAGAATTTATGTCTCTCAAGATTTAAATACAAAAATATCTACTTCTTCAATAATTTCCTCCCCCGGATTCACTATACTTTCATGCAGGACTAGCTTAGTCCTACACGGAAGTGGCCGTTTAGGAGCAGGACAGCAGCGTGCCAGGCATATTAATGAAGGTGCGCTGCCTGAGCTCCTAAATGGACAGGGAGCATGTATGAGTGCAGGGTATGTGTCTGAGAGCAGAGGTCTCACAATATACATGCCCCTGCAAGCAAAAATAGCAGGTTAGCAATAAGCATGAGTGAGACCACTCATAGGTGTCCACATACCCCCAGCAACATCCCCCCCAAGTTTATAAGAGCAATAGTTAAAATATAAAATATAAACAAGCCATTTTATTTTTTTATGAAACAGATAAAATTTAACCGTAGGTGTGCAGGTTTGCCCGTTGCTTAGTTACATTTATTGCAGCTTAAATGACACAAGAGGATAAAAATAAAGATATATGCAAATGAAGCAGTACTGCAATAGTATAGTGGGCAGAGCATTCATATTACGATCAGTCATTCTCGGTTCAAGTCTCACACGAGTACATTCCATTTTCCATGTCAAATCACTTTAAAGGTTCATAGGTAGGTACTAGGCTATTGGCCCTAGGGCCTATATAAGCCTAGCCAAAAGGTACCTTCGCTTTCGCCACCCAAGAATATTATTTTCCTGTGCCACTGTTGAGCAGAGCCATAGGAGTGATCCCCATGGTGAATTTCCTATCTCCCATCCAATCATCAAGATTTTTCTTGAAGAGTGCTAATGAGGAGCTTTGTTTGATATAGATAGGTAGCTTGTTCCAGAGAATGGGAAGACTCTGGGACAGGAATCTATCCCTCCAGCATGTTCTGTTTATTGTGGTGACAAGGTTTAGGTCCCTAGGGCATGTAGCTCGGAGGGATTGGGATTTCTTTAAGTGGAGCATGTCCAAAAGCTCTGGGTTTGACATAGCTTTGTGTGTTAGGCAGAGATTGCCTCTGAGTAGGCGATATGCGACGGAGTAAAGCTGCAGTATTTTGAGACGGTCTGCGTAGGGCATCTGTTTGAGTCTGGTAATCCTGTTTGTGAGATATTTCTGTGGCCTTTCCAGTTGTTGTAGATGTCTTGTGAGGTACATACCAAAAGGGGTGTTGTACTCTATAATGGGTCTAATGAGTGATGAGTAGAGGGGAACAATGACCTCTTTTTTCCTGGATGAGAAACCTTTTGTGATGAAGTGTGCTATGTAGAAGGATTTCCTGACTACTGTAGCGATGTGATTATCAAAGGAGAGACTACTGTCCCCCTGTGTCCCAAGGTCTCTTATCACACATTCAGTGTTAAGTAGACTACCGCCAATGTGGTAGTTCATGGGTACAGAGTTTTTACCAAAAGGGCTGACAATACACTTTTTGGCATTGAGCTTGAGGCCATGGCTTTGACACCAGGAATCTGTCTCAGCGAGGCCCTTTTATAGGATGTCCACATCTTGTGGAGTTTTGATTATGGCTCCTAGTTTGCAGTCATCTGCGAACTTCATTAGCCAAAGAACTTCTGTGTTAGCCTGTATTTCAGATAAGTAGATACCAAACAGGAGAGGACCCAGGACTGAACCCTGTGGTACTCCACTTGTCACTGGTCTGAAGTTCAATTTGGAGTCTCCTACTTTCACAGTATGGTTCTGTCAGTGAGCCAGTTGACAACCCATCTTGTGACATAGGGATTTATACCTAGTTTAGTGAGTTTATCTATAATTCCAGAGTGGGGGATGATGTTGAAAGCCTTGGCAAGATCTAGATAGGCTGTGTGAACCACCTTACCTTCATCTATGGCTTTGGTGACCACTTCAAAGAAGTCTGTCAGGTTTAGGAGATATGATCTGCCTTTTACAAACCTGAACTGGGTGGGGTCCAGAGTTTGGATATTACCAATGTCATTGTTTATAAGTTCCATGATGATATGTTCCATAGCCTTGTAGACCATGCTCATCAGGCTAATGGGTCGGTAGCATCTGGGGTCCGTTGTGGCTCCCCCTTTCGGAAGTGGGATAACCGTCACCTTGTGCCATTTACTGGGCACATAGCCTGAGGTGAGGCTATGATAGAACATGGTACTTAGGTGGGGTGCCAGTTCATTCTGTAGTTCATGTAGAATGCAGCCTGGGATGTTGTCAGGTCCCATGGATGCTGTGTCCTTGGCTTTGGAGAGTGTGTTTTTTACCTGTGCAGCTGTGATTACAGGAACTTTGCATTCTTCAGTATAGAGATGAGCCCTTTAGGGGATGAGAGGGGGGTAAAGTTGGCATTGAACCTATCTGCTAGGATGTTGGCAATATCAGTTGGTTCTGTATATTTAGTGCCATTGTGCTGTAACTCAGAGCAGATCTGAGTGTTGCCATTGACATTCTTGACAGAGCTATAGAATGCTTTGTGGTTGTCTTTAGAGTCAGTGGAGATTTTGTTTTCGTAACTAGCTTTGGAGGATTTTATGAGGGATCTCAGGTTCTTACTGAGGCTGACCAGGAAGTTGCTCCAATCATGGGATTTCACTCTTTTTTGCAACAGTTTCTTTCTTCTGTTGTAGAGTTTGTTTATGGCAGGGGACCACCAGATCGGCTTTCTTTTTTTGAAGGATAGCATCTTGGTTCTGTTAGGGATTGCACAATCCATTTACTCGTGTAAGTGCTTATAAAGTACATTTGTGTAGGATTCAGCAGTTATACCTTTATTGTCCATCAGCATGGGTATCGTGAAGTTTGCCACTTGTGTGAAGTTGGCTTTGGAGAAATTTTTTTACGGTGGTTTCCCTAATGAGGGCTGGGGGTGGGATGTGGATGTCTAGGGTGATTAGCTTGTGGTCGGATCTGACCAACAAGGAATTGACCTCTGGTGTGGAGCACCAGTTGCCCATGTTGGTAATAACCAGGTCTAGGATATTGCTGCCCCTGGTGGGGGTGTTGATAAGTTGATACAAGGCATTAGAATTTATGAATTCCAGAAAACGTTGAGCACAAGAGTTGCTACATTAGTAGTTTTCCCAGTTAATTGTGGGGTAGTTGAAATTGCCCATTATTAGGGTGTTAGGTTTTACCCTAATATTTTCCAGTGTGTATCAGGAAATGAGGACTGGGAATCCTGGGGCATGGTGGGGGATCTGTAGCATGTTACAATTTGGATTGTGGTCTTGCCCAGAGTTAGTTGCACTTGGATAATTTCGGATACATTATGCTGAGCAACTAGCCTGGAAGTGTGGATATCCGTAATGAATACGAGCCACTCGCTCTAGTGAGCTAAACCTTGCCACAACAATAAATAGAACATGCTGGAGGGATAGATTCCTGTCACAGAGACTCCTCATGCTTTGGAACAAAATTCCTACCTACATTAGGCAGAGCCCCTCACTAACACTCTTCAAGAGAAACCTTGACGAGTGGATGGGTAACAGAAAATACACCCCTGGGATCACTTCATTGGATCTTTTTGACAGAGGCTCAGTTAATTAATCAATGGGGTGGCGAAGGCTGACACAATCATGTTAGGCTTATAAATGCCCTTGGGCAGATAGCCTAGTATCTACCTATGAACCTATGAACCTATGGATATGGACATGTCTCCGCCTTTAGTGTTTTGGTCCAGGTTAGATGGCCGAAAGATTTGGTATGAATTATAGCCTGGCAATGCAGGGGTACTCTCTGGAGCTTTAAACCAGGTCTCTGTCACTGCACAGATGTCAATGTTCTCCATTTTAAGGAGTGCCTTGAGTGAGTGCATTTTGAGGTTTAGACTTCTAGCATTGAGTAGCAATACCCTCAGATTTTGCTTGCTTGTACCTGTTATGGTGGTGAATTTGTCATTTGAACCTTGCCTAAAAAAGGCACTATAGGGGTGGCTAGAGCCTTAACCAGTATTCGGAATCCCAGGGGTGGCAGGTACAGGCCATCTCTGGCAAAGCATCATGGTTTGTCGATCATGTCATCCCAGGCAGACAGATACTGGATCCCCTTAGAATGACACCAGAAGCTTAGCCAATTGTTGAAGTCAATCATTTTGTCCTTGTACTGTGGTATCATTCTGGGTGATGGCAGGATGCTACTCAGGGCTATGGTCATACCTACCTGGGCTACAAGATCGGACAGCTCCTCCATGTCCCTTTTCATGTAGTCCAGGGAGGTACATCTTAGGTCATTCACACCAACATGGACAATGGCAGAGTCATATTTGTGCTTGTTGTGGAGTGGCCTGAGTGCATGCATTATGTGGTGGCTCCTAGCACCCGACAGGCAGATGACAGTAACTTTTTCCTTGTTTAGCCTGGTGAGTGGAACATCAGTGTGCCTGACTGTAGAGTCACCTATAACTAGAGTGTTGGGTAAGTTGTTATGCCTTATGGGCTGTGGTTGAGTGGGCTATGTGTCATTTGGGTTGTGTTGTGGGGTGAAGGTTGCTTGTGTTTCTGCTTTGCAGGTCCCTGTTGCTTGGGCAGGTTTTTACTGAGAGCCTCCATGAATGTAGGTGTGTTTTGTGTTTCTATGTGTGTGTTTTGGTGGTTTAGGTTTTGAGGGCCTATGTGATGAGTGTGGTGTGGTGCAAGTGTTTACCTTCACCTCTTGACTGTCTAGTCCAGTCTTTGGTGAAGAGAGCTTTGCTTCCAGTTTGGCAATATAAGTGCATCTCTTACAGGTTGTAATGTTGGGTGGTAGGAGGAGATGGTTGTCTGTGTACATGAGGCAATTGCTGCATTGCCCCAAGATGCCCAGATTCATCAGGTAGACAGGAGAAAACATTGGGAGCCGACCCTTAGATATGCCTGGATAGGTGCTTATTTGTTAAGTACTAGAAACTGTTTTCCTCTAGACAAGTGAGGAAAGTTGAGTGCTGTAGTAATTTGTAGCTCATTTAGTGCTTACAAAGAGTTCTGAACAAGTGCTGAGCTCAAAGAAACAGACTTGAGATCTGAAACTAAAAAAACTGGCTAATTCTAAGAAACAAAATTATGCTAGAAGGCTTCCCTCCAACACAGAAAGGCTTTGGGGGCTCAGAAGCCCCAAAACAGTCCTGGACACAGCAAATCTTTATCCAGACTAGACTACCCACAGGAAAGGCAGGAAACAAGCTTAGAATATTTTTTTAAGTGGAAAGAGAGAAAGGAGGAGCAGAAACTAAGCTGATTGGCCTTCTCAAATGTTCTCCCTGGATTAGGTAGAATGAGGTAATGCCACTAGACTGGGAGGAGGGTCCCAGATCAAATTTACAGTAGGGGCGGGCAACTGCAAAGCCACCAACTATAAGAACAGCATACAGATAGGGGGGAAGGTGGGAAACACATTGCAGAAATGTTTCTTACAGCAGAAAAGCAGCAGTGAGCCTTTAAATGAAAGTTTTAAACAGCTAAAGGAGTCTCTAGAGAAAGCTTTTAACTGCAGACAAGTTATCAGAGTCAAAAAACCCAAACAGATGCTTAATAAAAGTGGACAATTTATGGTTAATACCTCACACACAGTGAAACTAGCTAGAAAAGTATACAGTAGACAAAGTGCTATAAATAATTTGAAAAAAATAAGCAAAAAAAAAAAACAGGATACTTAATGTTATATATTATAGATCCGAGTTTGCTCAGTGTCCTTCCTTCAATTAGCTCAGTGTGAAATGGCAGAAACACTCACAACTTAACTTCTTGGGTAACAGAAAGTTGAAACCTAAGACAACTTTAAAAAGAGCTCAAAAGAACCAATGAGTTGCTTACTCTAAGCTGTAGTCCAGGTGACCCCAGTCAGCCAATGGCCATAAACAATCCTCTCTCACTGAAATGCCTAATGGCTTTGGCTAAAGCAAGATGTCCTTGAACATGTGCTCAGACACACAGCCTCTGCAAACAATAGGTCCAGACACAAGCCTGAATACGGACAATGCTACAAATATCCACACTACTTAGAAACAAACTGCAGAAATGTTTCTCACAGCAGAAAAGCAGCATTGAACCTTTAAATGAAAGTTTTTAACAGATAAAGAAGCCTCTAGAGAAAGCTTTTAACTTCAAACAAGTTATATGACACTCCTTGGCAGGCAATCAGAATCAAACAACCCAAACAGATGCTTTATAAAAGTGGACAATTTCCAGTTAATACCTCACACACAGTGAAACTACCTAGAAAAGTATGCAGTAGACAAAGTGCTATAAATAACTTGGAAAAATAAGCAAAAAAAAGGATACATAATGTTATATATTATGGATCCGTGTTTACTCAGTGTCCTTCCTTTGATTAGCTCAGTGTGAAATGCTGATAATGATTATTGATTATGAACAATATTTTTTGTTGCATAACCTACTAAATAACATATATGTGTGAACTGGAGTACTGCATTAAATGCATATGTGTGGTGTCATTGTCATAATGTTTTAAAATCCACAGATAATCACAAGTGCCCCATACAGTATATGTACATAGGAATCAGGGATACAAATCAAAGGTACAATGTGTAATGAATGATAAATCCATAGAGTTTCCAAATCCACCACCTTCCCAAGAACCATTTTACATTACTGTCTAAATCAGTGTGGGGGTAAGTGGGAGTAAGCACTATTAAGCAAAAGTAAGTATATTTAAGCAGTAGTAAGTGGGTTTAAGCCCGTTTGTGTGGAGGTAAGCAATGCACACACAGGTTAAGCAATATTGAAGCTAACTCTTTGTAAGCATATTTAACCGGAGGTTAGCATTGCTTACCTTTGCTCAAACTGGCACAAACCCACTTACAATTGCTTACAAGTGCCTTAATCACTCTGTATGCAACAGCTGCTGTTCTGGCCAGAAATAAAATAACCAGCCTTTGCAGGTCTTGAACCCAGGACACTGTACACTATAGTCACAATAATTAGCCACTAAGCCATCACAGCAGTACATAAGATTGCGGTATCGCCAAACAGATCCTCACTATAGGAAAATCAAACTGAACATGTGAAAGGAATCTATATACAGTTTCATGCTGTATAACCTACTTCATAACATAAATATGTGAACTGGAGTACTACATTAAGCCCAGATGTGAGGTGTCATTGTAATAAAGTGTTGAAATCCCCTAATAAACACAAGGACCCCATATAGTATACGTACACATGAATCATGGATACCAAACACATATATAACTTGTAATGAATAATAAATCAATGCTAAAAAGGAAATAGTATGCAAATTAAAAATTAAGCAACGCTAAGCATTGCATAGCCCAGCTTACTAGGTGTAAGCAATGTGTATGCCAGCTAACTCAGTTTGCCCATTGGTATACCCCTTTAAGCAATGCCAACCTTAGGTAAATAGGTTTGCCCATAGCTTAGCATTTTTAAAACTGTCCAATCACAGCAAAGTGCAGGAAATCGACCCTATTTAAACCTAGCAGGTGGAAATATATCTCATAACTGGTTGCTGCATCCTCCTGTAGGCACTATGACTGGTATCGGAGAGGGTGTGCACTTTTGGGTGCAGTGCTGGGGCATCCAGGAGTCCAGAGTCATGGCAGGACTCCTTGTTAAAGACCATGACCACAGACTGCTGTAGGGCCAGTACCAGGGTTCCCAATACAAAGCGGAAGCCTAGGGCTGTTTTGCCCGTGAAGTCACGAGTACCACTTGCATACCCCAAACTGGTGAGCTGGTCAGGCATCAGTATGCTGACCTGAAGAGGAGAAAGAGGGATGTCTTGGATCAGTGGATCCAAGAGGCTAGGAGGATGGGGGATGTCCCAGTCATGTGTAAGTATCAGTCCACTACCTGTTTAATAATTGCCAGCTCATGTATATTATGGATTGGTTTGGCTAAATATTCCTCTTATGTCTTTCACAGTGGCAGATGAGCAGGCTGCGAACCAGGAAGCCCATGCCTGTAGATTTCAGCGGTTGAGATGCGAGGCAGGTTAGTAATACTCTTGCATGTACTGTCATAGTAAATAAATCTAAAAGTAGTAGTAAGTTAATTGCCTGTTTAAAATCTGTATTGTTTAAGGCATATACTGCATACACCAGAGAATATGGCAGGAAGAGTCTCATATAGGTTGTATGTAAATAAAAGTATAATAGCCTGACAATAAAGGTCTAACTGCTGGACTGCATGTGTTTACTCTGGTATCATATGGTAATGTAGATTTGCAATCACTTAATAGTACTGTTGTATTAAGCACTGTTATCCACACTGCAACATAAATAAAATGTGTAGGAATGTCTGTATATGACTGGTATAATCCCAATAGGTCATATAGTACAACTGAGAGAGACATAGACAGAAAACAGTGAAAAGACAGACAGCATAATCCAAATAGCACACTTAACTGAGATGTAAACTGTTGTATTTTTAGTATGCACAGCCATGGTTCGAATCCTGGGAGTGGTAGTAGACTGTATGCAGAATCATACCCCACAACTGTACAGATATGTCCAAAATATCCAGTAAATTGACCCATATCTGCTGTCCCCATGGCAAATCAGTGGGATGATCCTAGACATTTAGGCAACAAATAAGAAAGACAACTGATTGCCAGACATCTATAAGAACAAGCCTGTCATTCTAGCAACTCCCCAAAATGTTATGAGAGTAATAAGCCAAGTATGTCCCATCTCTACCCCTCATGTTGTCAAGCTGTGACCAGAGTGTGTGCAGTAACAGAGTGAGACGTATGTGCATAATACTAATGTGGTTTCTGATAATATGTGTGGCAACATTCAGGTAGTGCTAGCAAACATTGCCCCCACAGATCTGCCAGATACGAAAACTGTGACTAGAAATAAAATATTGATATCCTGTACTAGTACTGTTTACTATGGTATTGTAAGGCATTGTTAGTGTTGCAGTTGCTCTGAATAATAAGGTATTACTCATCACTGTCACCCACACTGTGCTTCATAATAAAACTGTCTAGGAAATACTGTATAAGAGTGTTGTAATTACAAGGTCAGATTGTAAAACCACAGGAGAATTATAGAAAGAAATCAGAGAAGAGATATACAGCAATATCTATATAGCACACTCAACTGTGATGGACACTGTTTTAATTTTAGCAGACACAGCCATGGTTCGAATCTGGGGAGTGGTAGTAAGCTGTATGCAGAATCATGCCACACAAGTGTACAGAATTGTCCAGAATGTCCAGTTAATTGGCCCATATCTGCCAGCTGTTACCCTGTCCCCCTGGCATATCAGTGTGCTAATTTCTGAC
Organism: Protopterus annectens; assembly: GCF_019279795.1. Lineage (NCBI taxonomy): Eukaryota > Metazoa > Chordata > Ceratodontiformes > Protopteridae > Protopterus > Protopterus annectens. Next base: position 993,659,264 of record NC_056737.1, on the reverse strand, counting down.
ATGTAGGCAGCATTTCATGCCATATAACTGACTGCCATGTCTGTACATATTTGGAAAATGTCAATGAAAACAAACCTGCCATCGTACAGTTCACCAAAGGTTTAAGAGAGCAATAGTCAAAATATGTCCTGGTTTACCTGCATGTGGTCAAGACATGCCCAGAGTGTGTGCAATAAGAGATATGCAGGTATGTGCATAACATTAAACTGTAATCTGGGAATATGTGTAGAAACAGTTAGGTAATGTTAACAAACAATACCTCCACAGGTATACCAGGTAAGAGGTGTATACTGTAGGTAAAACCAAGTTCCATACCACTGCCCAAACTAAGGCCATAGGGTAATGTACTAATACCTGTAAGGTACATATCACGGCACTGACTAGGAAAGTATTGAGAACTACAGGAATATACTAGTTGTTAATTGACGTCTTTCTCTCCCCCCATTATATCTGCAGCAATAAACTAAATACACAACTCAATCAGTATGTGCTGCATTAAATCTACTGTTGGGACATATGTCCTATTGTTTGATAAATATTTAAATTTGTTTTTATACATGTACCATGCTCAAATACTCCCACATTGGTGGCATGCTGCCATCAATGTACCTGCATGCTGTTGTAATGGCTACTGTGGTTCCATATATACATGTGTTCTGTTTGCTATGCAACTGTTCCATATCTGATGTTTTGGGTTAATGGGAATATCTATGCATGCTGTTATACCTAATCCTGGAATGTGTTGACTATTACTAACCCACATATGTTGTAAAATTGAAATACCATAGCACATTTGGGAAGGCCAGTCCCAGCGGACCTACCTATCCCACCTCATCTGGCCATGGCACCGGGCACCAGCATGTCTGGGGCCCATCCTGGGACCTCTGTGTCTGCTGGTGCTGCACCACCCTTGGGTGGAACCACCTCAGGGGATGGAGCACACCTCCCCCTGGGAGCGGGTACAGACAGGACACTGTCACCCATCACCAGGTCTGGGGTGTGGTGCGTAGTGAGCTCTGCAGGGAATTTGGAGATCTGCTACGCCAGCTTGAGGGCTGCATGTCACAACTAGAAGGTTGGCCTGGCCCTCCTACTCAGCCCCCAGCACAGCCACCTTTGGGGCTGTGAAGGTGCAGTGGTGCCTATGGATGGGGATCTTAGTCCCACTGTTTCCACTAGGGGGCTCATGGGCTTCCAATTTTGAAACACCCCTCCCCATCAAGCTGTTTACCCCCCACATGTGTCAAATAACACCCCTGTATGCTGTCTTGTCTGTCTTGTCTGTTATCCTACCCAACCTACCTCCCCTAACATACATACTATCCCTCCCCAACATCCCACTCTCACCTGAAAAAAAAGGGCAACCTGTTCCTAAAAAAAAATCTTGTCCCATACATAGCTGTCCATTTCACACATGTGTCCACTGGGCACATGTAATCTGGTCTAATTGGCTTCTCAACATATTATTGTTGTCCTCACATCTCTCTCAAGGGTTTGAGTGTCCAAAGCTATCACTAAATTCAGTGTATATGCACAGCTGTTGCTGTAGAAGAAATGGACAGCTATGGACCTTCCCTACACCCATCCTGCATATCCCTAGCTATTTTCCTTACGGTCTTTCCCTCTTTGTGCCCCTTTTTCACCACTTTCCTATCAACCCTTTTTCAATTCTTTTAAAGAAATTAGCGCAGGGGTAAGCGGGCGTAAGCACTTTTAAGCAGCAGTAAGCTAGTTTAACCTTGTTTGCACAGGGGTAAGCAATGCCTACACAGGTTAAGTAATTGAAAAGCTAAATCAGTATAAGAAACTGTAACCGGAAGTTAGCAGTGCTTACCTCCATGCAAACCCGCGCATACCCACTTACAACTGCTTAAAAGTGCCTTAAGCACTCTCTGTCCAATGGCCCTTGTTCTGCCCAGCAACAAAATAAACAGCCTCTGCAAGGCTTGAACCTTTGGCTGTATACCATAGCCAAAGTGATTTACCATTAAGCCATGACAGATATACATAACCCTGATGTTTTCACATATCATCCAGCACAGTCATTCAACAGTACAGGAAATGTATTTATACATGTTGATGTATGTGTGTGTGTATATATATATATATATATATATATATATATATATATATATATATATATATATATTTTTTATATATATATATATATATATATATATATATATATATATATATATATATATATAGTTGGTAAAAAATGCACTAAAAGTGAAGATAAATTTCACTAAGAACAACCTTCATGACACAAAAGCATTCAAAAAGAATTAAAAGGAAAACACCAGCAACTCTTGTATTATTTAGCGCTTTCGTCTTCTTTAATATCAAGACTTTTTCAGAATGATGTTTCATTAATACAAGCTACCATTTTAACATTGTTTAAATACATTACTTCAAGTAGTTTATTTAAATTAACACAACAATTCTTATCCAATAATAATGTAACAGCAGTAGTCTTGCAAGGTGCTGTGTGCATCTTCATTATCATTAAAAAGGTAGATCAAATTAATCAGGAGGGGTGCCATGTGAATCCTGTAGTGTCATGTGCATACCGGGGTCATGTGCAACACGTATACCTGGAACAGAAACTTGGAAAGAAGCCTTAGGTATCATGTGCAAAGTGGGGTTGTATGCAAAAAAAAAAAACTTTATTATCTTTATAAGACCTAGTCAGATCACATTTCTATACTTTTAGATACTATATGACATACTTCTGATGAAATAAAGTTAACTCAAATTTCAATACTTTCAATCTCTATAGCATTTTAAGGCACATTTGAGGGAACATTACACATATCAATACACACATATATATGCAGCAGTAAGTGTGTACAACATGGATGGTTATGTCACATGTGAACCCCTTGTTGGGACCACATTGCCCTTGTCTGTGAAGGTGGGAATGGGAATTTGGGGAAGGATAGCAGGTATATTTGTGGAGGTGGGTTGGGATGGTAGATAGAGAGAACAGCCTACAGGGATGGTATATGACACGTGGTAGGTAAACACCTTGGATGGTGGGTGTCATCTGTAATGTGGAAGCCCCATGAGCCCCCATATGAAAACTATGGGAACAAGGCCACTGCCTATTGCCAGTCACAACAGCAGCTTCATGGCCCTGAAAGTGCCTGGGCTTGAGGCTGAGCAGGAGGAGCATTTGAACCCTGTGATTGTGTACTGAGGGCCTCAAGGTGCTGTAGCACATCCCACACATCTCTGTGGGCTCCCTATGCAACAGACCCTGGACCCAACCTTGGGTGACAGGATCATGTCTGTGTGTGCCCCGAGGGGGCCACTATCCCCTAAGGTAGTGCCACCTGAAGGTGGTTCAGGACGAGTAGATGAGTGGCCTTGTAACATTGCCAGATGAGGTGGGAGAGGTGCTTCTGCTGGCAACTGTTCCCTAAACATGCTATTGTATCACTGTTATAGAACATATGTGGGTAGTAATAGTCCACACAATCCCAGATCATGTCCAAAAGCATGCACAGATATCCCCAATAACACATAGTGACAGATGTGCAGCAATCACATAGAAACAGACCACATGCATATGTGGAACCATAGCGGCCCTTACAATGGCATGCAGGTGACATTGTCTGTAACAGGCCAGCAATGATAGTGTCCCCACAGGGAACATGGCTACAAACACATAGCACAAAGTGTGGTACAATACGATATATGTCCAAGTGGTAGGTAAGCTGTAGCCATACCTATAGAGTTGTGTGAATAGTTTGCTGTCGCAGATATGGTGGGGGGGAGACAGAGATGTGTATTAAGAACTATGGTAACCTTGCTGTAAGAGTTGCTCAGACCTGTTTCCATCTTTATGTTTTTCAGGCAAGATGTCACATGGCAGATTACCTGTCTATTCAGTGGACAAAAATGAGGTCATCATCAACCATCTGTTACAGCACTACCAGGTGCTGTCTGGAAGGACATCCCATGAGCAGCAGGAGTGGACCGCCATGTGGAACGATCTAGTCCACAGGGCTCACAAGAACAAAGGTTGACCGTATTATTCTGCATGATATTTACAGAAGAATGAGCAAGAAGTAACCACTGGTTTCAAAGATCAGATGACAGTTAAAGAGAAGCCTGTGACAAGACTGAATATTACGTACAGCACGAAGTAACCACTGGTTCCAAAGGTCACATGACAGTTAAAGAGAAGCCTGTGACAAGACCGAATATTATGTATAGCAAGAAGTAACCACTGGTTCTAAAGATCAGATGACAGTTAAAGAGAAGTCTGTGACAAGACCGAATATTATGTATAGCACGAAGTAACCACCGGTTCCAAAGATTAGATGACAATTAAAGAGAAGCCTGTGACAAGACCGAATATTACGTATAGCATGAACTAACCACTGGTTCCAAGATCAGATGACAGTTAAAGAGAAGCCTGTGACAAGACCGAATATTACGTATAGCACGAAGAAACCATTGGTTCTAAAGATCACATGACAGTTAAAGAGAAGCCTGTGATAAGACTAAATATTACGTATAGCACAAAGTAACCACTGGTTCCAAAGATCAGATGACAGTTAAAGAGAAGTCTGTGACAAGACTGAATATTACGTACAGCAGGAAGTAACCACTGGTTCCAAAGATCAGATGACAGTTAAAGAGAAGCCTGTGACAAGACCGAATATTACATACAGCACGAAGTAACCACTGGTTCCAAAGATCAGATGACAGTTAAAGAGAAGCCTATGACAAGACCGAATATTACGTATAGCAAGAAGTAACCACTGGTTCCAAAGATCAGATGACAGTTAAAGAGAAGCCTGTGACAAGACCGAATATTACGTAAAGCACAAAGTAACCACTGGTTCCAAAGATCAGATGACAGTTAAAGAGAAGCCTGTGACAAGACCAAATATTATGTATAGCACAAAGTAACCACTGGTTCCAAAGATCAGATGACAGTTAAAGAGAAGCCTGTGACAAGACCGAATATTACATACAGCACGAAGTAACCACTGGTTCCAAAGATCAGATGACAGTTAAAGAGAAGCCTGTGACAAGACCGAATATTACATATAGCACAGAGTAACCACTGGTTCCAAAGATCAGATGACAGTTACAGAGAAACCTGTGACAAGACCGAATATTACGTATAGCATGAACTAACCACTGGTTCCAAAGATCAGATGTCAGTTAAAGAGAAGCCTGTGACAAGACCGAATATTATGTATAGCACAAAGTAACCACTGGTTCCAAAGATCAGATCACAGTTAAAGAGAAGCCTGTGAAAAGACCGAATATTACGTATAGCACGAAGAAGTCACTGGTTCCAAGATCAAACGACAGTTAAAGAAAAGCCTGTGACAAGACAGAACATTACGTATAGCAAGAAGTAACCACTGGTTCTAAAGATCAGAAGACAGTTAAAGAGAAGCCTGTGACAAGACTGAATATTATGTATACCATGAAGTAACTACCGGTTCCAAAGATTAGATGACAGTTAAAGAGAAACCTGTGACAAAACCGAATATTATGTATAGCATGAAGTAACCACTGGTTCCAAGATCAGAAGACAGTTAAAGAGAAGCCTGTGACAAGACCGAATATTACGTATAGCACGAAGTAACCATTGGTTCCAAAGATCAAATGACAGCTAAAGAGAAGCCTGTGATAAGACTAAATATTACGTATAGCACAAAGTAACCACTGGTTCCAAAGATCAGATGACAGTTAAAGAGAAGACTGTGACAAGACTGAATATTACGTACAGCAGGAAGTAACCACTGGTTCCAAAGATCAGATGACGGTTAAAGAGAAGCCTGTGACAACACCAAATATTACGTATAGCAAGAAGTAACCACTGGTTCCAAAGATCAGATGACAGTTAGAAGCCTGCGACAAGATCGAATATTATGTATAGCACAGAGTAACCACTGGTTCCAAAGATCAGATGACAGTTAAAGAGAAGCCTGTGACAAGTCCGAATATTATGTATAGCATGAAGTAACCACTGGTTCCAAGATCAGATGACAGTTAAAGAGAAGTCTGTGACAAGACTGAATATTACGTACAGCAGGAAGTAACCACTGGTACCAAAGATCAGATGTCAGTTAAAGAGAAGCCTGTGACAAGACCGAATATTACGTACAGCACGAAGTAACCACTGGTTCCAAAGATCAGATGACAGTTAAAGAGAACCCTGTGACAAGACCGAATATTACGTATAGTGAAAAGTAACCACTGATTCCAAAGATCAGATGACAGTTAAAGAGAAGCCTGTGACAAGACCGAATATTACGTATAGCACAGAGTAACCACTGGTTCCAAAGATCAGATGACAGTTATAGAGAAGGCTGTGACAAGATCAAATATTACGTATAGCACAAAGTAACCACTGGTTCCAAAGATCAGATGACAGTTAAAGAGAAGCCTGTGACAAGACCAAATATTACGTATAGCACAAAGTAAACATTGGTTCCAAAGATCAGATGACAGTTAAAGAGAAGCCTGTGACAAGTCCGAATATTATGTATAGCATGAAGTAACCACTGGTTCCAAGATCAGATGACAGTTAAAGAGAAGCCTGTGACAAGAGCGAATATTACGCATAGCACGAAGTAACCATTAGTTCCAAAGATCACATGACAGTTAAAGAGAAGCCTGTGACAAGACTGAATATTATGTATAGCACAAAGTAACCACTGGTTCCAAAGATCAGAAGACAGTTAAAGAGAAGTCCTTGACAAGACCGAATATTACGTATAGCAAGAAGTAACCACTGGTTCCAAAGATCAGATGACAGTTAAAGAGAAGCCTGTGACAAGACCGAATATTACATATAGCACAGAGTAACCACTGGTTCCAAAGATCAGATGACAGTTAAAGAGAAGCCTGTGACAAGACCAAATATTACATATAGCACCACGTAACCACTGGTTCCAAAGATCACGTGACAGTTAAAGAGAAGTCTGTGACAAGACCGAATATTACATATAGCATGAAGTAACCACTGGTTCCAAAGATCAGATGACAGTTAAAGAGAAGCCTGTAACAAGACTGAATATTACATATAGCACGAAGTAACCACTGGTTCCAAAGATCAGATGACAGTTAAAGAGAAGCCTGTGACAAGACTGAATACTACGTATAGCATGAAGTAACCACTGGTTCCAAAGATCAGATGACAGTTAAAAAGAAGCCTGTGACAAGACCGAATATTACGTATAGCACGAAGTAACCACTGGTTCCAAAGATCAGATGACAGTTAAAGAGAAGCCTGTGACAAGACCGAATATTACGTATAGCACAAAGTAACCACTGGTTCCAAAGATCAGATGACAGTTAAAGAGAAGCCTGTGACAAGACCAAATATTGCATATAGCACAAAGTAACCACTGGTTCCAAAGATCAGATGACAGTTAAAGAGAAGTCTGTGACAAGACCAAATATTACATATAGCACAAAGTAACCACTGGTTCCAAAGATCAGATGACAGTTAAAGAGAAGTCTGTGACAAGACCGAATATTACGTATAGCACGAAGTAACCACTGGTTCCAAAGGTCACATGACAGTTAAAGAGAACTCTGTGACAAGTCCGAATATTACGTATAGCACGAAGTAACCACTGGTTCCAATGATGAGATGACAGTTAAAGAGAAGCCTGTGACAAGACCAAATATTACGTATAGCACAACGTAACCACAGGTTCCAAAGATCAGGTGACAGTTAAAGAGAAGTCTGTGACAAGACTGAATATTACATATAGCATGAAGTAACCACTGGTTCCAAAGATCAGATGACAGTTAAAGAGAAGCCTGTGACAAGACTGCATATTACGTATAGCATGAAGTAACCACTGGTTCCAAAGATCAGATGACAGTTAAAGAGAGGCCTGTGACAAGACCGAATATTACGTATAGCACGAAGTAACCACTGGTTCCAAAGATCAGATGACAGTTAAAGAGAAGCCTGTGACAAGACCGAATATTACGTATAGCACAAAGTAACCACTGGTTCCAAAGATCAGATGACAGTTAAAGAGAAGCCTGTGACAAGACCAAATATTGCATATAGCACAAAGTAACCACTGGTTCCAAAGATCAGATGACAGTTAAAGAGAAGTCTGTGACAAGACCGAATATTACGTATAAGATGAAGTATCCACTGGTTCCAAAGATCAGATGACAGTTAAAGAGAAGCCTGTGACAAGACCAAATATTACATATAGCACAAAGTAACCACTGGTTCCAAAGATCAGATGACAGTTAAAGAGAAGTCTGTGACAAGACCAAATATTTTGTATAGCACGAAGTAACCACTGGTTCCAAAGGTCACATGACAGTTAAAGAGAAGCCTGTGACAAGTCCGAATTTTACGTATAGCACGAAGTAACCACTGGTTCCAAAGATCAGATGACAGTTAAAGAGAACTCTGTGACAAGTCCGAATATTACGTATAGCATGAAGTAAAACCACTGGTTCCAATGATCAGATGACAGTTAAAGAGAAGCCTGTGACAAGACCAAATATTACGTATAGCACAACGTAACTCTGGTTCCAAAGATCAGGTGACAGTTAAAGAGAAGTCAGTGACAAGACCGAATATTACATACAGCATGAAGTAACCACTTGTTCCAAAGATCAAATGACAGTTAAAGAGAAGCCTGTGACAAGACTGAATATTACATATAGCATGAAGTAACCACTGGTTCCAAAGATCAGATGACAGTTAAAGAGAAGCCTGTGACAAGACTGAATATTACGTATAGCATGAAGTAACCACTGGTTCCAAAGATCAGATGACAGTTAAAGAGAAGCCTGTAACAAGACCGAATATTATGTATAGCACGAAGTAACCACTGGTTCCAAAGATCAGATGACAGTTAAAGAGAAGCCTGTGACAAGACCAAATATTGCATATAGCACAAAGTAACCACTGGTTCCAAAGTTCAGATGACAGTTAAAGAGAAGTCTGTGACAAGACCGAATATTACGTATAAGATGAAGTAACCACTGGTTCCAAAGATCAGATGACAGTTAAAGAGAAGCCTGTGACAAGACCAAATATTACATATAGCACAAAGTAACCACTGGTTCCAAAGATCAGATGACAGTTAAAGAGAAGTCTGTGACAAGACCGAATATTACGTATAGCACGAAGTAACCACTGGTTCCAAAGATCAGGTGACAGTTAAAGAGAAGTCTGTGACAAGACCGAATATTACATATAGCATGAAGTAACCACTGGTTCCAAAGATCAGATGACAGTTAAAGAGAAGTCTGTGACAAGACTGAATATTACGTATAGCCCAGATAACCATGAGATACGTAGAATTGTCAAGAAATACTGGCCTATTTTAACATTAGACTCCAAAATAAGAGCAATGGTGGGGGAGACCCCTAGGTTTGCCTATAAAAAGAAGAATAATTTAAAGCATCTGTTATGTAAGAGCAACATAGCCCCTAAGGCTCCACAAGGTGTCAAGCCTTATCTAGGCACACGTAAATGTGGCTCATGTAAGGCATGTGATGCCATTAACACCACGAATATTTTCATTCATCCGAAAACAGGGAAGACTTACAGATTTTTTGGCTATGCCAATTGTGTAAGCAAGAATATTGTTTATATTGCTACCTGCATTCTTCGCTCAGCTTTTTATGTCGGGAAAACTAACAGAAGGTTCAAAGAACGCATTTTTAAACATCAATCTGAAATTAGAAATAAAGTGGAAACCAATGCCTTATATACACATAGTAAGGACAACCCTACACACACCTTTAAATTTATGGTGATTTCTATGGTTAAAGAGACCATGAGAGGAGGTGATTTGTCTAACAAAACTGAGATCAAAGAAGCAAAGTGGATTATGAATTTCAAAGCAGATTTTTTGCCAGGACTAAATTAGTTATTTCGTTAAAAACATTTCTTAATGAATGGAGGCTAAGTGTAATGAGTTAGTGTCATTATTTGTTTCGACATAAGACTATGTCTCTCTTTGGAATTCTCTTAAGAATGGAGACCAAACATAAGGGATAGTGCCTTCCAACTTAAATTTGCCAAAGAATTGATTAAAGAATATGTTTTTGCTTCTGCATAAAATGACTAAAGAAAGAAAATTGACTTTAAAAGTGTTTTATATTTGCCGCTTGATATGTGGGATCCATTTTTTTATCTGAATTTAGTATGGTTATTAATAGTATTAAACGTGTATATTTTTAGGAAAGCCACTTAGGTAGAATGGCTGACAGCTAGGGATAGCTTTCAACTTTCCAAATTATATTCTGAAGAGTTTGATAATTTTTGTGCTCTACTTAAGAATCTTAGACTTTTGTTTCGTAGTTTCTAACTATATCAGACGAATTGAATAAAGCTACGTATTTTCCAGTACATGGAATTGAGCGATTCTATAGTATATTTGATAACAAAAGATTTTCTTCTGATTGGCAGTGAACTAAGCCTTGAAAGACTAAGGGCAGAGGGGTTGCACATCTATGGACAATGCATTGAATATCTAGGATCCGTTATTAGTAAGGTGGAGAATTAACATATCACGCCCTATTGGGCCATTCTATCATCTTTTGATTTGAGAATATTTCCTAGCAGGAAGTTATTTGAAAGAAATGGATTGGTCTAAATGGAGGTTTGCCAGATTTTATGGGTCGGATTGGCTGAAGAAGGAAGATGGATTTGGGATTCTGTTTTTTAACTGGGTTTTATACATATTTTTAATTATTGGAGTATATTGTTGTCTTGATTGGAGTGTGGCACTTTAAGCAATTTCAGGACTTTTATTTAGATCTGAAGAAGCATATCAGCCGAAAGGGCTTGTCTAGTTCCTGTAGTTCTGTTTGTTAAAATAAAGTTTTATCGCTTGTTCATTTTTCTGTGGTGGATAACCCATTCTTTATCTTGGATTTGGTGGTCTGTTCTGGGTTTCCTTTGGCAGTGTTCACCTGCTGTTTGTGTCACAGGGTCAATGATGTTGGCCTGCATAACCACAGTTATGTGCAGGTCCGGCATCATTGCAGCAACCTGCTTTGCCATGCCCATCAGCGTGCTGCTGCAGTCCAGGGGGAATCACCTTGCAATGGGGGGGTCATTCCATCCATCCCCCCTGACATGTGTTGAGGAGCTCCTCGCCAGCCTCGTGGCACCTGCCTGCCCGCACATGCAGCAACTGGCAGAGACCATAGTGGAGGTGGGTACTACCCACACACTGGCCGAAGAGCATGCAGGTAAGGCCACAGGGTACATCAGTAGACCACTGCTGCATACCATCCACATCTGTACAGGTAGATCATGCATATGTGAGATGACATATATATATAGTCTGTTGCTGTGTAGTATTAATAAACAGATGTGCATAAGCTGTAGTATTGTGGAATTGTACTGTTGATGTACTGTAATGCTGCACCCACCCTGTACCAATGCCACAGCTGTGGATACTGACATCACATCTCTCACACTCTTATGTAGGTCCCTCTGGTATACCAACAAGGCAGCAGCCTGTAGCTGGTGAGTATGGTTTATGTTCATGCTTGTTAATACACTGGTCATGTAATGGCTATGGTATATTCCATGCACACATCTAACACACCTACCCATAATGCATGCCATACATGTTCCCGTATTGTTGCTGTTAACTGCACTGCATCGCAATGGTGACCATGATGGTGTATCTGAAGGGTATGTCAGACACCTGCAATATAACTAACATCCTGTCATTGCAAAATGTGTCCACTGGGATGAACATAATGGTGGGACAAATGGCCTACAGTAGGAACATGTGAGAAACATCACCCTTATACAGTGCTACAACAGTGTATATACCAGTATTACAATGGCAACTGTTACAGATCTACACTATGGCATATCATAATACAGTGGGCCACAAGCCTTAAAACCTGCAATGTGGTCCCAGCATGAGCAATGAGTGTGTAATACAGAATCATAGGTTAGGGCAGCAAATATGCGAAATGTATACCTTTACAAACACTGGAAGCATATGTGTGCACACACTCCACATAACATATAGTGGAAGCAGCTGTTGAGGTACTGACTGCATGCATTTGTCATGGAAATGCACCTTTCAGCAAGTACACTTCCCCAATATCACACCATGTATTGGTCTGCTGTCCAAGACGTTTGGCCATCAAATGTGCACACTTCCCTGCAACAGAGGCAGCCATAGCTTGCACACATCTTACATGACATGGCGTGGGCTCCATACCAAACAGGTAGCACCCATGAGCTGGGCATGTAGCCATACCCTGCCACTGCATATACCATGGCAAACAGTGCAGACAGTCATTTATGTGGCAAGGAAGTATGGGACAGGAATGATGTAGGAAATAAACAGGTGGCCATCCAAGACAGATGATGTCACATGTAGCAAACTGGTCATGCGGGCTGCCTAGTAATATGCCACAACACTGAGGGGGTTGCAGGAATGTCTAGCAAGTACTGGCTATGCATTACCTGTGTCAGCAATTGCCTGTATTCTGCAAGCATGTGGCCTATGGATTAGGGTAATCAGATGTGACAGTTGTACCACAGGAAATATCAGCTAGGCCTCTCTACAGGTAGTGTATGCATAACAGAAGAGGTCCCCAAAAGTCATGCATTGCAATGTGTACTGGTGTACCATGACCATGTTGGAAACCTACAAACAGTATTGTGTAAGATACATGTGCTGCACAACCAATACCTCACCTCAGACCCACCATCCCCACCTATTATGTGCCGGTAGCAGTGTACACCTGTATGTTTGCCATTCATTAGCCGGGACTAGGCTGTTACATGTGGTGTTCAGTGTTTGGGACACTGCAAACTGACACACATGTGTAGACCATAGTTGTCAGGCATCTGCAAAAAGGCTGACAGTGGGGGGGGGGTGTCATCATGACACACCAGTGCACTACAGCAGGGATCCTAAGGATGTTATGAATGGTTGTATCTGCACACAGTCAGGTTCAGGAACTGTGGCTGACGTAACCCTGACTCCACAGCAATAGTGATGGTGGTGTGTGAACTCCAAGGGATGTGCATGAGTTCACCTTGCAATCATGCAGAGTTGGGGGACATATGTAGGCAGACTGACCATATACTGGCAAATGCAGATGGCCCATGCTAGTATACCCCTGCAAGGAATAGTGATTGCTGTAGTACACATAACAGTAGGTGCAACAAACTGTCGTGATAAGGGCGTGCACATATATGCACCCATGAAGTGTATGCATCGCAGTCGGCATCAGCACAACTAATACATTTGTTGGAAACTGCATTTGAATGTACAGGACATATGTCACATATCGGGCTCATGTAGTGTTAACATATGCAGTGATGTGGTCCCATGGCATATCAAGGAAGAGGGCATCATATCAATAACAGTGTGTACATTCCCCATAGCCACTGTAAGGTATGATGGTTGTCAGTGTAATAATATCGTATTGGTCATACATGCACCTCTGATGTTGAGATCTGTAAATCAGACATCAGGCATTCACAAATGACATCTGTCCACATAACATCCCAGGTATGTCGGACAAATACATAGGGGCTGTGAGCATTAGAGCAGACATAACTGACACAGTAATACACATTCAGCAATGGTATGTACACCTGTGATGTATGGTGCACAGTACATGGCTGGGTGCAGAACAGGTGCACAGCAATACTGTATACATGGGTGCAGTGTTTTCCAGGGGAAGGGGCAACACCTACTAACACAGCCCATGCATCACACATATGTATACTGTTGCTAGCATGGATTGACTATAGCTGCACTGCATGCCGTTGAGTACCATATATTATGCATGTTGACAGATGGGTAATGAGAGGTCTGTGTGTACTATCATTGGGCAACCTCGCATGTAGGGGTGTGTGTGTGTGGGGGGGTTATTTTGCCTGTAAGTGCAATCTGGTGGAGTGGAGGGGGTTGCTGCATGTAGGATGTGTGTGTGCATGTGTATGTGTGTTTGTGTGGGTGTCCATGTATGCACATGTGTGATTGTGGGGTTGTTCAGATGTCAGTACTGCTCTTTGGAATAATGCAGTACATGGACATGGACTGACACATGAGACACCAGGAATACTTGTCTGATATGTAATCTCAGGACAGCTGATAGTATAATAAGGTCTGTAGCATAGAAGATGCATTGGGAGGGAAAGTAGACACCAGGTATACTGTTAAAATTGCAATCAGCAGAAAGATGAACGACTACCCATGTATGCAGCATTACAGATACATTGGGGAATTACTAGACAACACCAGGGAGTGTATCCCTATATTACTGTTGTCCACATAATTAGCTGAATGAGCAGCAGATCATGCATCTACTGAGCAATAGTTACATATGACACTCCAGTGCGTGACATCATTGAGTGAATGTAGTAGCCCCTAACATATGGTGGCCAGGCTCACAATGTCCAGACATACCCAGAGTTAACAATGGATAACAGCAGTGAGGCCTTGTAAAACCTACTCCAATCAAGTCAAAGAGGTAATGGAGTAACAGGTCATGTGTTGTGATCACGTGTCTAGGCATTTAGAAGAATGATACGTTAATGAGTGGTATTAATGAGTGTATGTTACCAAGTGTGATGCAGGATGGGGTACTTAACGTGAATAAACTTGGGACTGTATTTAAACTCAGGGACAGGTAGGTATCATGGTAGAATATCAGTGTGTGTGTGTGTGTGTGTGTGTGTGTGTGTGTGTGTGTGTGTGTGTGTGTGTGTGTGTGTGTGTGTGTACTGTTATGCAATGCAGTACAGGTCTTAAAGTGCATTTCTTGTTTTCCCCTCACAGGTGGCAATGTGGGTCAGGGTCCCTCCTGCATGCACTCTAATTTTGGTGTCCATACAGACAATGAAAATGATGATAGGACTGTTGAGGCACAGGCGAAGTTGTCAGAGGCCGAAACTGCATCATAGTTTGACACCCCCCTGTTATCCACCCCAACCCCGCACACAGTCACAGTGCCTATAAGTACCCCATCACCAGTGGACATAGCAGAGGGACAGTTGGCAGTTGGTGGTAGTGCACAGGAGAGTGTGGTATGTATGCCTGCTGTGTCTGGACACAGCTGGCATAGCTGGATGTCCAGCAGGGCACCACATAGGCAGATCTACCGGGGTGCTCATGGGAGGGCCGCTGGTCATCATGCCCCCAGAAGAAGTGCCACAACTGGTACCATCAGACACATGGTTCAGACTGTCATGGGGGCACAGGCACATATGGAACTGTACATCAGACAGGGTCTGAGGCTGCAGATGGCTGCTTTCTTATCTGTAAGCGACAACATCCATGAACTTGCATGTGCCCTCTGTGACTATACTGAGGTCATGGATAGACGGTTGGTTGAGATGGTGAGCCTCATGGAGCGTGGACTGTCTGTGGTAGAACATGTGGTGGGAGTGGGGTGACAGCCGCATGGACAGAGGCCAGCAACACCAACATCTGGTGGTCAATGTGGACATGCAAGGACACCAAGCCACTCCTGTAGTGGCAGTACCAGCCCCAGCACTGCAAGGGGAGGGCGTTGTCCACACCACACAACAGCAGGTCATGTGCACATGGCCCTGGCCAGTCCCAAGAGGGACTTCATTCCAGCGGACATATGCCATCAGAGGAGAGTAGCACGTCGAGGCCTGTACCTGGACATGCCAATGGAACCCCTGGCAGGCACAGTCCGCATGTCCATGGCCGGAGGTGATGAACTGCACATCCTACCAGGTATGGTCTGCAACTGTCCAAGAAACACCTGTATAGGGTAGCTACATGGCAGAACTGTGTGTATGCATACCCACACACTATACAAACACACCTAGGGCAACCCCATGCCTACACACACCCCATCACCATGACCATATCAGAAAATTACACCCCTCACCCACACACATGGTGTCAAACATATGGCCCATCCTCTGTCATTGGCAAACCAACAACACACCCTGTGCATATGATGATACCAGTGCCACATCCCTATCATCCATAACATCAATGCAGGGACAGGCTAATATGGTTCTGATGCACATGGTGACTGTACTATAGTGTACCAATGTACTGCTGTGTAACATGTTGTCAGCAGTAATGTTTAATGCTTACATGTCAGGTAGTGTAGCTGTCCAGCCATGAGGCATTATAGCTGTTAGTAACACTGAGTGATTGTGGTCTCCATAATGTTATCCATTTGTGTTGTAGGTGTACATGTGTCAGCAGGAGGATGGTCTGCTGTCATATCTCACAAGGAGTATGGCACTCTGGTGACACCATGGATCTGCCATATCCTGGGTACAGTTGAACTCATGTCAAAGGTCTGTATAACAGTTACTGCCTGTGCCACATGGACAGGTGACCCTCCCTGGGACATGTATAATCAAAATCCTAAAGTAGATCCCTCCACATACACGCACACTCTTACTTGGCAACACAGGGACTAGACCCCTACCTAGGTAAGTAGTACTACTGATGTGTGTGGCTTTAATTGCACACACCATACAGCATTTAGGATGAGGTGTGTTCCAGGTTACATGTTACATGCAGAACATCCCCAGCATGTACAGTATGGTAATGGGGGATGTAATGGTTGTATATGGATAATACATAGTGTGACATACCATTATATACACATTAACAGACACATAACAGGCAGACACACATCCGAGAGACCTGGGCCTATCAGTGCTAACTTGTCAGCGTGTCCAATGTGTTACAGGTAGGCTGCACAAAGCGCATGCATAACTGTGCTGGATTGTGTTATCAGTTACCTGTATGGTTGATGGTGACAGTAGTGACCATACAGTGGTAGATGGGACATGTACCGGGGGTACCATGTTGTAATGACAGTGTACACAGCACCCGCACCCCACTGTGGATATTGTACACACTGGAACCCATGATAACACTCTGACATACCCACCATCACACATTGACCAGGACTGCGATACAACCCATTGTCCATCCCAACAGTGGTACTACAGGGATATGCATCTAATGCACATGCCACAGGCATAGTAGGGTGATGCATTGTCATGCCTCTCCTATGGGCAGCAATATCACTATCTGTAATACTGTGTAGCAATGCGTATTGTAATAGGAGTATGTGGCCTCGGAATGCTGTACCCTACAGATATACACACATGCACACATATACACTTTTGCCAGGACTCAGTTGGTATCCCATGCCTATCAACCCATTTGTACAACAGCGTTGTACTGGTACTGCAAGGCTCAGGTAGCCATTAGGGAGAGGAGCTTAACAGGGTACACGTAATGTCCAGTACAGCAGCAGCCACATCTAACTATGGCAATGGGTGTTGTGGTAGGTGTGAAGGGCCCCATGGTATTCCCAGCTACAGGTGTACTAACACACAGACACTGCTATCCTCAGTAATGCACACATACACATGTGTCAGTACTGTTGTGCATCACTGCAGGTGGTCATATGTGTGTACCTGGCTATTGTCCATGGAGACATGGGAAATGTAGGGTGTGTGTGTACAGTGGTATCATGCCACCTGCCATGTGCCAGTAGGCAAACTATCTACAGACACCACTGTGGTGACCATCAGGGTGAGAGTGACATGTATCAGCCAATCCTCTGGGCGCCTCCTGCAAATGGCCAGTGAGATGATCCAGCTGACATCTATTAAACATGTATTACAAAACATGGTTAGTGTCTGTGTTGGAGACCTGTACCCAGGCATGCTCTGTTGACTGTGGTAGTGTAGTAGAGATACCCATGGCATGTGGTGCATACAGGGTGTTGTGTCCTATCTGTGTCAGTTATAACACAGCTGGGCAGACATGTCAGTGTCAGTCAAGCATAGGTTGCCTGTACGTATCCAAGCTGGATACCTGACATCTGCACATCTGTACAAGGACTGACAGACATTAGCTTGCCAACTAGCTATGCAGCAGGAAGAATGTGTTGGCAGATAGATGTCTGACACCAATATGTATGCCATTACTACATGTTGGCAGCCCTTACAGACATATGCTATAGACAGTAGTCTACATTTACTTTCTACATGACAGATCATTATCCAGTAGGGGATATATACTGTGACATAGCTCACACACCAGGAACATGACAGTGAAGACTCAGAGTTCATCTATGCATGCAGGGGTGCTTGTTGCCAGTACTACAATTAGCAATCTACTCTTGCTTGGAAAGTAATGTCAACAGTTGTAACAGCATGATACATGACATGGCAGTGTGAAGGCACATAACCTGGGATACTACCCTTGTATGTAACACATTCACACAGATAAGAGTGTTGTACAAGCATTATATACTCGTGTCCCAGACAGTAGACTCACACCCCTTGCTACTGTAATGACAACATATAGATGCATGTTATGTACATGGCATTACATTCACTTATTACAGATATCATTACCCTGCTAGGTTATCAGATTGGAATGTGAGCACTGGTTACCAGGGCTGAGCCATGCTTAGCAGGTGTCAGCACTGCTGCACGGTGTAAGCGCCCATATGTTTAACCATACCTTAACACCACTTACATTCTCGCAAACCCACTTAAAGCTGCTCAAAACTGCCTTAACCACTCTGTATCCAACAGCCCTTGTTCTGCCCAGCAACCAAATAAACAGCCCTTGCAGGTCTTGAATCCAGCAGCCTGTACACTTTAGTCACAACAGTTAAAAAAAACACCATGACAGTGAAGATAGTTGTTGTTTTCCCAATTTATCTTTCGGTACACATAGTGAATAGTATTGAACAATTCCTGTGACTTCTACAATTGTGTAGGACTTGTTAGTGATATTACTGTTGCATCACATATGTTGTTATATCTAAATATACACATATCAGATACATACGGTGTGATATATCTGGGAAGGTATATACAACAATAATGTTTACACATGACAAGGACATGGAGATACACATATACATATGTAGATATATGTCTACATGTACATACACATATATATTCATATATATGTATTTATACACATCTGTACAGTGCATCATATATATGGCCAGTTATAGATCTGTGTGTGTGTGTGTGTGTGTGTGTGTGTGTGTGTGTGTGTGTGTGTGTGTGTATATATATATATATATATATATATATATATATATATGTATATATATATATATATATATATATATATATATATATATATATATATATATATATATATATGTAGGGTCTATATTATATAGTCGAAGTTTCAAAACTTCAAACCTCACATGAGCGAACTCATATGAGGAAAGTTCAAAACATCGACTATATAATAAAATAAAATTAAAAAAAAAATTACCTTACTGCTCTGAGCAGGGAGGCAAGCCCTCCTGCAGCTTCCATGTGGGGGGCTGTGCCCCCCACACCCCCTCTACTTAAATATACCAACTCCGAGAACGCACTTCAATGCCGAAAGGGAAAATTTCCCATTTTGCGTGTGAAAAGCCATTGACTTTCACCTTTCCGACGTTCGATCATATGATGTCGACCATCTATGATTTGAACATCGGAACTGTCGCTTATCTAATATAGACCATATATATATATATATATATATATATATATATATATATATATATATATGAAAAACAAGAAACCAAACTACTGAAAAGTAGACGAGGATGAACGCAATGAGAGCCAGCAAACTGACAATAAAATAAAAGAAACTTGCATTTATTAGTAAGCGTTTTCGGTGTGGATCAGTGCCTCACCTTCATCAGACTGAAACAAAGTGAAAATCAATTAACATTCTTTATACAGAAAAAATCTAACAATCAATGAATTAAAACCTAAATTAGTGAACCCAGTTAATTCTTAAAAGGGAAAGCCTTTGTGCACATTCTTCAAGTAATATACTGGTAAGATACACTGTTTTTAACTTGAAGTTATGTGCAAACATGAACACATTTCCTTTATCTTGTTGAATTAGTTAAAAATAAAAAGCAGCAATACATATTAATTCAAAAAATCCATAATAGTTGCCATAAATAAAAACGACATCAAGCCTTATAGCTAGTTGACTAAGCTAGCAATAGCAAAGTTAATGATGAAACTAACTATAAATTAGTTAGTAAATTTAAATATACAATATATAATAAGTCAATTAGTTAATTATTATGTATAAATATCTATCGCCGATGTAGTTACTAATAAATGAATATATATATATATATATATATATATATATATATATATATATATATATGTATATATAAATATAAACCTAATAATCTCATAAGATATAAATAAGTAATAATAATTAATAGTGAATAAATATGAATACATCATTAATTTTGCCATTATGTATAAATACTAGCTAAAACAGTACCTGTCAAATAATCATCTCTTAAGGGCATGCAATTTCAAAACGCATTTAATAGATAGATTTTCATTCAGCCCTGGTGGAATGGACGCCCCTGTTTTTATTTGCCAAATAAGCTCATCAATTTCTAGTAAAATCTGCCAAGGGCCTCCTCTAATATCATTATCTGAATGTTGTAACACTAAAAATTTAAAAATATGTCTAGGATATTTTAAAATGTGTTTAGCCAAAGCGTTTTTAATGTCCCCCTTGTTAATGGCATAAAAATGTTTGTACATGCGCTGTTTGAGTTTCCTTACAGTTTTGCCAATGTAATATGCATTACATTGGCAACATAAGGCTGCATAAACCACACGTTTGCTATCACAATTGAATCTTGAACCAATCATGTATGTTTTGTTATTAATTATACATCTAGTCCCTTCAAATATGTGTTTGCACTGAGGGCAAGTACCACATTTGAACATACCTTTAACCCTACTATTTGGGACTCTTGTCTTTTTCTCGAGTAATGCTTTTAAGTTAAGCCCTCTCCTGTACGTAATACGTGGTTTCTCACCTAATGTTTTAATCAATGTTAATTCTCCTCTAATGACATTCCAATTTTTAATATCCCTGATAAATACATAATCTAGGGAAAACGTCGATAAGAAGCTGGTCATGTAAACCCCATTATTCTTGTTATCCAATAAAGATTCCATTGGCATGGGCTGTTGCTGTAGCCCGCTAAGTAAAGGCTGAAAAAACCCATTTTTTTCTTTTATGACAAACTTCTTGCTTTATATTATCAATCAAGGAAGCAGGGTAACCTCTATGCATAAACATGCCTTGCAGGTTTTCACATTCAGCCTCAAACTCTTCATCATCAGACACCATTCAGCCTGCCCTAACCATCTGACCTTTTATAATAGCCTTCTTTTGGTGGTAGGGGTGATTACTTGAAAAATGCAAAAAGGTATTTGAATGTGTAGGTTTCCTGTAAATCCTACTGATGTACCTACGTTTACATCTGTCATTCACTAAAAGAATGTCTAAATAGTTAATCGAAATGTCGTCAATGTTGTATGTAAACTCAAGGAAACTTGTCATGGTTGAAATGTTACGGATAAAGGTTGGAATAAGAGTTTTATCTCCTTTCCAAATGCAGAACATGTCATCCTGGTATCTTATATACCAGGAGACATGCTGTTGGTAAAGACTGTTCTGAAATAGTAACTCATTTTCCCAATATGCCATGATGGCATTGGCAAAACTACCCCCACATGGTAACCCCATTGCTACACCCGACTTCTGCAAATACAGTTTTCCCTCAAAAACCATGAAATTGTTTGAAAAAACTATTTCCAATAAGGTTTCGATTACATATATGGTGTTTGCCTCTACTTTTTTTAGGACCAAAAAGTCCCTGATCCATTTAAGTCCAGTTTCCTGGGGGATAACTGTGTAGAGGTCTTTGATGTCTATGGTAATAAAGCATGCCTCAAGTTGATAGTCTAGTCTGTTTATGGTACTTAAAAAAAAAACAAGAATCTTTACATATCTGAGGCTCGCTATCAACCAATGGTTTTAAAATAGAATCAATATATTTGGCACAACTGTGTGTGAAGGATCCCCTACCATCCACTATAGGTCTAAATGGGGGACTATTAAGAGATTTGTGTATTTTAGGAGGACCAAATAAGGCGGGTGTTTTGGGTGCAATCATTGACAAGTATTGAAATAGATCCTTGTCTATAGACCCCTCTAAAATCAAGTCATCCAATATTGACCTAATTTTTCAATATGCCTGATTGACTTCATTAAGGGACACTCTTTCATAAACGTTTGTGTTAAGATGTTTTTGCATTGCTTCAATGTAAATATATAGAACAGAGATCCTCATTAGCACTCTTCAAGAAAAATCTTGATGATTGGATGGGAGATAGGTAATTCACCCCGGGGATCACTTCTGTGGATCTGCACGACAGGGGCACAGGAAAATAATTTTCTTGGGTGGCGAAAGCCAGGGCACATTTTTGGCTAGGCTTATATAGGCCCTAGGGCCAATAGCCTAGTACCCTCCTATGAACCTATAAACCTACATATATATATATATATATATATATATATATATATATATATATATATATATATATATATATATATGGGTCTATATTAGAACACCGAACTTTAAAAATTTTGAGTGTTCTAATATTGAACCTTATTAATCGAAAATTTAAAACATCGAACATACAGAACAGTGAATTTTTTCCTAGGGAAAAAATTTGCTGTTCCAAAACACATACACACAACACAAGCACACCAAACAAACAGCAATCCACACTCATACACCTAAATTCTTACACCTAACCCTACACTAAACTATATATAGTAGTAGTTTAACTATCCACTTACCTTAACCCAAACCCTAAACCTAACGTCCATCACTATTGCACAGTCACCTCACCTCACCAGGGCCCTAACCCTAACTCACCCACCCTGCCCTAACCCTCATGTCCACACAATCACACACTTACCTGACCCACGCCCTAACCCTAACTCACCTAACCCGCCCTAACCCTCACATCCACACAATTGCATACTTACCTGAACCAGACCCATAACTTTCCACCACAGTGCTGAAAATACCAAAGCAACAGAAACGGACAACTGAATTCTTTCCCTAGGAAAACATTTGGTTTTCTGTTTCTTCGATATTTGCAGTGTTTGTTGAAGATGGGTCAATATTAGAACATTCGAAATTTTGAAAGTTCGGTGTTCTAATACTGACCTTATGTATATATATATATATATATATATATATATATATATATATATATATATATGTGTGTGTGTGTGTGTGTGTTTACCATATATCCAGAATGTATGTACAGCAGGTGCATATATAGACTGTTGCTACTGTAACAGGGGTTGTCTTAACAGACATGTTGTGTGTGGGGGGGTCACATCTGCTATTGACATGTACGCCATTGGTTACTGACAGACATCCTAAGGACATCATAGTACAATACCAGTGATAGCACAGTAATGATCCTGTGGACTACAGCAGAGATATGACCAATATATGTGGACAGACTGGCACTCTCTGGTCAGTCCAGAGGTATACACATATCACCTTCATGCATGACATGTGGATGAAGCCTGACAATGTGGATGTTAACAGCCATGTACTTGAGTATATCACGTAAATACTGGCCTACATATGCCCACACAGTTTTTGCATTCACACACTCCTGTCTGTCCTGACACATAATAACAGGTGGTGCAGAGGTCACATGGCCACATACTACCCAGCAGTTAGTGACATGCATCTGTACAGAATCCCACTGCTTTGTCAGACATACACAACAGTTATGGTGGCCCAGCAGCAGTATGTCCTGCAAATATCTGGACATAGCATCACATTGGGTAATTACACTAAGCTGCTAGGCATGTAACAAAGCACTGTGCAAACTACAGGCAGACTGCAACAACACTGGCCTACATTTCGTATGGGGGAATACACATGTACTTGCAAATATAACTAGCTCTACAGGCATGTCACAGCACAGAGTAACAGATACCATTGTGAAAGTGCATACCTACAAGCTTAATATGACACTATATGGACTGTGATCAACACCATCCTCATATGCGCCACTCACACACTAACCCTACATATACCGAGTCACGACACAGTGTGGTCCAATGCCTGTCTGTGGTATGGGACATGTGTGTGTTTGGCCCTACAAACATGTGAGCCTGTAGGGTACCTTACATGGGAGCAGCATGTAACATCAGATAGAACAGGACCAAGAACAATGACATCTACCACTGTCTGTACACAGGTCAAGGTATGTATTGCAATACATATACTGTTCACAGTCACCATAAGTACACAGACCCCACTATTGTACATGCAACCACAGAATGGCCAGGTCATGTCCTCAGAAATAACCCCTACTATACATAACATGTCTAGCAGTCTGATATCTGACTGGCTTGTTATCAGGTATGATTTCAATAAATAATTGTATACAGAACATATGCACCTTTTACTGCATGACATATGCACAAAGGTTGACAGACTTGTGGCTGGAGGCACAAACACTGGGCCAATATTGACATGCTGCTGTGATACCCTCACACATTTACTGTTGTAACAGGGTTTGTTGTGACATATGTCCTATGAGGGATATGAAGTCAATAACTGTCATGGCTGTCAAAATGTACTGACTGCAATCCTCAGATTATGCTTCTGCAGTTCTAAGATAGGTGATCTGTGAGTAAGACTCCAAATACTGCTCAGTCTGCAGATAACCCTACAGGTAGGAGTTTCCTCATACACATAACACTGTCATGACAGGTATTAAATCATGTTGACCAGCCATTTCCACACAAACTCTTTTAAATCAACATTACTCCAAATGCAGAAGAGCAACACTTACATTCTGTAGTCATGTCTGGAACATCCCCCTCATGTTTGTTGGCCTGTCTCCACAGTGTATATTGTTAGAGGTATATCTCAATACCATCTGCGATGCTATTTGCCAAACATAGGGTTTGAGGTCTTGCTCACAGTGAATGAAAAGGCCCAACGTCCACATGATGTTCCCATGTATAGGAGTGTGTTTCCATGAAATTGGCTATGGGAATGTTATCACAGCTGTTCCACATGCAATCAGCTAGTGGGGGACTGCAATTTATGCAGAGGCCATCAGCTGATCATTTACAAAACACAGTCTGCTGCCTAAACAAAGCAGATGTACTTCTCCACATCCACCAGAGAGGAAGTGAGAGAGACAGACAGTGACAAAGTAAGACAGGGAGGGGGGTGGGAGAGTAAAACCTAAGCATGTTTGTGTCACACACTTACCAGTATGGGGTTTCAAACCCATGCCTGGTTATGCATTGCTATCACATGTCTATGCAGTTATTGCATGCGCCACAGAGATTATATGTTAGGAAGCTGTCCAAAGGTATATCTGATGGTGAGTGACATCTGGAACAGTGATATAGGTGGGATAAGGTAGGTGTAGTACACATGCCTGTCCACATGAACAGGTGTCAATGTCAACACAGCCAACTGTCTCAGGGACTCACACACATTAACACAGTTGGCAGGGTCAGGATTAGACTTCCTACCTAGCTAGTTTGATACAATACAGTAATACGGAGGTATCATATGCACCACAGGGTTTATCAGGATGATATATGGGCAAAGGGTATGTGAAGGTGTCTGACATCAGAAGGCATGCCTCAGTAGGCCAGTGGGAGGTGTAGTGAGTGTGAATGGTGTTAAAAGCATTATACTCCACACACACACAGACACAGGTTGCCAGTACTGTCATGCATGGGTGCATTGCTTCACAGGTGTGTAGTGGTTGACTGTGCCAGAAGGCTGTACAATGCTAGGAAAAGGGTATACTTTGGCCATCAGGCCACATGAAAATGGTCTGCAGTGTGACTCATGGGTGTAGTGTCTGGAGTGGCCCACACAGGTGGGTATTGTATTCACCATCCAGTCATCTGGGTTAGTATTATGGACAGTCTGTGGGGTGTGCACATGTTCCCACAAGCATGTTCTGTGACATGTGGAAGTGTACATGGGGTGTCTGGGGCATGTTGTGTACACAGATTGTTATCATCAGATGTACCATTCCTGGCCTCATATGGTGGGAACTGGCAATGGACACCAGGTTGACCCTGCACCTTCATTGACAGCATGATACAGGTATTCCCTGGTGTCAGTGGCATCTGCCTATAAAGGACATGCATTTAAGGCATGGTATGTCCTTTGTGGGTTACATTTGATGACACTACAGTTGTTGCAGGCATCCAGTGGGGAACATAGTGAAGGATCACTGTATGCAATTATGTGCCTATTGTAGTAATGGGACAGGGTGCCATGCCCTCTGTAGTCTGCTGCAATCACACCATGGCTACTATATGTGGGCAATATGCAGAGAACTACCGACAAAGTGGTTGTTGCCTAGCTGAGTGTGTTTGTGTATGAGACATGAGTTGAGGTTGTTTTCTGGGTAATACAAGGGTTGCCTAAATTGTTCTCCAGGCCTTGATGTCACATGTAGAGGTATGTATTGTCAACCCTAGCCTAGCTGCTGTTCAACACCTTTATCCTTGTAAGGTGGACATTGTGACATATAATAGGCCCACCATATAATAAATTTGCAAAACCCACTTTCCAATGAGTCCAGTTGTTACACACTCACAGACACCTCCATCCAGGATAGGAATGACAAACACAGACACACACACCAAGTCTCACAGTTGCTATGTCTAGGATTGGAACTCCTATCTAACTAGTACATCACACAGTCATAGCACACACCATGGAGATTACTGGGCTACCCTTTCCCCAAAGGTGTATTTCAATGTGAATGACATCAGCAGGCTTGCCAAAGTACGGAAATGGAAGTTTTAGTGACTGTGAATGGCCTCAAAACCATTGCTCTATACACAGAGAAACAAACACACAAACATCCACACTTGCTATGTCTGGCAATAGAACCCTACCTAACTAGTATATCACACTACAGCATTACACAGTTATAGGACACACCATGGAGATTACTGGGCTACTTTTTTCCCCAAAGGTGTATTTCAATGTGAATGACATCAACACGCTTGCTAAAGAAGGGCACTGGAGGTTGTAGTGACTGTGAATGGCCTCAAATGCATTGCTGCCTACACAGGCAAACAAACAAACACACACACTTGCCATGTCTGGGAAAAGAGCCCCTACCTAACTAGTATATCACACTACAGCATTATGTAGTTATAGGGTGTGCCACAGAGATTATGGGGCTACTTTTTCCCCAAAGGTGTATTTCAATGTGAATGACATCAGCACACTTGCCAAAGAAGGGCAATGGAGGTTGTTGTGACTGTGAATAGCCTCAAAAGTATCCCTATACAGACAAACAAACACACACATAAACATCCACACTTGCCATGTCTGGGAATAAAATCCCTACCTAACTAGTATAGCACACTACATCATTACGCAGTTATAGGATGTGCCACAGAGATTACTAAGCTACTTCTTCCCCAAAGGTGTATTTCAAAGTGAATTACATCAGCAACCTTGGCAAGGTTGAGCAATGGAAAGTGTAGTTCATAGGTTCATAGGGTCATACACTGATACTAGGCTATCGGCCCTAGGGCCTATACATGCCTACACATGACAATTCTCTGGGTATGACTTCCCATAATATATACTTCCCTGCACCCCTGTCTAGCAGAGCAGCTGAGATGATCCCCGGTGTAAATATCCTATCTCCCATCCAATCGTCCAGGTTCCTTTTGAAGAGGGCCAAAGAGGCACTCTGCTTGACATGTATGGGCAGGCTGTTCCAGAATCTGGGGAGTCTCTGGGTCAGGAACACCTCCCTCCTGCATATATTGTTCATTGTGATGACAGGATTTGGATCCCTGGAGCATGTGGCTGTGAGGTTTTGGAATTCTATAAGTGTAGCATGTCCAACAGCTGTGAGTTTGCCATGGCATGGTATGTTAAGCAGAGATAGCCTTTGAGAACACAATATGTGACGGAGTATATCTGGATGAATTTCAGACGGTCAGCATAGGGCATCTGGTTTAGGCCTGTGGTCATTTTGTGAGGTATGTCTGCAGCCTCTCTACTTGTTGCAGATGTCTTGTGAGGTACATATGTAACAGGTCATTGTAGTCTGTACTGGGTTTACTAAGAGATGCCTACAGTGAGACAATGGGCTCTTTTTCCTGAATGTAAAGCCCTTAATGAGAGGTGTGCCACATAGGTGGGTTTCCTGACTGTTGTGGCGATGTGGTTATCAAAGGTGAGACCACTATCCACCTGTGTCCCTAAGTCTGTTATCAAACTTTAGGTGTTTAGTGTACTACCACCTATGTGGTACTTCACAGGTACATGTCTCTTTCCAGTAGGGCTAACTATATATTTCTTGGCATTGATCTTGAGGCCATGGCTCAGGCACCAAACATGTCTTTGTGTAAGACCCTTCTGTAGAATATCCACATCATGTGAGGATTCAATATTGGCTCCCAGTGTGCAGTCATCTGCGACCTTTTGTTTGCCGGTGTCTCTTATTGTTGGACTGTACTTCAGAGCAGTAGATTCCAAACAAGGGCGGTGCCAGGACTGAACCCTAAGGTACTCCAACTGTCACTTGTCTGGGGCTCGGGTTGGTGTCACCTACATTTACAGTGTGGGTTGTGTCAGTACAGCAGTTGGCAGCCCATCAGGTGACATAAGGAGTAATGGCCAGCTTGATACATTTATCTATGATTCCAGACTGGGGGATTGTGTCGAAGGGCTTGGCGAGGTCCAGATAGGCTGTGTGAACCACTTTACCCTGTCCACTGCTCTGGAGACGGATTTACAGTTGTCATTCAAGTTGAGGTGACATGATTGGCCCTTCACAAAGCAAACCTAGTTAGGGTACAGTGTTTGCAGGTTGCCAATGCCTTTGTTTTAATTTCCATGATAATACATTCCATAGCCTTGCAGATCAGGTATGTCATACTGCTGGGGCTGTAGTTCCCAGAATCCAAGGTGGATTCCTCCTTGTGGACTGAGATTACTGTAGCTGTGCGCCACACAGTGGGCATGAAGCCTGAGGTGTGGCTATGATTAGACATGGCATGTAGGTGAGGTGCAAGTGCAGTTTGTAGCTCATGTAGTACACAGCCCAGAATGTTGACTGGTCGCATGGCTGCTGTTGTCATAGCTCTGTAGAGTGTGTTTTTTACCTATGTGGCCATTATTACCGGAATATGTCAATCTATCTGTGTTGAGATGGGCCCTTTGGGGGTTGGGATGGGGATGCAGTTGACACTGAATCGATCTGCCAGGATATTGGCAATATCCCTAAAAGGAATAGATTTAGTACCATCCTGTTGTAGCTTACAACAGTTCTGAGCATTGCCATTTAGATTCCTAACATAGCTATGGAATGGCTTGCAGTTTTCATTGGCATCTTTGGCTATATTAGGTTCATAACTAGCTTTGGTGGATGTTATGAGGGGTCTCTGCCTCTTACTGTAGCTGGTAAGGGAGTTGCATCCTGGAAAGTCCCCCATTTCTGCAACAGTTTCCTCCTTTTGTTGTACAGTATGTTTATGGCAAGGGGCCACCACATTGCCATCCTTTTCATGGTGGGGAGCATCTTGGTTCAGTATTGGATGACGTGATTCATGAATGAGTGGATGTGCTCATACAGTGCCTTCATGTATGATTCAGCAGTTGTCCTTTCAGTTCCCATCTGTATGGGTGTCATGATGTTAGTCACGTGTGACATGTGTAGCATGACTGGCTTTGGAGAGGTGTGTTATGGAGGTTTCCATACTGGGGTGTGGGGGTGGGATGTTGATGTTAAAGGTCAGTAGTTCATGGGCATACCTGACCACCAATGGGGTGACCATAGGTGTGGAGCATTGATTTCACATGTTGGTAATGACCAGGTCTAGGATATTTGAGCCCCTGGTGGAACTATGGGTTACTTGATCCAGGGGATTGGGAATTATGACTTCCAAGAACCGTTGGGCACACATGTTGGTACACAAGTAGTTTTCCCAGTTAATGGCAGGGTAGTGTAAGTCACCCAGTATTAGGGTGTTTGCTTGTATCATAATATTTCACAATATGTTTCAAAGGCTGTAGTGAGTATCATGGGGCATGGTGGGGAATCTGTAGAAAGCTATGCAATGTGGAATGCAATCTAACCTACTGCTGTTGAGCTAGTAGCCTGGTGGTGTGAATATCAATACTCCTCCACCTTTATTGTTTTGGTCCTGGTTTGGCGGCCAACAGGTGTGTTGAGAGCTGTACCTGGTATTGCAGAGGTGCTCTCTGGAGGCTTGGATCAGATCTCTGTTACTACACAGTTATCAGTGTTCTCCATTTGTAGGTGTGCATCGTGACTATGAATGACCATAAAAACATTAATCCCTACACACACACACACACACACACACACACACACACACACACACACACACACACACACACACACACAGTTTCACAGTTGCCATGTCTGGGAATAGAACTCCTACTGAACTATTTTACTACACTACAGCATTACGCAGTTATAGGACACGCCATAGAGATTACTGGCCTACTCCTTCCCCAAAGGTGTATTTCAAAGTGAATGACATCAGCAGGCTTGCCAAAGATGGGCACTGGAGGTTGTAGTGACTGTGAATGGCCTCAAAAGCATTGTTCCCTACACAGATAAACAAATACACACAAACATCCACACTTGCCTTGTCTGGGAATAGAACTCCTACCTAACTAGCTTATCACACTACAGTGTTACGCATTTATAGGACGCGGCATGGAAATTACTGGGCTACTCCTTCCCCAAAGGTGTATTTCAAAGTGAATGACATCAGCAGGCTTGCCAAAGATGGGCACTGGAGGCTGTAGTGACTGTGAATGGCCTCAAAAGCATTGCTCCCTACACAGATAAACACACACTTGCCATGTCTAGGAATATAACTTCTCCTTAACTAGTATATCACACTACATAGTTATAGGATGCACCACAGAGATTACTGGGCTACTCTGCCCCAAAGGTGTATTTCAAAGTGAATGACATCAGCAAGCATGCCAAAGTAGGGCATTTGAAATTGTAGTGAGTGTGACTGGCCTAAAAATCATTGACCCCTACACAGACAAACACACATGAACGCACACACAGTTGCCACGTCTGGGATTAGAACTCCTACCTAACTAATACATCACACTACAGCATTACGCAGCTACAGGATGCGTCACAAAAATTACTGGGCTACTACTTCCCCAAAGGTGTATTTCAAGGTGAAGACATCAGCAGGCTTGCCATAGTAGGGCAATAGGGAGTGCAGTGTGTGTGCATGGGCCATAACACAATCATCTAAAGGCCGACACACCACACTCAGGCACACACATGTTTATATTCCACAGGTATGTGTATACAACTGCTAGATGACTACTGACTTGTACAGTCATGTTGCACAGTTAGCACTTGCACCACAGACATTATAGTGTTGAGGGATTCAAGGGGCAAATGTCTACGGGGATTGACATTTGCACATCTTGTGGTTTTAGCCAATTGGATGTACTGGGTGGGACACGCCTCGTGATGGAAGGCTCTTTGTTACTGTCCCACTCTTCCAAATATCTATCTATGTGTACTTTTCATCTATTACAGTGTGTTGTCCTTGGATATATGTGTGTATTCCTATCCAATGTGTGTGCAAAGCATGACTGGTGCATACTGGGGAGTGTATGCACTAACATCTGCGACTGTCGGAAATGTATGGTCCACTGTTGTTGCCAGACATGGGCTTCATTTCTTTAAGTGTGTGAGCATGCCCAGTATGACCTTTCAATATTTTGTTGTTTGACATGGCCTTCATTTTTCTAAGTGTGGGAGCATGTCCAGTATGACCTTCTGTATTGAATGTGTAAATCCATTCCAGGTGGATTATACTCCAGCGCATACTTTTGTGTTCTACACTTACAGCTAGCAAACTGTTTCTGCAGGATATCTGTAGATCAGTTGATAATATGGGGTCAAACTGGGCAAAGGATAGTTGGAAACTGTAGGTAATTGTTTCTGTGCTGCTTCTGCTACATGGTCCGGGTGTTAGCAAAGATATTAAGACATATGTACTGTTATACACTGTGATGTTTTATGTCATCAAGTAATGTCAGGTAGATGTATTTGCTTGCAGTGATGTCCTGGGGAACACAGGGTGAATGCAGCTATGCCCAGTATTGTGGTCAGCAGCTTACATATTCTTGCATACTCATGCCATTCTGGAGGGGAAGCTGCAGACACTTACTGCTGTGTCTGTGTAAATGGTTCAGCACCTTGGTACAGTGGTGGCAGAGGATCCCATGCTTGTACATCCTTCGAATTGACAGTATGGCCATATCCTGCTGTGGCCATACTTCACAGCTGTACAGATTCACACGGGTTACCCAGAGGCAGGGGTCATAATTCTGGACATCATCCCTACACATTGTGGTTTACGAGCAGGTTTGTATCCACCCATTCTTGTATTTGCAGCCAGGGATAATATGTGTGCATGACTGAGTTTCGGACTTCACACACTCCATGCCACCCATGCTCCCACCCCCCCCTCTATTATTCTATCCTCTTCCATACATTATTCGAACATTTATCTGATATGTTCCCTATAGTTATCAGCTCATCACAGCAGTAATTTGGTGTTGGTCCACATTTCATGCAGTAGGACATGGTGGACATGTTACTGTGATTTGTCCACATGGCCTTGCATTTGGGTTCTGTGGACTGCTTTATGTTATTATTTGGGAGTCCATGACATAACATACATTGGCAGTATGGGTGAGACATTTTTGGCAGAGGACTGTAGGCCATTTAGTAGTGATGTAGGCCAGCTGTAGCAGGCCACTGCATTCTGTCACTCCTACAGTCCCAGACTGCAATACACTATATTCCCCGGGGGTGAGAGGGTAGGTGTGCAAGGTGTTCATGCCAATACTTTCTGTGAGTATTGATCCAGTGGTGTGGATGCTGGCAGGGTGCTGCTTACAGCTAGGGACACACCTGCATGGGACACCTGCATGCTGCATTCTTTCTCTATTGCCATACACAGGCGGGGATCATATTATACTCATTCCCAACAGCAGGGATAGGACCGGAGAGGTACCTGTGGGAGTGGTGCAGTGAGCTGGGTGCATGTGTGCTATGGACACTACTTGCATCTGACTCACAGATATGCATGGGACATTCCACTTATGCTGGCTTGTGCAGGGACATCAGCTGTTTCTCAATTCATCATTCCTATGACCTTTGTGGTGTTTGGCCAGATGACATCGATATTCCCTACTACAAACTCAGATAATGTGCTACAAACCTGTATGTACAATTCCAAGGGTATGTCCATTTGACAGTTACATATTATACACTGTCTGTCTGGGGTACTTCCCCCTGTGTGCTGCTTGTATATCTGGGCTGACAGTCATGCCATGTCCATCTTTCAGATGGTGACACATATTACTTCCAAACATTTATTATGGCTTACTGCTGGAATGTGTTATACTGGGAAGCATTATGTTTGGCATTGCAGTTGTGAGAACTTGGCTCTGTCATCAGCAGTACTGGGCAATGGCCACCAGGTCAAACCTCACCATGCATACATACTGACTGCTCTCACACAATATACAGCACACACCAACCTAACACACGCAGACCTGCATATTGTACACATGACACAATCTATCCTGCTACCTTGGCCAGCTCAGGTAATCTGTGCTCCACTGTTATTATACCTACATATACATGTTACTACATGTCTACATAACATTGGGGGGCACACCTGGCTGTTACTACGTGTCTACATAGGATTGTGGGGGGGCATACCTGACTGTTACTATGTGTCTACATAGGATTAGGGGGCACACCTGACTGTTATTACATTTCTAAATAGGACTGGGGGCACACCGGACTGTTACTACATTTCTACATAGGATGGGGTTGGCACACCTGACACTTGTACACATTTGCTATGATGTACTGGTATGTCAGGGACTCCATTTCATTTTGTATTCTAACCTATCATGCTGACTAGAGGCATATCAGTGTACTACAGGTCTTAGGTTTGATTGACCTACATTTCAGTTTCTGACTTCTTACCCTTCAGAACTAACATCCCACTGCCTGACATGTTGTAGTCTGTCTGTATAGGCCTGGGGGAGATGTTACCCACAGCCATCAATCAGAGGCCTTAGCATAGCCTTTGTTTGTTTTTGTCTACACCTATCCTGCTGCTTGAGACTGTTGTTGGGTATGTAAGGCTCCCTGACTGGCATGTGTGTGTCATATGAACACACATATGGACCAGCACTTTTTCTGCAGTGAGGTTTGTCACCTTGTCTAGTACTGGCTACTACGGTGACACCAGTATTTGTTACAGATGTCATGCTGCCACTATAGGTGTCTACTATCTGCTGGCATCCCATTCAGCCACTCAATTCCCTTGCATGCTCACATCCATACCATAGATACAAGTAACAACACATACTACTCCATTTGGCAATTAGTAGGAAAAGTGACTTACCTTGTGGCTGTGCCAGTATTGAGGATGGTGGTGGAGGGCTGTCTATGTCGGATGCACATGGTACACTCCTATACAGGGTTAAGCACAGGGAGTTCCATGTTTGGCATCCCTTTTACTGTATGTGCATGACAGACAGAGGTGTCATTCCCTGGGTCCCTACTGTGTCAGTGTGTGTGCTATGCGTTGCCTCTTTGCCAAGGCCAGGGCACTTTAAATTACTTAGGCATTACTTTATGTAAAAAAAAAAAAACAGAAGAAACTTTAACTACAAATCGCAATAACATCATAAAAATAATAAATACTTATGTGGATAAATGGAATAAAATGCATATAACCTTTGAAGATAGATTGCAATTAATAAAATATTATTACTTCCAAAAATGTTATATATAGCTCAAGCTATTCCTATAATACCTGACAAACAGTTCTTGAAAAAATTAAATACATTATTACTAAAATTTCTATTTCACCCTAATAAAAGCAGAATAGCATACACCCGTCATATTAGACCATGGGAACAGATCAACTTCCCAGATATAGAAACATATATAAAAGCTTCAATTTTCAAAATTATCATAAATTGAATAGATTTAACTGCGGTGGTGGTGCTGCGGTAGCATTATCACCTCACAGTAAGACATTGTCCTGTTCGATTCTCAGCTAGAGCATCTTCTGTGTGGAGACATGCGTGAATGGGAGTACCTTCATTGAAGGTTGTGCATCAGAGCCGGCAACTCGGCACGTAAAAATCTACTGCCAATCATTAGCAGACTGGAGTTCCGTTGTGGCGACCCCTAACCGGGAAAAGCGAAAAGACACAGCAACATCATAAATTGAATAGATTTAAACTACATTTCTAGCTGGAAAACACTACATTCTATTATATTTCAAAATGAAAACCACATACAAAAAACTTTATGTTATCAGATCAATCCAATAAGTTATGGCATATCTTATGTATCAGCTTACAGTATAACTTGATAAAACCTACTAAACTAAACTTTATAAATTCTAATTTCATTTGTTTTAGAAAATGTATTAACACTAATATAGATAATAAAATCTGGTTAGATCTGCTAATACCTTTCAGCACTACAAAAAAATGTATTTAAAAAGATACATAAGAATGTTGGAAATGTATTAACAATTGAAAAGTGTCAGATGTCTAGTATATAATGAATAAATATGATCTGCTTTCATCTGATTGGCTAGTGCTTCAAAGTGTATTAACATACTCACAAGACCTATGCAGAATGATTAATAGTTCTTCCTTTCAGAATGAACCTAAATTTATAAAATATCTAATAGAATCTTTGTTTGCGCCTTTTGGCTTTTCCCGGTTAGGGGTCGCCACAGCGGAACTCCGGTCCACTAATGATTGGCAGTTGATTTTTATGTACCGGCTTGTCAGGCCTGACGCACAACCTTCCAAGAAGGTACACCCATTAACGCATGTCTCCATGCAGAAGACGCTCTAGCTGAGAATCGAACCGGACAGCATCTTACTGTGAGGCGACAATGCTACCGCAGCACCACCACCACGGTTAATATTATAAAATATCTAAATGAAATTATCTATAATAATCATAATATGGAAAATGCAACCTCTGGATTATATAAAATTCTAATAAGCTATAAAGCTAGTACTCAACAGAATTTTTGGAATTACATTACCAGAGGATATTCATTAAATATACCATTGGAAACCAAAACTAACATGTTGCTTTCAATTAAATTAACATCTAATACACACTTTTGGAGAATCTACACATGGAAATTTATGCATAAAGCAACAAAACCAGGACGGGCCAACTTTCACCAGGCAAAACTCAGACAATGAAAATTAGCACTTTCATTCACTTTATTAATGTGAACTTCTTCAGAAAAAACAATAAATGACACACCCCTTCCTTTTATACTACTCGACTATAAATTATCAGGAAATGATGTAACAATTCAATTCATGTGAAAAAATACTAATAAAATGAACATATTTAATAAAAAACTCATTTGTATCTAAAATTCCATCTATACATAAATACATATAAATTGCAAAATATATAAATGTGTTTTCTTTACACTTTAAACAGTGTTTCTGTAAAATAAGAAACACTTCAAATTAATAACTTCATTTAATCCAGGTGTTTCATCTTCCCCAAACACCAATTGCCAAAGTGCCTCTTTACACTCCAAGGTGTTATTTAAATCCCCAGCTAATAAAGCTTTGTCCACACTATCCAAGACAAAAAACTCAAATTTCTTAAAATTAGAACAAGAAAGTGCATGTCTAGCCAATTAATTATTTTTATCTTTTTTCTTTATAGCCAATATATGTTCATAAATCCTACGTTTTAGACTTCTCTTGGTTTTTCCTATATAATAATTTTTACACATGACACAAGTAGCCATGTAAACCACTAATTCACTGTTGCAGTTATAATACTTCTTAGCCCAAAAAGTTTGCATCAGATGTTCTATCATAACAAAAGAGGAATAACTAATATATCTACATTGTTTGCAATTCGTGCAACTGAAAGTTCCCTTTTTTCTAGAACAAACTCTATCAATATTACTACTCTTTCCTTTGACTGATTCCAACATGTACTTAATATTGGTGATTTTTCTGAATGTAAATTAAGGTATTTGTCCTATAATGGAGGCTAATTCCTTGTTACCAAGCATAATTCTCCAGTTATTCTCAATAATAGATTTGATGCACCACATCTCTCTGACTATCAGCACAGGAAATGCAGTGTGAAATTCTTGTGTGTTAATTTCAGTATTTTTTCTACAAACAGATGGTGCACCTACTACTAAATCTTTAGAATATAGACTAGGTTTAGCCACCCCTTTCCTCAAAACTCAAACTTCACCTTCTATTTTTTCCAAAAAACCTTGATCATACCCTCTGTTGAGGAACAAGGATCTCAGAAATAATAGTTCTTTACTGAATACTCCCTCATCTGAGGTGAGTCTACTTAATCTTATCACTTGACCTTTGATAATTCCCCTTTTCATGTGAAATGGGTGCATACTGTCCTTGTGTAAATACTGATTAGCAAAATATGGTTTCCTATATACTTTGCTCTTAAAAGTTCTAGTACCATCATCCATACTGAGTGTCAAATCTAGAAAATTGATGTTCTTCCCAAATCCCCCAATTTTGAAGGACAAAAAAACAGTTGTATGATTCAAGTTTGTAACAAATTCCACAAAATCTGAATAGTTACCCCTCCATAGAAAAAAACAAGTCATCTATGTATCTGTAATACAAACCAACCTTACTAAAATTAACATTAGATTTCAAAAACTTCTGTTCCCAATTCACCATGACTATGTTGGCAAAAGTCTAAAACGTAGGATTTATGAACATATATTGTCTATAAAGAAAAAAATATGAATAATTCATTGGCTAGACATGCACTTTCTTGTTCTAATTTTAAGAAATTTGAGTTTTTTGTCTTGGATAGTGTGGACAAAGCTTTATTAGCTGGGGATTTAAATAACACATTGGAGTGTAAAGAGGCACTTTGGCAATTGGTGTTTGGGGCAGATGAAACACCAGGATTAAATGACATTATTAATTTGAAGTGTTTCTTATTATACAACAACACTGTTTAAAATGTAAAGAAAACACATATATATATATTGCAATTTATATGTATTTATGTATAGATGGAATTTTAGATACAAATGAGTTTTTTATTAAATATGTTCATTATTCATAGGTTCATAGATTAGTACTAAACTAACTGCCCTTGCGAGCCATTTTAAGCCTAGCCAGTTATTCCTTGTGAGACTCAAACCCTGCACCTTGTGTTTGTAAGGCAAACACCTTAACCATTAGGCCACCCTGTCATCGTATTAGTATTTTTTCACGAGTTAAATTGTTACATCATTTCCTGATAATTTATAGTTGATTAGTATAAAAGGAAGGGGTGTGTCATTTAATGTATTTTTCTGAAGAAGTCCACATTAATAAAGTGAATGAAAGTGCTAATTTTCATTGTCTGAGTTTTGCCTGGAGGAAGTTGGCCCGTCCTGGTTTTGTTGTTTTATTGAACATTTGAAGTTTTTAGTTTTGTGTGGTTATAGTGTTTGTCCAGCACAGAACAGCAACCTATGGCTTCAGAAGACTCTTCTCAAGAGGCTTTGTTGAATTTATCTACATATCCCATTGTTGATAGTAGTGTCACCGTTCTAGGTTCAACTAATTTCAAACAAGAACTGGTAGACACCATTACAAAGATTGTCAAAGACTGCTTACAGTGTCAGGCACCTCTACAACAGAAATAATGTGCTGTGGACACTTTAAAGATCAGTAGTGATGACGGTGCATGTCGAGACGTAAACGCCAGAAGTGGTGAAACTGTTTTGAATCTAAATGGTGTAGAAAATGAGCGGCAGCATTATTTGGAGGTTAATGTTTGGAATTACGTGTGTAAAGAGAACGAAAATCCTTTTGCCAATGTGGTAGAGGTAGCAGATAATGTCACAGTAAGTAGACAGTCTAATGACATTGTTTTGTGTAAAAAGAGCATTTTCGAAATGGAAAGACTGGTTTTAAAATACGTAAGTTTGAGTTTGGAAGCACAGTATTTAAATGAATGTATTTCACGGAAAATAGTACCAAGAGGGCTAAGGACAGCTAAGTTTCCTAACTGTGTGACACCTGGGGATGTCTTGAGTAAAAAGTTAATAGATTTATACAATGAAACTGGACTGGCTATGATGCGGATTTTGGTGGAGCATTATAACAATGAAATTAGTAAAATAAGAGACAGTATAAAAGTCCTAGATGTGTGTATTAAAAAGTATTCAAGTTTTCAGAATTTTGCCGAATTGTATAATGGTGTGGAAACAAAGGCTGATCGACACAGGGCAATGATTATTTTGAGAAAACAGTCTAAGTTGAGAAGGGACATTGTTTCTTATCACACTAATCAAGCATATATTGTGTCTGATAGTTCTTTATCATTGGTCAACACGGACACAAAGAGAAATGATGACAATGAAGTACAAGATAACTTAGTTCAACCGGGGAAATTAATCAATGGAGAAGTTTTACTAAGAAGCACTAGAAGCAATGAAGTTGCTTCAGGTGGTGTTACAGGTACTTCTTTGACTGATCCAAAAGATATAACAGTCCCTGGTGCATGTTATTCTGATTTCGTTAATTCACAAGTTGAGTAGAACAATGCCCCTTTTCAAAAAGTTCAGTCAATGAACAAACGGACTACAAAGTGGTACAATTCGACCCAATACAAAGGGAAGGGCAGAGGGAAGAACAAACGGAAGTGGTAGTAGTAACTACCACTACTACTACTAATATTTATGATGTTGGTATTTTGAATTTGTCTGACACACCCCTTCCTTTAATGGTTGAAAATGTTTTAAAGAAAGGTTTTTCGTTCATTCCAACATGTGGGATGAATATAGGTAAATTACTTATAGATTTTAGGTTGTTTTTACAAAAATTGAATTTAAGGTATATTATGCAGGACATTGTGGTTAAAGATCAGACCCATACATTAACACCTTGTAGACCGAGTACCTTCAACCCACCTTTACTCAATACTTTACAAGTTTTTCAAAAAAATTGTGAGAGTGAGTTTAGAAGGATAAAAAAATTCCCAAATGGAAAACAACTTGACTAATGAAGAACTTTTGGCATTAAAATCTTTGACTGCAAATCCCAATATTAGAACAATGAAGGCGGATAAAGGGGGCAAGATAGTAATTATGAACACTAGTGACTGTTCTAGATCAATAGATGAAATGTTACATGACCAAAGTATATATAAAAAAGTGACTTATGAATATATAGGCCAAAGATTTAAGAGATTAGACATTATTCTTTTTGATATGTTCTGCCAAGGAGAATTAAGTAGAACAGAATATGATTTTTTGTTGGTGGAGCATCCCAAATTAGCAACGTTCTTTGGTATTCCCAAAATTCAAAATAATGAAAGAAATCCACCTTTTAGGCCAATT
Source organism: Protopterus annectens (assembly GCF_019279795.1). NCBI lineage: Eukaryota > Metazoa > Chordata > Ceratodontiformes > Protopteridae > Protopterus > Protopterus annectens. Next base: position 993,618,876 of record NC_056737.1, on the reverse strand, counting down.
ATTTCAGCAAAACAATCAAAGACTGAAAACATCTCCATTTGGCTAGACAGCATGTTGAATCCAGTGGTTCAGAGTTCTGAATTTTACATTAGGGATTCATGGCATTTACTTGAAATTTTGAGAGATTATGGAAGTTTTAGTGAGAACTTGTATTTTGGTACACGATGTAAAAAGTTTGTACACTTCTATTAATCAGGAACAAGTTGTTAAATACATGAGAGAATATTTAACTGGAAACACTGAATTTTCAGGGGAGAAAATCAACATGTTATGTGGTCTCATGGAACTGGTTTTGGACAACAATTTTTTTTAAATTTAAAAACACCTTGTACAAACAAACCTCACGAGTAGCCATGGGGGCAAGAGTCGCTCCGGCTTTTGCCAACATAGTCATGGCGAATTGGGAACAAAAGTTTTTGATAATCTAATGTTAATTTTAGTAAGGTTGGTTTGTATTACAGATACATAGATGATGTGTTTTTTCTATAGAGGGGTAACTATTCAGATTTTGTGGAATTTGTTACAAACTTGAATCATACAACCGTTTTTTTGTCCTTCAAAATTGGGAGATTTGGGAAGAACATCAATTTTCTAGATTTGACACTCAGTATGGATGATGGTACTAGAACTTTTAAGAGCAAACTATATAGGAAACTATATTTTGCTAATCAGTATTTACACAAGGACAGTATGCACCCATTTCACATGAAAAGGGGAGTTTTCAAAGGTCAAGTGATAAGATTAAGTAGACTCACCTCAGATGAGGGAGTATTCAGGAAAGAACTATTATTTCTGAGATCCTTGTTCATCAACAGAAGGTATAATCAAGGTTTTTTGGAAAAAATAGAAGGTGAAGTTCGAGTTTTGCAGAAAGGGGGGGCTAAAGCTATTTTCTATTCTAAAGATTTAGTAGTAGATGCACCATCTGTTTGTAGAAAAAATACTGAAATTAACACACAAGAATTTCACACTGCATTTCCTGTGCCGATAGTCAGAGATGTGGTGCATCAAATCTATTATTGAGAATAACTGGAGAATTATCCTTGGTAACAAGGAATTAGCCTCCATTATAGGACAAATACCTAAATTTACATTAAAAAAAATCACCAATATTAAGTACATGTTGGAATCAGTCAAAGGAAAGAGTAGTAATATTGATAGAGTTTGTTCTAGCAAAAAGGGAACTTTCAGTTGCACAAATTGCAAACAATGTAAATATATTAGTAATTCCTCTTTTGTTATGATAGAACATCTGAAGCAAACTTTTTGGGCTAAGAAGTATTATAACTGCAACAGTGAACTAGTGGTTTACATGGCTACTTGTGTCACGTGTAAAAATTATTATATAGGAAAAACCAAGAGAAGTCTAAAATGTAGGATTTATGAACATATATTGGCTATAAAGAAAAAAAATAAGAATAATTCATTGGCTAGACATGTACTTTCTTGTGCTAATTTTAAGAAATTTGAGTTTTTTGTCTTGGATAGTGTGGACAAAGCTTTATTAGCTGGGGATTTAAATAACACCTTGGAGTGTAAAGAGGCACTTTGGCAATTGGTGTTTGGGGCAGATGAAACACCAGGATTAAATGAAGCTATTAATTTGAAGTGTTTCTTATTATACAGAAACACTGTTTAAAGTGTAAAGAAAACACATTTATATATTTTCAATTTATATGTATTTATGTATAGATGGAATTTTAGATACAAATGAGTTTTTTATTAAATATGTTCATTGTATTAGTATTTGTTCACGAGTTGAATTGTTACATAATTTCCTGATAATTTATAGTCAAGTAGTATAAAAGGAAGGGGTGTGTCATTTATTGTTTTTTCTGAAGAAGTTCACGTTAATAAAGTGAATGAAAATGCTAATTTTCATTGTCTGAGTTTTGCCTGGTGGAAGTTGGCCCATCCTGGTTTTGTTGTTTTATTGAACATTTGAAGTTTTTAGTTATATGCATAAAGCATTTAATACACCTGATAAACTAGCCAATCTTTGTTCTTCCATTGATGTTACATGCTGGAGATGTTCACAGAATTGTAAAGCAGACTGGATACATATTTTTCATGATTGTATTTTTGTTGAAAAATACTGGAAAGTTATCAACAATTTTTTACAAGCCATATTTACAGATTCATTCATTTTAACTAAAGTTTTAATTATGCTGAATATAAATGAAAACTTAGAAATGAAAAAAAGAAAATATGTATTTACTATGGACAATCCTGTCTGTTGCTAGGAAATGCATCTCCAGAAAATGGAAATCCAACTCTGCTCCTACCTTTGAAGAATTGTTAACATTATTAAATGAAACAGCGATACTGGAAATCAAGAAATGATGATTTACCCAAAACTATGGTGCAAAGATCCATGGACAAAGATGTTACCCCTTACTGAGACATTAAAAATGAACTCTGACTCTTCCTAAAAAATTTAAGACTAATGTTTAAATATGTCGAATCAGAAAGTTTTTTGTATAAATGTAATTTCAGGCCAAATGTAAATAATGTATATATATATATTTTTATTTTTTTCCTTTTGTTGTTTAAATTTGCTTGGAATCTATGTTAAGATATTTGTTATATTTGAAAAAAGTAATAAATACTTTTGAGTAAAAAAAACAAATATATGGGTATGCAAATCTGTTTGCACATATTCATAAACTCCTCTACAATCATACTAAATTTTCATTTATTCTTTCATTCCATATAACCGATATAGCATAAAATAACTTTTTTATCTAACCTTTTAATTTATTCTTTACTTGTATTCTTATAATATTCATATTAGCTCTTGTCCATGTTTATTTTATCCAGTCCTTTTATATCTTCAAAAAAGCTTCTTTACATAATTTTCCCGATAATTTTTTTACTTTTTTTATTTTTCAAAAACACATGTTCCATAGCTTCTTTTTCTTCTTGACATTGTAAGCATATGCTATCACTTTTCTTCTTATATGGCATATTTCCTTTTACTGGCAATTTATTTATTACCAGTCTCCACAAAAAATCTTGACATTCGCTTTTTGATTATACTATTTGCTTTTTAGCTTTATAGCTTAATATTCTTCAACTGGCAAATTTTCCCATGGTTTTACATTGTAATGTTCTATCATTATATTCTCTTACCATCCTTTTCTAACTTTTTCTATATCATCAATTTTTATTTTCCACAAAATATTTTTTCTTGGTAATATTTTATTTTCATATTTATACACTCTTTTTCTCTTTTACTCTTTTCCACCGTAACCCCGCAATTACCGTAATTACATTTATACAATGTTACTATTAATCACTCATCTTTTTCATTTATCTACTTAAACACTTTGTCCAAATTTTATGAAGCAGCAGATAGCACTGGGTTAGGTTAATTAACCTTCCTTTACTTCCTTCTTCATTTACATACAAAACTCCTCTTTTTACTTGGTTTCATCTAAAACCCCATATAAATGAAACAAATATCTGTGATAATTCATTTTCAAATACTGTTGGCAATATAAATATACTTGTAAAGTATAGTGTTTTTCTCATCAGTACTGAATTTATCAAATAAGCCTTTTTATGAATTATAACTTATATGTTCTCCATAAAAGACAGGTTTGTTTTATTTCATTTGCCTTCCCAATGAATTCTACTTACATCTTTATTCCCAAAATTTGTACATAGCACAGAAATTTCATTGATTATAAAATATATACCCTTGATCTTTACAACATAATTTGTGGATGGTGCAGTGGTGCAGCAGTAGTGTTGTCTTACAGCAAGAGGTTCTCCAGTTTGATTCTCAGCTGGAGTGCCTTCTCTGTGGAGTCTGCTTATCCTCCCTGCAATTGTGTGGGTTTCCTCCCAAGTTACAAAGACATGCATCTAGAGCATTTCTCTCTGGGCCGCTGCTGAACATTGGCTTTGTTCCAAGTCAGACATTCCCAATAAATAAATCACCACTTTTTTCATTAATCTACAGTGAACAAACTGCAAACTAAGGAAGTTCAAAAGTATGGACATAGCACACCTGGAGCCACAACTCATGATAAAAAGGTTGCTTTAATATTGAAACACTGATAAAAATCTTTTACGTGTTTTTTATCAGTGTTTCAATATTAAATCAACCTTTTGATTGTGAATTGTGGCTCCAGGTGTGCCGTGTCCATACTTTTGAACTACCTCTTTTTTTTTATTATTTAAAGCCATCCCTATCATCTCTAGACACGCATTTGTGCAAATGATTGCTTCTTTCATCCAAAGTTTGTTTTTTGCAATTATTATAATGTCATCTGCATATGTTAACAAAACTAGAGTTCTTAAACATTCAGGTGTTATTTGCCCCACTTCCTCCATTTTGTAATTTATTTCACATACTATCACAGTCATAACTAATGCAAAGAGTATACAACTCACTGGGCATTCCTGTCTTACACCAAGCTTACCCCTAGACCAACACCTTTTGGCTTAACCATCCATTTACAAATATTTGTTTACTTTATTACCATACAGTGACATACATAATTTCCTAACTTTATCACTTATATTATATTCTGTTATTATTACCCATAAGATTCGATGTCCAATTGTTCAAAATGTCTTATTAAGGTCTCCTATTATGTTTATTTTTTTTTTGCTGCTTTGTTTCTGTTCATAATACCATCCACAATTTCTCTAATTGTGATTAATAATTTTTGAAAACCATGCCCCTTTATACTATATATGCTGCCTTCTCAGATCTCTTTTGTATTATTTTCATAAATATCTTATTGTTATTCAATATTATTGGTCTCCAGTTTTTAATTATCTTCTATCCTTCCTTCTTCCATATAAATTTAAGTATTCTAATACAGAATTATTTATACATAAAACCTTCATTTAACCATTCATTCAAAATTGTTAAAAATGTTTGCCTAGCTCTTAAATTTTTATACATTTGATACCCTATTCCATCTGATCCTGCAGCCAAATTATTTACTTGTCCTAATACTTTATCTAGCTCATTTAAAGAAATCTCCTTTTCCAACTCTTTATTCTCTTTTTCTGTTAACCTTTTACTTTCTATGCTTTTTTCAGTACCTTCTTTTTTCTTTAAACATTTCTTGTACATATTGTACTACATTATTCATAAT